>NW_026899665.1:0-600000 GCF_033153095.1 Gastrolobium bilobum | reverse complement strand
TCAACTAACCAAACAGAAGAGCAAATTCAGTCACTGATTAATAGGGTGGTTGAGCATTATGAGTATTACTATAAGACCAAGTCAAGATGGACAAATGAAGATGTGTTGGCCATGTTTTCCCCAACATGGAGAAGCTCCTTGGAAGAGGCTTTTCTTTGGATTGGTGGGTGGAGACCAAGTATGGCATTTCACTTGCTATATTCCAAGTCTGGTTTGCAATTTGAGGCTAGGTTGAATGAACTGATTCAAGGGCTAAAAACATGTGATGACTTGGGAGAGATCTCAGCATTTCAACTTTCTCAGTTTGATGAGTTGCAAAGGAGGACTATTAGAGAGGAGAGGGAAATCACAGATATGATGGCAAAGCACCAGGAAACAGTTGCTGATGCTTCAATGGTTGAGTTATCTCATGTGGCTTCTGAGATGATTAGAGGCAATGAAACAGGAGATAATGAGAATAGAGAATTAGAGGACAAAGTTGAATCAACTCTGGTACCAAAGGAAGAAGGTCTTGAGAAGATCCTGATGAAAGGTGATGATCTAAGGCTGAGAACACTGCATGACATTGTTAATATTCTGACTCCAAAACAGGCCATACATTTCTTAATTGCTGCTGCAGAGTTGCACCTGAGGCTACATGAGTGGGGCAAGAAGAAAGATGCCAGAAAGGGAAATCAAGGTATTGGTGAGGGTAAAAGCCATAATCCATCAAGTTGAAGACAATAACACTTAGAATCAATCAAAGTGAAGCCTAAAGATACTTTATGTTGCTTTAATCACTCAGAACAAGATGAAGATAAAGAGAACATAACAGGTTGTATTTTTTTGTGTGGTAACTGATCAGAACCTCGGTATCTCCACGGATTCGACTCTTTGAGTCGCCTATGGGACTAATCTAGAGTTTTGGTGCGAGTCCAAGGATTACGGTACTTATGTCCCTCCTAAGATGGTGTTGGTGAGATTCGAACTGAAGTCCTCTCCCACCACTCAGTCCCCATGCTACCAACTGAGCCACCACACTTGGTTTAACAGATTGGGGTAGGAGTAGGATCAAATCAAATTAAATCATTTCTATGTATTCACAGCTTTAGAGAAAAAGGCTTAAATTTAAAACAAACCTTATGTTTCAACTTTTAAGTACACTTTTGGTTCAATTTCATACGAGAGACCATTTAAAGCAATCTTTCGATTACCAAAAAAAAAAGAAGAAGCAATCTTTCACATTGGTATTCTTTATTTTACAATCCATCCAATAGGAAATCTAAATTTGTAAGCAAATATCTCTACTATTGCAAGAATGCCTAATTACATTGATCAGTCGCAACAAGAAAGACAATGTTATTGAATGAAGATATAGAATCAGTTTTCCAACACTAAGGATCCGTTTGGATAAACATATAAAAAAGTACTTTTTATGCTTTGCTTATTTTAGAAGTATTTTTTTACAAAAGTTAAAATTTTAAAATAATATATTTAGATTTTGACTTCTGCTTTTTTTTAGAAGTTAAAATTTATAGCTTAAAAAAGAGAGAGTAAATTTTTGACTTTTTTTTTTTTATAGCTTCTGCATTTTAAAAACAAACATCTAAACAAATTTTATAGTATATATATATTTTTTTCTAAAAAAATAACTTTTAGCTAAAAAAAAACTGATCCAAACCGCCTAAGCATTCTTTTGTTGATGGCTGAGTAAGATAAAGGAAAGGTAGAATGAATTGGGCCAACGAATTTAAGCCCATAAATACCTGACATGGCATGATTGAAATAGAAAGAAGGGTAATCACTCCATAAAAGATGTCAAGTCATACTCATGAGCATTATCAAGACAAGTTATATCCAACAATACCACGATTTTAGTTACAATTGTAGAAATTTCATTATGAACTAATTTACAGAAAAATTTATTGTATTTCCATTCTATAATGATATTTAAATGTAAATTTTGCAGATTTTCTATAATATAAAATTTAATTAATCTGTTGAATTATAAAAAAGGAAATCGTTGATTACCCACTGTGATTTCGACGATTATCACTAATTATTTATAATTTTAAACTTACCATTTAGACATATTATGGCTATATAATATATCATTCGATGAATTTTATTTAAAATATAATAATTATTTTAGTGAATCCCAATTATATTTAATAAATTCATTTAATTAAATTGAGAGAAATTTTTTAGCTAATCCATTTAATTAATTTTTTTTCACCAACAAAATTGAAAACAGTTGCAATTATTATAATGATGATTTAATTAAGAGACGTTTCTTGTAATCGATTCGTTTAATTAATTGATTGATTTTTTATTCATGACAAATAAAATATGATTATAATTAAGCTTTAATGTTTTTACAGTAAATGTAAATTAATTATATACATTTACTTTGAGGTTGTTTTGGGTTGAAAAAATAAAAATTATAATAAAAAAGACTATTATAATCTTAAAATAAATTATAATTATAAAAATACTTTTATTTTTGTACCAAAACAACATAATTTTGAATTCAAAATAAATAACTTATCTACAATGACTATAGAAAAACAAACCTTTATATAATGAGAAAGGTTATACTTACCATCTATTTTTATTTACCATTTTTTACAACCATAATCTTAATCGTTGATTTTCGTCAATCAACGGTTATCATTTATTGCGAATTAATAAATAATTAATAAATTTAATTTGCGAAAATAATAACCGTTGATTGACATAAATCAACGGTTAAGATTATGGTTGTAAACAAAAATAGGTTGTAAGTATAACCTTCCTCATCATTAACATAAAAATAATTAATTTAATTGAGATAATCTTAAATGTTGAAAAATACGAAAGAAATAACACATCATATATAATTTTCTTAGAAAAACAAAAATTCATAATAAGGACTTGTGACATGAAACTAGCGCACACAAATCTTATTTTATATAATAGATGAAATCAGATTTAGATACTAATAATTTATGGAGAAAATGCGTATCATTAAAATTAAGTTATTTTAAGTGAGAGAAATAGATAAATAAAGGAATAGAAAGAGATACTAATAATCTCATCTTTTTATGAGAGTGAAATGAAATAAATTATGTTTTAAATACAAACACTTTTCTCATAACTTATTGAGTTTTATTAATCTCATGTCATGAAAGCTATTTTTGTGAGGTGCTCACGCACAATTCCACATATACTCTGATACCATTTGATGAGACCTTGAGATGCACCATCTCAAAAGTATATCTTTAATATTATGTCATAGAGATAAATTTTGTGAGATCCACCACCTAAAAAATTTATCATTAAGAGTAATTTTTTTCTAACTTATTAATAGATAAAGTTAAAGACAAGAAGATTTGAGTCCACTAAAAATGATAATATAATGACGACATAGGAAAAGAAGAAGAAGAAGAAAGAAAGAAAGATTTATATGATGTTTGCACGGAAAAGGATAGGAGTAGTAGGTACGTACGTGTAATAGGTACGTACGTGTAATGTGTGTTGTGTACTTGTGTTGTGTGTGTATAGGTGAAGATGCGAAAGGGAAGAAAAGAAAGAGTGTAGTAAGTAAATGAGTAATTAAGTAAACAACACTAAACAAAAACGGTAGCAATAGCAATATAGCATTGATTGATTGATTATTAGTGAGCAGTAATCACTGATGCGCACGAAACCTTCTCAATTCTGCTGCTCCGTCTTCACGCCTTTCTCTGTAAGATCCAAACCCAACTTGTTCATTTCAATTTTCAATTCAATGTCTTTCTTTTCCTCTTCATTATTATTATTTTATTACGCTGTGAGCTTAATCTGGGATCCCTTTGATTTTCGGTTAGGCTTGTAATTTTAATTGAATTTGATTATTATTATTATTATTATTTTTTATTTTTTTTTTTTTTTTTTTTTTTTTTTTGGGAGAACTGGGGTTTCTCATGCCTTTTGTAAAATCCAACAATTTGTTCTACGCTTTTCGTTTGAAAGAATTTGCTTTTTTTTTTTTTTAATTCTCACTGTCAGTCGATTAATTTAAGGAATTGTGGTCAGAGTGTGCTGCTCGGATATTGCATTTCAATAACTGAATTCTGATGTCAGTTATAAGGAACTTCAAAAAAAATAAAAAATAAAAAATCAGGCATTCTTATCTGTGAATTGATTTTTTTTTTTATTTTCAAACAATTCATGTTCAGATTTTATTGAATTTGTTCTGTCATATCAATTTTATAAGAAAATCTTGGCCTTTGGGTGTATTACTCTCAAGAGTACAATAAGAATTTCTCTTGGACTTTTAGATGTCTCCACTCTCCATATTTCATTTTATTTTATTTTATTTTTTGTCATGCAACCAGGGATTACATTAAGGTGCAATTAACATTAGTGTTCTTCAGGTTATACAAGAACTGGATCTGCAGCATTCAAATTATGTATTCTCGTGGAAAATATATACATCCGTCCATAGTTTTTTTTTTTGCTAAAGGCCTCTAGTTCCCCTTACCATTGAAGCAAAAGCATCTTTTCTCTGCGCTTGGTTGTTTTTTGTTGGAATGGTGGTGTTTGGTCTCTTTTTTATGGTAATTCTCAACAGAGAAGATAGCTTTGTGAGCTCAATTAAGTGAATCTTGTTGAAACAGAATGGGCCAAAAATCTGAAGGCTCAAATTGTAAGTTTGAATCTAATGACAGAACTGATCAGATGGGCAGAGAAAACGTGTCAGCAATGACAAAGGAAGAAGTCAGTGATGATGGTTCCTCAAGTGTTGGGATGGGGGATTTAGATTCTCACTCGCGAATTAGTCTGGAGAAGGAGACAGGCTTGGCAAGTTGTCGTGTGTGCCAGTGTGCTGAATCTGATAAAAGGGGAGATGCCGTGCTAGAATTTTTGGGCATCGCCCCAGTTATAGAAATGTGTAAAATCAAGGGGGAAGTAAGGTCTGATGACAAGGAAATTCCAAAATATATGTCTCTTAACAGCAATATTGAAAACAAAACTGGGATGGTGGAATTTGTAAGCCCTGATGGGGAGGTTTTCATTTGTAAAAATGATTTGGAAATTGGTTTGTCTCATCGGGATACATTAGTGGAACTTGGTTGTTGTTGTAAAAATGACCTTGCTTTAGTGCATTATGCTTGTGCACTCAAGTGGTTTGTTAACCATGGATCTACCATTTGTGAAATATGTGGACATATAGCAAATAATATCAGAATTTCTGACTTCAATAAGGTTGTTGGTTCTTTGAAGGAGTATGCAGCATTGAGGGAAAGAACTGCCAGTGGGGATCCCAGTCCTGCACAAGTTCATGCAAATACTGGTGTGGATCCTGATGCTGTGGCTGCTATCCGTAGGCAACGGCTAAGTGAGATTGCACTATGGTTTTGTCCTCATAATAGTAGTAACAATAACAACAATAGCAATGTGGACCCAGTATCGCAGGTTTTTTCGGAGCAGCCTATGAATATTGTTATAGAAGATGCTGGACCTATGCAGAATCCTGCAACGAAATGGGCCGTGGAAGGCACAGGGATCCTGCTTGCTACAGGGCTTCTTACCATCACCCTTGCATGGCTTATAGCTCCTCGAGTTGGAAAGGTACAGAAAATTGAATATCAACTGTGATAGGTACCCAAACACATTAATATGTTTATGTGGCAAGTTCTTAGTTAGATGTTCTTTCTTTGCTTGAATGTGTCTGCATACGCCTGCATGGACCCATACAATGTTTCTACATACCCATTTTTAGTTTAATTTGAACTTGTGCATTTACAAAATTATGTTAGGATAAATTTTTAGAAGGTTATGATAGTGATGCATGCATTGAGTCAGGCACAATGTGTTATTCATGCATATGGAGCAAATACACTAGCTTGGCTATCTATCAATTCATTGCTCCACATAATCTGTAGAGCCTGCCTTTTACTCATGTGTCTCTTCATTTGCTAGACCAAATACTAATTCGACAATTGTTGCTAGCAATTTTACTTAAAGAAGTTGCTTTCATCCTTATTAAATATTCTACCAATCTTTTTTTAATTAAAAAAATAAAGGAAAAAAGGCAAACCTCAGTGCACAAGGTTCCCCGACTTTGCGAGGGTGGGGGTGAGGGTTGATTGTACGCAATCTTACCTTTGCATTTTTGCAAATAGGCTGTTTCCCGGACTTGAACTCGTGACCTTCCAATCACAAAGGAGCAAACTTACTACTGCTTCAAGATTCGTCCTCTTTTAATTAAAAAGTACGTAGTAGAAATCCAATAACTTGATTATAACTGGGAAGAATTATGGGTATGTTATGGGACACAAGATTAATAATGGACTCATATCACAGGGTTGAAATTTAGACTGTAATTCTGTATACTGATCACCTAAAGGGGTCTAATGCCACCACTTTTCACCTACTAAGATGTGGTGGAGGGGAAAGGTCATGGTTTAAAAGGTCATATAGTCTATGTTTAATATAGGGGTCAGAAGCTGAGACCTCTAAATGGTGGCAAGCTTAGTGGGCTGGTCGATAATAGTTTAGCCAACACTTCTTGGTCTGTTTTCATGGCAGTTTTTTGGGGTATGTTTGGGAGTTGGGAGGGGAAGGGAGGGAAAGAGAATGAGAGGTTATGTAATAAGTTTCCTTTTCCTTGTTTGAAAATTGGATGTTTAAAATCCTCTTAAGTTCTCCAAATTGGGTCATGATAATCCTTCATTTTCATCCCATTTTAAGAAACTCTCATACATGGGTTAGGTACTTAGGTTTACTCAAAACCTTTTCCTCCATCTAAACCTACCCTCCAGATTTATCTTTGAGAATCTCATTTATGTATGCAGATTGCGACAATAGGAAAACTACAATTTGGGGTAATATAAAGGAGAAATTGTCAATTATATTAAATTTGAATGGTCAGATTATGAGCCTGTTTGACACATCTTTTTCTTAAGCTAAAAGCTACTCTTAAGCTAAAGTTAAAAAAAGAGTTTAAATAATAAAGCTAAAAGATATTTGGTGATTATTTAAAGCTGTTCAGATGGTTTTGAAGGAGGGAAGATGAAATAATTTATTATTAGGATGGATTATTAGGGTAAAAAATAAAATTTATAAATAGAAGTTTAGAATAAGGGTAAAATTGTAAAATAAATATGAGGATTCCAAAAAGCTGCCATACATCTTAAGAAAAAGCTCCTCCTGGGAGCTTTTTGTTTTTTTTCTTCATTAAAAGAAAAGTTTTTATAAAAGCTTTTATAAAATTATGTTTGGTTAAGCTTCTGCTTTTAAGAAGAAGAGAAGCTAAAAATAAGACATGCCAAACGGGCACTATGTTTGTGGTGTTTATTATGAAGTATGTTCTTTTTATGCTTGCTACTAACATACAGTCCTTATGATATCTGTTTTATATTGTTACTAGCAAATATTATTTAGATTAGAATGGGGGGCATGCTAACCCAGTGATCATTTCAACTCACTCTAGTTCTTGAAAATTTATTTCTCTGGGATATATTTCTTTTAGACAACTGGTTACTTTCAGTTTCAGTGGTGAGACTAGATTAACTTTCAGAAAAAACTTTTTTTTTGGCTGATTGACCATTTTGCCCATGTTTTAATTTTTTTTTTTTACCAATTTGCCCCCTTCCCAAATTATATATCAATCTTCCACTTTTCTCAAACAGTCAAACTATATATTAATCTACTGACCTGTTTGATCAAAGTTTGTCTGACACTTGAGTAAATGCAATGAACCATTTACTCAAACGGGACAAATTGTTATATAGTTTGAGAAGAGGGACAAATTGATATATAGTTTGGGAAGAGGGGTAAAGTGGTAAAACAATTTAAAATAGGGACAAAATAGTCAATTAGCCCTTTTTTCTTTTTCTTTAGAGGTCTCTCCTCTCCTTTGTCATCTCTCTACTTTGCATAACTCGTCATTAGCTACTTATGTTCTATTCTGGGTCATTCTCTAAATTGAAAATTTCATTTTTGTGGAGATTTGAATGACAGGGAAACTCTTGAACTACGATCCCCGTTGTTCCTACTTGATTATATACGTATCTCAGCCAATTATGGTAGGAGTGTTGGACTTCGGATTTCTATGGAGAGTTATGTTGCATATCTTTCTTTCCGTTTTTAATTCACACTTCTAGTCTTCAAAGTTTCCTTCTTGATAAACCCATTTGGAAGCCCAAAGCTTCCTCCAAGGTCAAGTCTTTTGTTTGGATGATGGTGCTTAATAAGATTAATACAAATCACCCATTGCAATTTCATAGGCCTCACATCTCACTTTCTTTTGATTATGGTTTTATATCTTGGTTGCTTCCCTATTTGATTTTGTTTAGAAGCTTATGCTTATACAGCCTATAATTGTTGTCCAGAAAACTGCAAAAAGTGGTCTTCATATCCTACTTGGAGGTGTTTGTGCTTTAACAGTGGTGGTTTTCTTCCGCTTTGTAAGTATTTCATGTACCTTCCTTTTGGTCCCCCTGGTTGTACTTTGTTAAAGAAATTTCATTCAGATTTGGTGATTGTTCGGCTGGATTAAAACTTGACTATGCTTTTAAAAATAATTGAATATAAAAGTGGTTTAATCTCTTAGTCAGCACGTGACTTTTTATAATTGAATGAATTATTTCCAAAATTATTGATGGCAGGAACAATAAAAAAACAAATACAGAAGATGCTTGATCTAAGTGGCACATATATAATTGAACTGCAAGTTTTATTAATTTCAATCCCGGTACCAATCAGAATCTGTTTATTTTGTATACTTTGGATTATTGCAGTTTGTGCTTACCAGAATCAAGTATGGACCTGCACGTTATTGGGCAATCTTGTTCGTTTTCTGGTTTCTTGTATTTGGAATATGGGCTTCACGGACACACGGTGCCCATACAACGTGATCCCTTAGTACAGCGCTTTACCATCTTTCTGAAGTCCTTTCTCCCTCCCATCTTTGTTAAGTCCTTGCCATCTTGATTATTGAGATTTTTATTTTATTAGATATTCATTATTATACCAGTAATGAGTCTATTTGGTAGATTCTTAAACTTGTTCAATTCAAAATAACAAATATGTTGTATGCAAGCTAGATTTTTGAACGCTAGTTTTAATCTTTTTTCAGTTCTTATATATGTATGTGTATATTTAAACGGGTGAACGTGTGTAATCCTATGCTCCGTTATGTACTTGGTCATGAAAAATATCCGAACTTCAGAAATTGCGAACTATTGGTTCAATAAATAATAATGTTGCACTTGCTAATAAGATTCATGTTTAATTTTTTAATTTTTTAGAACATGCAGCAAATAGCTCAGCTTGAAGAAGAAGTCAGAAAATTAGGTTTTACTCCAGGAGCCAACATGAGAGATAGGGTCTTGGAGTTCAAAAACAAGATGCCACCAGACTCTCAAATCCTCGTATTGAAAGATTGGGTTTCAAGATATAATTTCACTGTAAAGCATATTAAAGAAAATCACAACATCATCCTTCTATTATCCAGATTCATAGAAAGATATCTTGTGAAGAAGAACTGACAGAATTGATTCCTTTAGAATGGTTGACTAATTATGAAACTGTAGATCTCAAAGACCAATTAGCCATAATCCAGACAAAACCAAGCGCTGGGATTATCTCTACGGTGGAATTTGAGGACAAGGAAGTGGTTGTTTTCATTTTAATTCTGGATGAATGTCTTCTAGAAGTAGAAGGTTGTTTTCCTCTTTCTCTACTCTCTCTCTGGTTCTTTGGTCATAAGGTTGGCTACTCCATTATAAACTAGAGTAAGTTGATGTTTTCAACCCATTTTTAAATGGAAAAAGTGTTTGTAATTTTAAATGACATAAAATTATGTCATTTTAAGAGAGAGATAGACATAAGAAAATATTTTTTATTTAAAATTTAAATAAAAAAAAATTCACTCATTTTCTCTCCCATGATTTCAATTACTTGTGTCTATCTCTATCTTTTAAAATGACATAATTTATGTCATTTAAAATGATAAATACCCAATCTTTTTAAATATGGGTTAATTCATTCAGCTCCATTTTTTATCTGTTGTAGATGAAGTGGGTAGGAATGGGTTGACCCGGTTATACTTGCTAACAGGGCAAATAGCCAAATACAGTAGGGGTCCGTGGATAAGCAATAAATTTTATGGCATTCTATGATATCCTATGCAAGACCAAACCACCTGCCATATTTCTTATCCATCACTTTTCCAAACTTTATAGCCACAAACTTAAAAGGATAACACAGTGAATAAATTTTATTTGAGAAAACTAGGACCAGGCAGATAAAACTGAAACATAAAACTCAATTTTTTTCCTCCAATTTTTGCAATTCACGCATGTCATCTCGTAATAAAATAAGTATCCGGGTTTTAGTCTTTTTTCCTTTCCTTCCATCGGACACTCCAGAAGAACTATCCAAAGTCAGCACATTCTAAAGTATTACACAATCGATTTCCAGAAAAAAAAGAAAAAAAAAGTAGTACACAATTTAATAGATGATACTGTGTAATACCAAATCAAAATTTTACAATGTTTTGGCGAAAACCATGCGCTATAGTTCCTATAAGGTTGGGATTGATGCTGAGTACTGTGCTAACAACACTAGAAGAGGACCACATAACTAATATATGATAACTGTTAGAAGTATAACTGGGTTTTCTAAAATGTAAAGGGTGAGGGGCTATAAATACTAGTCTTATTTTTTCATTTTAAATAGGGGAATTAGTTTATCTTATAGAAGACATTACCTTCCTCCTCAATACTCATAAAAATGTCTCATTCACTTTTTTTTTTTTTTTTTAATGTGGTGAGTTTCATGCATTTAATGGGCCTTGAGGAGGGGAATAATTTCTTCTATGAGAAAAACTGGTTATTCTTTTAATTATATCAAAATATTTTTTCCCTATATATTTTTTTAAGTAAATTTTGTGAAAATTTCTTTTAATTCTAGAAAATAATAAAATTAAAGAAAAACTTCTCTTAAAATTCACTTAGTTGTATTTATTGCAAGGGTTTGTTTGTTTTAATATTACTTTAGAAAACTTTGTCTAATGTTCACCGAAACGACGTCATTTTAGGACAGAAATTATGGTATGTTTGTAATTTTAATGTATTTCAGGATTATAATAATCTTTATCATTTTAATTTTTTAATCTTTCTACTCTAAAATGACGTCGTTTCAATAAATATTAGATAAAATTTTCTAAAATAATATTAAATACTTTTTTCTTTATCGGAATCAACAATAAATATTTTGGATAAAAATTGAAATAGTGAATTTATAAGTTAGTGGATGTGTTTTTTTTTTTGTTTCTCAAATATTTATAACAATAAGTGGAAGGTAGTGTCAATTTTAAATATTTATCAAATTATTAATTATTTATTTATTATAGCAAATACATAGGGTGCGTGTGAAGTGCTCTTTTGTGACGGTAAGATTAATAATTTTTTTACAAAATGAAAGTAAGGTTAGGTATAAAAATTATCTTCACCTCTATCATCAGCGAGTTTAATGAAAAGTAATTTTATTAATTATAATAAATATTTCACAATTATAGCACTGCCCTGTTTAGACTTGGTGTCATTGTGGGCCAATTTGGCCATGTACTATTTGTCAGGGAGGCAGACAAAACAAAGACACTTTCCTGAATGGTGATTGTCACTTTACTTACACTTTTGTCTTCAACTGACACAGTACACAAATAATTGCACCCTGTGTATGAGGTGTGTGCCTGTTGATTTTGATCGAAGCACACTGTCACTGTTGCTGTTAACAAAGGAAATGCATTCATGTGAGAACGAGGTGACTTCGCCTACCGCATAAAATATTCACGTGACAAATTATGTGACATATATTCTTAGTGACTTCACTTATGTACCCAAGATTTTTTATTTATTTCTAAACTAAAACGTTTCTCTTATTTTAGGTGTGTCCATGTGTAACACATATATATGGTCAATGAGAAGTCATCAAATTGGTGTAACATTATCTTTCTATTTCCAATGGCTGAGAACTCATTCACTCCAGTTCTGCTTTACATACATATTTAAGTCCATAGATAAAATTACTACATTTCTAGTTCTTGATAAAACTACTACTCAACTACCGAAACTGTTTCTCCTTCTCCTTCTTGTTCTACTATGAAAAGCTTGAGTCTTGGGCCGTTCCTTGCTGCCAGGTACATCTTTTGCAACTTCTGAGCTTATTTACTTATACTTTTTTTTTATTCATAAAACAAATGATTGTTCATATATTTCGTATTCTGGGATATGAAAGAAAGATGATCAATGCAACTTGAAGGAAAGCAAATCACTACAATTTTCATCATAATTGGTTAGTCTCTTACTCCAGTTCTTCATATTGAGTAACAGTGTCCCTGTTGGTAGCAGAGTCTTTGCAGACCCTTTAACCAAAAAGTGTTTCCGCAAGCAACTTCACTTCCATTCCCGCTGTGTTGTTTTTTCTTCATACTCGTAAATCCTCTCTCTTCCTCCATATTTTGATCATGGTGCTTTAATTGTATTTACTCAATTATAATGTTCTTTTATCTGGTTTTGCTTGCATGTTTATATGGTTTTTCGTGTGAAGATGTTCTGCAACTCTATCAGTGGTGCCAGAATTAGAAGAGAAGCAAATATTTGATGGGGAGAAAGCTGCTTTACTTGTTAAAGATCTCAGAAAGAGTTTTGATTCAGGCAAGACAAAGACCTATGAATGGAGGGTTTCCCAGTTGGAGGGCATAGCTAAGATGCTAGAAGAAAAGGAGAAGGAAATTAGTGAAGCTCTTGATAAGGACCTTTCTAAACCTGGAGTCGAAGCATTTATAACTGAGGTTCTTCATTTTCCTATTTTGTTTCTATGCTTCACATGTTTCCTTTAAGCATTACTTTAAATAGAATTCTTTCCATTCCCTTTTGTCATGATGGCATTTAATATTTCCCTTTGTCTGGTAATCACCTCAGTTTTACCACCAGCATGGTCACATCAAATTTTATGTGAGTGCTTTTTAAATGCAGATTTCCCAGGCAAAATCCTCATGTAGTGAAGCACTGCAAGAACTGAAACACTGGATGAAGCCTGAAAAGGTAATTACCAAGAATAACAATGATTATTAGTTTCAACATGGCTTTATTAATTAATACAAGTTTTTTATTTTTTGTTTGTTCCCTTTTAGGTGAAAACTTCAATCACAACATATCCATCATCAGCAGAGATTGTGCCAGAACCACTGGGAGTTGTGTTGGTCATCTCAACATGGAACTTTCCTTTCTGTATGTAAAGATGTTCCTTTTTCACAGAATTCACATATCTAAACCGTATTTGGTTATAATGGAGAGTAGCTTTTCTTCTTCTCAATCGTTTCAGTATTATGGAGCTCTTGTAACATATACACATATGCATATACTAGCCCTTTTGCATGTTTTTTTTTTTTTTTTTTGTCGAAATTAAAATTCACTAGTTAATTTAAACCTCAAATAGCACAAATTTGTATTCCCCCTTTGTTAATCATATGCCTTTTAAAATTCTGATTTTCTCTGTATGGGAAGTGACCAAAGGTTTCTGGTCACTTGCCTAAACTTTCAATAAATTAGTGACAAGTCTATTATACCTTTGTATCTTTACCATAACCTTTCAATAAATTCATGACTTTTCACTATCTAATGAATTCTCAGTATTCATATCATTTTTTTGGGGGAAATGCTTATACTATCTAATGTATTGACTTTGCATCTTCTCCACATCCTTTCCTTTCCATTGATAAGTTCTTATTTCCTATCTTCAGTGCTATCGATGGATCCAGTCATTGGAGCCATCTCAGCGGGTAACGCAGTGGTCCTGAAACCATCAGAAATTGCTCCAGCAACGTCATCACTGCTTGCAAATTTGATTGAAAATTACCTAGACAACTCTGCTGTAAGAGTTGTTGAAGGGGCTATTCCTGAAACAACTGCACTCTTGGAGCAAAAGTGGGACAAGATACTTTACACAGGTAATTTGTTTTTCGTATCAATATCCTACAAGATACTTTAACAGAGGGCGAATTGAAATAGTGGTAAAGTTGTTCCTTTGTTATTGAAAGGTCATAGATTCGAATCCGAGAAACAGTCTCTTTGCAATTATTTGCAAGGGTAAAACTGCGTACAAGGATTGCTCTCACCCTATATTCTCTAGTTGGGTTTAATTGAGGAGTGGTTTTACTGACCCCAATTAGTTTGGGATAAAGGTGTTATTGATGTTGATCAATATCCTACAAGATTATGCATATTAAACAAATTCCTCAGTCTGTGAGACTGTACAAAATCTGAACAGTAAAATACTAGTGTTAATGGTATGGTTCAATAGTTGTATATCCTTTTTTTTAATCAATCTCAAGGTGTTTAATTGTGCCTTACTTCTGAGTTGATTTTGGTCGTCTATATCATTAACAAGGAAGCACTCACTTCACTTTTGAACCTCCAGGTTTAGCTCCATCTGTGATGAAGCATCACTCCAGATCTGCAGTTAGAAATTTGGCTCTATTTTAAGCTGTTTCATACAAATGTCTAAACCTTGTAATTCTTTATTATAACTTGCATCAAGAAATTCGAATTGATAAGAGTGGATTTTCACACATTTGAAGCTTTCAATTAATAGTAAAAAGTCACATGTATTTAGCTCAATTAGTATGCCAACTCCACTACAAGGCTCCAAGCATAATAGACCAATTTTATGCAGGCAGTGCTAGAGTAGGTCGCATTGTCATGACTGCTGCTGCAAAGCATCTTACACCAGTGATACTGGAACTTGGAGGAAAGTGCCCAGCTGTTGTTGATTCAGATGTCAATTTACAAGTAACATTATCTCTAAAGCTCGTTACTTATGCATCAAATAACATATTTTAATGTATAATAATCATCGAAATTTCAGGTCACTGCTAGGAGGATAATATCTGGCAAGTGGGCATGCAATAGTGGACAAGCATGCATTTCTGTTGATTATATCATCACAAGAAAAGAATTTGCTCCAGCTCTGGTAAGATTGACTCAATAATACAAAATTCAGTGTACTATTAAAATATACTACTCTTGATAAATTCTCACTCAACAGATAAATGCTTTAAAAGAAGAATTGGAGCAATTTTTTGGGAAAGATCCGATGGAATCAAAAGACATGTCACGTATTGTGTCTCCAACCCAGTTTGCACGGCTTGTGAGGCTCTTGGATGAGGTCTCTGACAAAATTGTTTTAGGAGGTCAGAGGGATGAGAAGAAATTGTGAGTTTCGTTTTCATCTTGGTTATTATGATTGGAAATAATCATTTATGACAATACCATCCATAACTTCAATTCTCCATCTATATTTCAGAAAGATTGCTCCAACTATCGTATTGGATGTTCCAGAAGATGCTATGGTAATGCAAGAGGAGATATTTGGGCCAATAATGCCAATTATCACTGTGAGTACTAGATCACAAAGGAAAAGTACATTCAGGACTAGTTGTTCAAAGGATTATATGTTACTGCAAGGCTTCAGTTGTTTTGTCCTGAAAGATTGTTTTCTTTCTATTACCATGGACTATCTATCTTCCTGAATCCCTTTTGCGTCCCCCAGTTATCTATTCATACCAAATCAGCTCTTGATGTTTTTGTTTTGTATTTCTCATAATATTATGTTGTTCTATCTTCACCTTTGCAGGTAGACAACATAGAAGATAGCTTCAGTATAATCAAATCAAAGCCAAAACCTCTTGCTGCGTATCTCTTCACAAACAATGAGCAGCTGAAGAAGGATTATGTGGATAAGATATCTTCTGGAGGGATGCTCATCAATGACACTATCATACATGTAGTTATTCTCTTCCTGAAATTTATATATGAAATATTAATCGTGTGGTACATTTTTTTTATTATGGTCCTAATTTTTATAAATCCATTATCTCTAGTAGTGCTCTATCAGTAGACGTATAAGGAAAAATTATGTTCTTTTTGTTTAGCATCTTTCATTGGCACACATAAAATGATTCAACTTTTCTGGAGAGAATTTCTGGTGGTTGGCTGATATAATGGTGACTTGAATCAATAATTGAGGAAAGCCATTGATTCTCTTATTCTAGCACAAATAAGCACTTAATGGAATAAACTTATCTTTAGATGCTCAAGACCTTATAACCTAAATTTTGCATGGGCATACAATGAAATGAAACCTGAAAATGCAGTGCACATAATATTCATCAAATGAAATCAAGGTAGAAAAATTTAAGCTAGTTTACACATGCACCAAAATGTGTCCATATATGTAGTTACTTATCTATGTATTGGTTCTCTCAGATGTGAGATTTAGATAAGCACACACGATAGCATTATCAAGTCTTGAATGATTTGACTTATCCCATGTGCTAAAATGTTCATGCAGGTTGGGACTCGTGGTTTGCCTTTTGGAGGAGTTGAAGAGAGTGGAATGGGTTCTTACCATGGAAAATTCTCTTTTGATGGTTTCAGCCATAAGAAGTCAGTTCTCTATAGAAGTTTTGATGCAGATTCATCCCTAAGGTATCCCCCATATACACCTGAGAAGGAAAAATTGTTGAAGGCACTTATCAGTGGCAATATTTTTCGCATATTTCTTACTTTGTTTGGATGGTCTAAAGAATGATGCATAAGGGACATGTTACGTTCTTAGGGTGCGTTTCTTTTTAGGCATCTATTTACATGTGTCCTTCTTTTTAAAATGTTCATGAATTAGAAAATACCTAAAACAATTTGCTAGGTCATTACTCATGTGTTCAACTTCTGCCAAAGGGTCATATTTTAATTATAATTTTTTTCCCCATGTATTTTCAACCACATTAATTTGTTCTTTGATTGCTGCTCCACTATAATTTGTTGAACGAGAAGTAAAGGTCACAATGTTGCTGCTTGCTAAAACAGTAGTATGGCAACACAGCATATGCTTCAAGCAAGGTTTAATTATTTCCAATTTTTAGTTTAAAATACAATTGATAGAATATTAACCGGTTCCTATCACATGGAGAAACATGGGGCTAGTAAATTACCAGAAAGATGTTTAGATACTTTACTGTCTGATCCTTTTCAATTATTGTACTACCCTTGGTACGAAATAAAATGCATACCTAAAATCATTATACCAATGCTTAGATTTGCTATTCTTTTGTTTTTAAGTTCTACAAAGTCTTTTGCTTTTTGGCATTACACTGTCTTTGCTGGCGACCATTTTTTGTTGGGTTGGTTTTATTTTTTTGAGCCTAAACTTTGAGAGAGAGAGAGTTGTGTTAGCGTGGAATCAGAGTAGATTCATATTTTATATAAAGATGTTGTTGGGTTATTGAAGTGTGATGAGTTTTATATTTGTTGGTAATAGGCTAACTGAAGTGGATATAACTACATTGATAACTTAATGCCTTAGGGGGCGTTTGATACCCAGATTTTTTTTGTTTTCCTTGGAAAGCTGGGTAGGAAGAATTTGATATTCACATTTGGTAACAATAAAAGCTACACTTTTCTGGATAACACTTTTGCTCGTTTTTTGTAGTTAACGTGTAAACTCTGGTACGGACACATTGTAAATTACTCCATCGATAAGTTGGTATATTTTTTTGCTGGGGAATTAAAAAAGTAGCGAAATAATCTAGACGAAATTAACCCTGTTTTTTTGTGTACTATCTGTAAAGTTGGGGTTATTTTTGTAAAATAACCCCACATTCTTATTACTATTTCACAATCAACCAAACATTAACTCAGAAACTTACCCAAATATTCTCGGGACAAATTTTGGTCAACCAAACACATTTTTGTAACTTACTCGGAAAAAATATTTCCTACCACATTTCGGCAAAATTATTTTCCCAGTAAATTTTTTTTTCTTCTATAACAAACGTCTTCTTAAAATTTTGAGTTGAGTCATGGTGTCGGATCTACTTTTAACAGATCTTAAATTTTGTACAAGTGAATGAAATATGCGCAATCAAATATTTTTTATCGCACCATTTTTTATAATAATTATACGCATAGAGTAAGTTTTATCAATCCAAAAAATATTAATCACCTAACTGACAATTTAATTATTACCAAAATTAAGTTCATATAAATCAAATTAAAAATAAATAAATCTAAACACACTTTGCTTAGTGAATGAATATATTAGATGTAAACTGCATTGTGCATGCCAGCGCTGTCAGTTACCACTCATCATAGTAAAAGGTAGAGAAATTCAGGACGTTGCCATAATTTTCACTTTCAGTGTCTCTGTTCTTCAACTCACAAAAGCAACCTGTTTATCGCACTTTCATATGGCTGATTGTTTAGATAATTAGATGGATGGCATGTAAAATAATAGCCAAAACTTGTATAAATGCGAATTTTATGAATAATAACACTTTGTCAAATTATATATAGCAGCCCGAACATGTACAGTACACCCAGGCTCAGCAACTATGGCTATCCCTTGGTCCCTACCTTTTAATCCCTAATTTCTTAAGATATTAAAAGTTTCATGGTGATTTAATTTGTCATTTTCAGAAACAGCATTAGGGGTTCGGGTGTCCCAAGAAGTTTTCAATAATTAAATAGAGAATAATGTATATGAATTTGAAAATTCATAAATCAAATAAAGTCAATATGCTGGAGTCAAAGAGAATAAGTTAATCCTTAGTAGCTAATCAAGTCATATAATTAACAAACTATTCATCAATACATGACACAATTTTCTAAATGTCATTTGCTATTTCTACTAAAAAAAAATGTCATTTGCTAATTTCTTTCAGCTCAACAGAATCACTCAACTCAATTTTTAGGACCTTCAAATTTTTCAAACCTTTTATACGACTATTTTTCCATATAGACTATGAAATCACATAAAAGTACACGGTGCTAAATACAATAAATGAGGAACAGCAAAATTGTGTCCATAAAGGTGTTATTAAACTCGGACTACGATCCGGTACTAACATATTATTGATTAAATTGCTTGAATTATATATTATAATAAAAATATTTTTATAAATATATAGTCGTGGTTTAATAATTAGTATTGTATGTTTCTACATTAAGATATAGTCAAATCTTATTATTATAATTGTTTTGAAAAGTTTTATACAAAATTTCACGAATCGAATCAGTCCGACAAATTAGTTGATAATCGGTTTTAAATTAAACCGGTCGGACCAAGTAGTCTAATCCAATTTTAATAACAATACTAATTACAAATTTTATTAATTCATGAACAGTTTCTTTTGAAAAAAGGTGTGAAAAGTAAAATACATATGTTTTTATTTTTTATTTTATTTTTGCTACAATCATTTTTTTCTAAATTAGTGTTTATCATATCTATACTGTTTTTTTTTTTTATGTGCACGTGCGAGATAATATTATTATCTCATGGAGCGTTTTTTGGTCAACTGTTGCAAGTTGCAACAATCATTTTGTCAGTGTCGGAAGGAGACGGGGGAGAAATTTCCAAGAAACTATCCAACACAGAAACATGAACACTCACTTCACTCTCATTGCTCTCATCAGTTCCAACCTTACATATCCCCTCTTAATTTTTTTCTTTTTATTTCTTTAACTATTTCTAAGGCTGCTTGTAATATGTTATGCGAGGAAGAAAGGAATAAGAAGCCAAAGCATGAGAAGCAATTCCACTTCTTTCCTTCTTTCTTTCTTAACCCAAACCCAATCAAAAGGTTATTACTTATTCCTATAAACTAACACCCACAAATGAAGCAAAAGCAATACCCATGAATCCATCATGTCAAGAATTTAAAACTTGAACTCAACCCATCACTCTTCAATATCTTTCATCCATAGATAAAAAATAAAATAAAAAGTACTTGCTTGGATTATCAGAGAAAGAAGATGATGAAGGTTGGAAAGGTGGGGTGGCTTGTGGTGTTGGTGCTTACCGTGATGGTGTTCAATTTGTCTACTTGTTCGGCTTGGTTTGGTAGTAAACACAAAAGTTTAAGGAACTCCATTCTCCCAGATGATGTCTCATCCTCAACATCAAGGTTCATGAATCCTGCTGGTTCCTCAATTGTGTTCCCCGTTCATGGCAATGTTTATCCTGTTGGGTACGTAAAATGACTTATTCATGTTTTTGGGTTCACTTTATAATGTTTTTCCATTCAAAACTTTTCTAAAGTGTTTTGTTTTGATAGAGAGCAAAAGGAAATGACTTTTATTTACGAATAGAGATTTATTTGTTCTGAACAAAAGCATTTGCATTTTTTTAAAGATGTGAGCATCCAAATTCGTGATTGGAAATGGAATATTTCTTTCTTGTTTTTTTTTCTTTAATGAATAGACTCATAGACCCTTTTTATTCCTTTTGAAATTTATTAATTTACTATTTAAAGAACAAAAAGAAAGGTTCATAGACACTCTTTCTGACAGTATCTAAACCAAAATCTGAAAGATTATTAATACCTGTTTGGGAGAAGGGGAAAACGGAGGAAAGGAAGAAAGACTTTCTAGCCTTGCAGATTTTCTCCCATGCCATAGTTCATATTTATTTATATATATTATTTTTCTGTTTATTCTTGGGTGGAAAAATAGATGAAATAATTAATCTAAACAAAACACCTTTGATATTCTGATACAAGTCACCCTTAATTTCAACATTTTCAGGTTCTATAATATTACTCTCAATATCGGCCAGCCACCAAGGCCCTTTTTTCTTGATGTTGATACGGGTAGTGACCTCACATGGCTCCAATGTGATGCCCCTTGTTCCCATTGCTCTGAGGTATTATTACACTAACTATATGAAAAATCCCCCCAACAATTATTTCTTTTTTAAATCTGAATAGGTAAAGAATGTGAGGTGCAAAATATCATGAGATTGGAAAGCTCATCCTTGCATATAGATAGATACATGTAATCTGTGTCATGTTAACTTTAATTTGTTGCTTATTTTTTGCAGACACCACATCCACTCTACCGACCCAGCAATGACTTTGTGCCCTGCAAGGATCCTCTCTGTGCATCCTTGCAGCCAACTGATGACTACAACTGTGAAGACCCTAATCAATGTGACTATGAAATTGAATATGCTGATCATTACTCATCCCTTGGTGTACTTCTAAACGATGTTTACCTTCTCAACTTTACAAATGGTGTCCAACTTAAAGTTCGGATGGCACTTGGGTTAGTTTACTTTGCAAGCTTTGCTTTACCACCTCTCAACCTTTTTTACTTTCTCTGTCTATGTATGTTCTCTTGAAAAATTGGTGTTTCTGCAAGCAAGCTCTTAGAAAAGGCCTTGATATGAAATAATCTCAGCAAAGTTGTTTGTGCACTGCAATTGAAACTACCAATGCAGGCTAGAATGATTTATATAAGTGAATTAGGTTAAAGTACACGGCCACTTAAGTCTATGCAGCTAGTAAATATGCGTGTTAAAAGTTATCTAATACACCTCTTTTATGATTCCTTTCTACAGATGTGGATATGATCAGGATTTTTCACCTTCTTCTTACCACCCTTTAGATGGAATACTTGGCCTTGGCAGGGGAAAAGCCAGCTTGATATCACAGCTGAATAGTCAGGGCCTGGTGCAAAATGTGATTGGACACTGTTTGAGTTCAAAAGGAGGAGGATATATCTTCTTTGGAAATGTTTATGATTCTTCTAGACTGAGTTGGACTCCAATTTCATCTATAGATTCGTAAGTACACCTTCAGAAGTCAGATCCTCATTTTACATTTTCCATATGTATTGTAATGATTCATAACTAGGAGGCGAATCGAAGCAGTGGTAAAGTTGTTCCTTCATGATTGAAAGGTCATGAATTTGAATCTAGGAAACAGTCTCTTTGTAATTATGCAAGGATAAGACTGCATACAAAGATTACCTTCACCCCACACTCGCTAGTCGAGTTTAACGGGGAGTGGTTTATTGTAATGATTCATAACTCTATCTCTTGATCTAAATCCTGTGTGTGAATTGTGTCAGCAAACATTACTCAGCAGGGCCAGCTGAGCTTGTTTTTGGAGGAAAGAAGACTGGGGTAGGAAGTCTGACTGCTGTTTTTGACACTGGGAGTTCTTACACTTACTTCAACTCTCAGGCTTACCAAGCATTACTTTCTTGGGTCAGTTAAAGCAAATGTTCACTATATTCCCCAATTTCAAGTATTTCAATAAACATGAGGCTTTTCTGCTATAAAATCATGCCTTTTTCATCATTGATGATTCAAAATTATATGAAGGAAAAAAAAAAATGCACAAACTACTTTCTTCAGTAATACCAGAATATATTGGCAGGTTACTTAAGATGGTCTTTTGTTCAATTTCCAAATGTAGTTGAAGAAGGAATTAACAGGAAAGTCTATAAAAGCAGCACCTGATGACCAAACTTTACCTCTCTGCTGGCACGGTAGAAGACCTTTTAAAAGCATACGTGAAGTCAGGAAATATTTCAAGCCTCTGGCACTTAGTTTCACCAATGGTGGAAGAGTTAAAGCTCAGTTTGAGATCCCTCCTGAAGCTTATCTGATAATATCAGTGAGTTCTAACCTATCAATAATATCTTCTATATTTGTTGTTTACCACTACTACATTAAGTAACGGATGCATTTCTATGTGTGAATGCTTACAATTTGTTCTGCCAGAACATGGGAAATGTTTGTCTAGGCATTCTAAACGGCTCTGAAGTAGGGTTGGGGGACGTGAACCTAATTGGAGGTAAGAATTTTGTTATGTCGTTACCATCATTTGTATCATAATTATTCACTTTTTCAGCAGTTTTCATCAAAATACTTCTTGAACTCTGCATTATGTAAGTGCTGGTATTGTTTATGCAGACATATCCATGCAAGACAAACTGATGGTATTCGACAATGATAAGCAGTTGATTGGTTGGGGATCTGCAGATTGCAACTATGTTCCAAGATCCAGACATGTTAGTATCTGATCATATAAAACACCTAATAGGCTAATACTCTCATGTATATTGTTGGTATCATCAAGAGAGTAGATATTGTCCTGCAGTCATAATAGATCATGGTGATATTGTACTACTAATGTACTGTCTGTCTTCTTCGCACGTACGATATTCAGTGTGTATTAGTATTACCTTGTGATTACAGTAAGTAATTAGTCAAAAGGAAAAACTTACATTTAATTATTGTTTCTTTTGAAGTTTAATTTGAAAAATAAAATATACATATCACAAACATATAAAAAATTCCTAGTACAATATAACAATGGAACAAGAATTTTCTACGGGACTCCTTACATGTTAACTTAACACTACAATATCCTAACATGACTCATTGGATCTTTCACTCAATTGAGATCATTCTGCTTATTTTTAAGTTACACTTGATCTCATGTTTCCTTTTAGGTTCAAAACCCAATTGATCCATAGCAGCCAAATTCAACAATCCATAGAAATCTTCCAAGAACATAGAATAGGTACCACGCATGAACCATTGTTTGATTTCAGGGCAGGCCATGGCCGGCACTTGCAGTGGTCCACGAGCAGTGGTTAGGTAGGTAGGTGTGAATGCAATTTTTTTTTGTCTAAAACGAATTTAAAAATACATGTGGGACCCTTCCTTATTAGGATTCCCCCGTCCTCTCAAAGGGGCCAATTTTGCAATTTCAAGTTTCAACCCCATGAGTGTGACCGTTCAAAAAAATCAAAACGACTTTGGTAGGTACATGAACATATCCTGCCAAGTCGAGAGCTGGTTTATTTGGAATTGGACCTGAGGGGCAAAAGGGTCATCCACCACTGACGGGTTTATGTTACTGTCCATGAAATTGAACTGAAAATCAAAGGCTGCGTCTGGGTCTGGCACCAGGTCAAGTTCATTCCACTTGGGCTCGCTCTGCACCTCCTTGTCGCACGTGACATCCGGCGAAACCACGTGCTCCTCGGAACAGCTGGAGTCCGTGTGTAACCTGGGACCCGAATCCGACGTGTCCATGTGCAATTGGTCATTCCTGAAATCATCCTGGCCGCACATCTTTATATCTATCTCTGGCTTGGTCTCATTCTCATGCTCATGCTCATAGTGAAATTGAACTTGTTCTGAAAATTTTGCTGGTTTCTGATCCGCCACACCCACGGTGTTGTACTTCTCAATCTTCCCTTTCTTGTTGTAAATTCGGCATAACACCCAATCATCAAGCTGCAATTCCCATAACATCACCATCAATATCAAATAAACCGTGTTATTGAAAAGGAAAATAAAAAAAGGAAGAAAAAGACCAATTTGACCAAAGCCCTTTATTTTTTTTTGGTTTCAACAAGTTGAGCCTAACCTTTTGAAAAATAATAATAAAAATAATAATGATGAGTGAAATATGAAGAAAGGTGCATACCCTCAAGTTGCTGTTTTTCTTGGAGGCTGATCTATCAACGTTGGCAAGGCGATATTCATGCATGATCCAATTGGTCTTAACACCTTTGGGGGCTTTGCCTGCATAGAACACGAGTGCCTTCTTTATCCCAAGCGCCTTCGGTTTTCCGATCGGTTTATCCGCCCCCGTCGCCTTCCAATATCCGGTTCCGGCAGCCCGGTTCGGCCGTGAACCGTTCGGATATTTTCGGTCCCGAGGAGAGAAAAAGTACCATTCCTTCTCACCATAAAGAGCCATTTCTGTACATAAGTAAAAAAAAAAAAAGAGTTATTAGACCTTATTTTAAGATTGTTAAACTTAAAAAGGAAAAAGAAAAGAAAGAAAGAAAAAAGAGAGAAAACAGAGAGAGAGAGAAAGAAGTACCTGGAAGGTGCCATGGATCAAACTTATACAAATCGATTTCTTTGATGATAGGAACAGCAATTGACTGGGAAGCACACTTCCTACACAAGTAGTGAGTGACGAGCTCATCGTCAGTGGGGTGAAATCTGAACCCAGGTGGTAACTCCAATTCACCTTGCATTCGCGTCTCTCTTCTCTTCTCTTCTCTAGTCTTGTTTTCTGTTTCTCGTTGCTTGCTTGGCTCTTGTTTGTTTCTTCTTCTTCTTCTTCTCCTGGACCCAGGTGCTATGCAACTAGGAACTCCGAACTTGGGAGAGAGGAAGCACCTTGGGTTTTATAGGGGTGAGTGGGGTTAATTTGACACGTGGGGTTAGTGAAGACAGGTGGGTGGGGGAGGCGAAGACCGAGGCAAAGGTGACAGCAGGAAGAATGACGTGTCAGTGGATGAATGGATGGTTTTGACACACACTGGAGAGAGGAGAGTGTCCCCACTTCTGTGGTGATTTTGTCACTGCTTCCGTCATCTCTCTCGGCCTGTATTGGTTAATACGTTCACTGTAATGGTAGCGGCTCTGTCTTTTTCGGTCGACGCCATTCAATACAATGGTCTTTTGTTTTCAATCTTTTTTTAATAAAAATATTATAACAAGGATTTGTTTTTTCTAAAATTATTTTAGATAATTTTATCTAATTTACACCGAAACGACGTTATTTTGGAGTAAAAATCATTGTGGGTTTGTAATTTTAATTTATTTTAAGGTTATAATAATCTTTATCATTCTAATTTTTAGATTTTTCAACCCGTCGTTTTGATGAATATTAGACAAAATTATCTAAAGTAACATTAGAAACTTTTTCCCTTATAACAATTCTAATAATCTTATCAAAATCTCATTAATAAAATATTAATGTTACATCTTTTACATACTCTTTATTTATTATAGGGGGCATGTTATATTTTTAATTTTTTTCGTTTACAAACTCTTATAAATTACATTATTTTCTTTCAAGAAAATATATCGGGAGAAGATAGTTTAATTTATAAGAATTTATAAAATAAAATTGTAAACGGATCATTCCCCTTATTATATTATATTTTATATTAGTAATGTTAATAAATACATAATCTCAACTTGATTCAAAATCTTAAAGCATCATGTTTATTTGTTTGTTTTTCATTTATATTGTTTTCATTTAATTTATTTTTAATCAATGTGAAATTTTATCATTCATTCTTTTTTTTTTTTGATAATATTATCATTCATTCTTTAATTATTAACAATATTACCTTACCATATTTTCGAGTTTTATATGTAAATCTATGAACCAATTCGCTATTAACTTGAAATTCGTTTCTTTCCGGGAAAAAATAAAAAATAAGACAGTCTAATTAACACCCAAGTAGAAAATCTTTCATTAAAATTGACAAAAAAATATAATTGTTTTTACCTATTTTATTTACTTTTTATGATTATTATTAATTAAGTTCTATTTTTTCTTATTTTTAAAAAAAATATAGAAAGTGATCCTCTTATGTTAAAAAAAATGACATGATTATGTGAAAAATCATAATCATATAAAATTATAAAGATAAATGAATGGTAATAATTTTATAACTATTTATTTTAGTATTTGTTATTTTCCTTTTTTATTATTATTAGTTCATTTTTATATAATTATAATTTTTTATATAATTATATTATTATTTTTTAATATGAAAGGATATACTTTCAAAAAATACGTACTCCCTGTCCTACCAAAAATATTCTATGACTCCTCACATCACATGACACGGCGTATTTTGCGGAAAAAACAACATTCTCCTCATTAATTCCCCTGCACCCTCTTGTCTCCTTTGTCAATTTATTTATTTTTATTTAATAATTACTTTTCCATATAGGAAGAGCATTTTTCCTCTGAAATTTTAGAACACTAACATATCATATTGGCTATTGCCAAATGACATAAATGGTTTCACCATTTATTAGCTGTAATATAGCCAAAACCCGAAAAATTAACACATTCAGTGCTACGGATCAATTAAAATAGGATATTTTTCATGATGAGTATAAGAAAAAAAAAATTAATTTAAGTGTTAACTTTTTAATAAAAGTCATAGGTAGAACAAGTGTATCGAAAATGTTCTCTGCCAGGACATGGCACACCACACAAACTTATGCATATTATATATGAGATTTATATTTCTTCAGTCGTTTGATGTCTAACAATCAATTATTTATCATATATATAAGTGATAATATTGAATATAAAAAATCATAATTATACACTTATAATTGCTGGACATCAAGTGGTTGAAAAAATAATTATATATATATGGTATAGTTCATATTACGCATTCAGATAATGATCTTTATTGGCGGGATGTAAAGAAAGTTAACCGTCTCACTCTTTGATAAGTGGGCGAAGTTTCGGAGGAACTATTCCGGCGAAGATATAGGAGAAATGCCTCTGCGAGGTATGGTACTATTATGAGCCTCAGGTTTATTTTATTTCTAGTAATTTGTATTTGAGCTCGTGAATAACTAACATTGCTTATTTTTATTTTTTTAATACATATTGCTTAGAATTTCTAAGTCTATTTATATTTGTATTATAAAATGGATGTTTTTAATAAGTAGGGTGAGGAAAATATAGTAAAAACATTGTTGAACATATTCTGCGTTGGATAAATCAGAGTAAATTTGCATCTTGATTCTTTTTTCCCTGCTTTAGTTTTTGTTTTGCAATTCTATGTGTGATTGTTTGGTATCAATAATATATATATTCAACTAATTAATTTTTAGGCCAATTAACCTCCGCTTGATATTATTTAGCAACAGTAATAAAATGTTATAGCACTAATAGCAGCAACAGGTACGTAGTAAAAAACATTGGGTAAGTTATTCGGTGTATATGTTCCCTTTTATATTTTTGGGAAAAGTTTACCAATGTCTTTATGGTTGTTTTAAAATTATCTATGCTTTTGTGGATTTTTTTATCACATGTGTCCATGTGATTTGCAAAAGGTATATTTTTTATCATATATGTTAATGTGATTTTTTATTTTTTACAAAGCACAGGGACATATGTGATAAAAAAAAACACAGAAGCATAGGTGATTATGAAACAAACAACAAGAGGATCGGTGAACTTTTTTCTATATTTTATTAGGCGAGAACAAGTATACTCGGGGTAGGAAAATGGATTCACGAATCGTAAAATGGATGGGAAACCTGGTTCATGTGACGTGATGCGTGACCTTAACAAGTCCTTCATGGATAAGGACGTTGGTCTAAGGTAGAAGCTACCTGGATGTTACCTCGTGAAGGATTTATCTAGACCACTCGACAAATCCTCTCCCAGTAGGACCAATGTTTAAGGTGAGTTATGACATTTCGTGCATTATAGGGGTTGAATTTAAACCTTCTTCGTTTCACTCTGGTCAAGTTTTTGTCTCTTCCCTTTTCTATTTGGCCAGCTTCGATCTATTGCCCTTTGAAACTCCTTTGACCTCTAACTTTTTTAAATTTTACACGACTCAATTCTATTATGTAGAAATTTCACATTACCTAATTATGTGGAAGATTTTATTCTTTCATTCTTAAATTAATTCTTAGCAATTAAAATATAATTTTTACTTTTTCCATTTAAATTATGACTATCGATTTTTTGATACATTGATGATAATTACACATATAACCTAATACAAACTACTCAGAACCCTTACCACTAGATCAATTATAATAACTTTGACTATTAAGTTTTAAATAAATGGATAAAATATTTTATTATGAGACGATCTACTTTCAATTTTTTCTTAGTAAATGTTCGACCTGAACTTCTTATTAGATTTTAACAACATTTATTATTTTGTTAATAAACAAACAACATATATAACGTTAATCAAACTACACACGGTGTTCATTAAAAATTAAGCTATCGGTTACTAGGTGTAAAACTATAGGAATGTACAAGGATTCTTATTTCACGCACGCACAAACGCAATGAATGGAGAGACTTTTGCTAAAATTGAAATTTAGTATGTATGTATTTATGTAAGACTGAGTGTGAACACTTAATATATGTAATAATATATCTGACAAACTATTGAGTAAAAAAATGAATAGTTAAAAATAATCAAATGCTCGTGCTTGTTTGTCAGCTTATGCATGATTTGAAAAAGATTTTCTCCATCTTGTGTCATTATAAAATGGCATCTACGTCGTTCCTTGGGCACCAAATTTTCTAGCTACTTCTCGCATACCACCACACCCACGCAGACCCCACACACTCGCCGCCATCTTGTTCAGTGGTCTAATAAACTATATATATATATATATATGTCTAAGATTAAAAAGGAATTATAGTTTAATGAACATGGTAAAGAAACATCATTGTCAACCGTGAAGATTAGCAACAGCCAACAGGTTCAAGAGAAATGAAGATTTGTTCTCTACTAAATTTGCCATCTTCTGGGAAGGTTCTTCATCCTTCACACACTAGCTGCCAACATTGACTTCGGTTTAATTACTGTCTCCCTTGTGCTGCAAGGGACCATATATGATGATTTACCACTTGCAATATAGGTGTTTGGGAACTATTCAAATCGAACTATTCAAATCTGTCCCCACTTTTCCCTGTCCCACATTTCTTGTCCCAATAACAAAAAATAAGAATAAAAAAAAAATATTGTAAGTCTAAAGTAATTAAAATCGAGATTTTACGTAAAATCAGAAAGGAAAATAAGAAAATTTTAAAATGTAAAATCGTAACGTAAAATAATAATAAAAAATCATAAAAACGTAAAAACATTTAAAATATTGATAAAATTATTTCGATAAAAAAATTTATAAAAATATAAAATTATACTAATAAATCAAAATTTTAATTATCATAGTTGTAACTCAGACTCGGACTCATCATAATATAGCTCTGTCCTTGCAACCACATCAATTTTGAGTTGGGCCAAAATATGGATGGACTCATTATTCTTCTCCGAACAAGACAAAATTTTCATCATGAGCCCACTTATCAAATTGGACATGAGCGGGAGAAAGCTCTGTCCTTTAGTTATGCTCCGTTTGGACTAACTTTTAAAAAAAAGAACATCAATACACATTATGTTCTTTTAAAAGACCTTTTTTTTTAGTTAAATTGGTTTCTATAGGTATAAGATTAAGGGCTCGTTTGTATTGCCTTTTCAAGAAAGTTCTTTTTATCACTTCTTTATTTTAAAAGTACTTTCTATAAAAGTTACAGCTATTTAGATTTTTTAAAAAATATTTGATTTATGAAAAAAATATTTGGCTCTTGACTTTTGCTTTTTTTAAAAGCTGAAATTTTTAGCTTCCGAAAAAAGTAGGTTTTTGGCTTTTTTTATGACTTCTGTTTTTTTAGAAGCAGGCATCTAAACAGACTTTTTTTGAGAAGTGCTTTTTTTTCTTAAAAAAAGTAGCTTTTGAAGAAAAAAAAGCACATCCAAACGGACTCTAATTTGCAATCGAGTGGTGTGATAACTATCTAACTCTGACATAGAAAATCTTCTCAACGGTTCCATCTTGGGAAATTAATTCCTTGACTCTTTCTCTCTCTCTCTTTTCTCCTCTCTCTGTGGCGATGCATTGGTCCTGAAACACTATATATTTACTCTCCATCTTGAAGCTTATATTGTCACTTGGTCCAACTTTTTGGGATAAAAATACTTTATTAAAATCAAAGCTACTTTTCATTTTGACAGAATGGGTTAGAAAAATTTAGATTTTGAAAAAATATATATTTAACTTGATTCTTTTTTTTAGAAGTCTGAAATTTTAATATAAAATTGAATTTTGACTTTTTATCAATTTTTATGTTTTTTAAAAGGAGACATCTAAATAATTGTTTAAGATGAAAGTTTTGTGAGAGAAAAAAAAATCATCCAAACAAACTCTTAGACAACAGTAACATGTAGTTTATTCTTATGTGAATTTTGCAATGGTCCAAAATATATGGGTTTTCTTAGCACAAAGAAAAAAGGGCAAGGGGGTCAACACGGTTTTTAGCACTATAAATATACTCTATATGATAATACCACGCTACGTTTGGAAGTTTTTGAACTGAAGAAAAGGAAAAATAAATAAAACGAAAAATGAATGAGAGTGGAATTAAATAAATTTAAAACAAACCTAATTCCCTGTGTTCTTATCCTATTTGGCAGAAGAATCTCAAAACATATATTCAGAGGGGAAGAAAAAGGCCTGCTTCCCACACTCTTCACTTTCTTAAAATTTTTGGGTACGCAATTAATTTGTGTGGCATCAATACCAATTACCAACCATAAATAAACAATACATTTACACAGCAAATATTTCTTGCATGAACTCGTATCTAGTTAAAAATTTAAGATACATTAGAAATAATAATAAAAAAGACAAAGTTCTTGTTGAAGTTATTTTAATGTTATTTTAAATTCTGATTGATTGTAGTTAATTAATAAGCACGTCCTCATACAAAAATTCCTCAACACAATGGCATGGCAGAGTAAAGAGATTATAGTAAACACATTGGTTTTTTAAGAAATAGTTATATGACTTAACTATCTCTTATTTTTATTAAAAGAGAATAGAAACCAGGCTTGTAATTAAGGAATGAGCATGTTATTATCGATGAGTGTTTCCGAGGAGTAGCCTTAAAAGAACGGCATATAGAGAAAAAGACAGAGGACGGTGAATTTTTTTGACAAAAACCTTTTGTTGAATATGTGGCCCGCGTGATAGCCATTAGCGAAAGCAAAAAGAAGGAGCACTTGACGTGACTCCTACCTATGTGTTTTGGAATCTACACGAACTAAATATAAATCTAAGAGATTTGAAGTTCTAAAGAAAGTGACCTCTTAAGTTCTTTCTTCTCTTTTGGATACACCTCTTAAGTTCTTTAACTCTGTTAGGAGGGGCATATGGAAGTAATTGTTAGAATTTGAGTATAAAAATTCCATGGATTATGGATAAGAAGGGGTTTGGAAAAAAGAAAAAAAAAAGAAGGTATGAGTTATAAGTAATTTCACACTGAATAAGTAGTAAAAGGTGAAAAGGTTTAAAAGATCACACCTCACGTTACTAAATTGCCCCTTGTGACACCACATTTTATGGAGGAAAAAAGAGTTTAGGTGACCTTCAATTTACCACGCACGTCTCGGATTCAGAAACAATATTTCTATACTCAGCTAACTCTATACGGTTGAACTACCGGTAATTAATGTTTCTAAAGAGTTTATTATATTTTCTTTTATTATTCACAGAAAGGAGATTCTTTTACTTATTATTTTTTGCTATCTTTCCTAAAAATTAATACCTAATTTTTACTATTAATTACTTGGAAAAAAAATTCCTGACAATGTGATGACGCTATGTTAATCAACGGGATTCAGGTACATTTCTTGAAAGCAGATTTGCTAGCTTAACCACAGTGTAAAATTTATTTGTACGTCAGAATGTGTTATTCTTCAAAGCTAGATTATGGAAAAGCTATTTAAAAAATACATATTTTTGAACTAGAGACAATATAATATATATAGGAAATAATTACTTATTAATAAATATCATTTTATTTCTTCTAATTGATAGAATTTAAATATGAAGGTTTTTCTAATATAAAATGCTACTTCCATTGTGCCTGAATTTGTTCGAGATCTTGCAATCTTGGACATGACGTGTCTTTTTTTTTTTTTTGGTATCCTGATCTTTCTTCTTTTTATTAATAAGATATTAATTAAGTAAAAGATAATAATATATTATGCTTTCTTCTGCATCAAAGTAGAGTAAAAAGAAATATATAAAGATATTTTTTTCTTTTTAAATGTTAAATTAGAGAAAAAAGATAAGATTTTTGTTTGTCAACTTTTATAGGTAAGTAAGGCTATTATATGCTTTTGTTAAGACTTATGAAATGCATTATGCTTGGGATGAAGCCATTTTTCAAAAAAAAATAAAAAATTGATATTTATTCTTCACTCAATTAAAAGGACAAGATAAAAGGGGGAATGAAAAATAGTAGATATATAATCGTTTCGGTAAAATGAAAAGATAAAAGAAAGCAAATGAAGAAGGTCTAAAATTACTCAAATATATTAACATCTTTACATTAAAATTTAATAATTAATTGAAAAAATGAGCCCTTCATCATATTGTTGCTTTGCTTTTGATAAAACCATATATGTTTTTAAAATAGCCAAAACACACATAAATAACTGAGGAGGGATATTTTCACTACAAAAAATTTTCACTATTAATTTATTACTTATCTAATCACCATTAGATTAACATTTTCTCTCTCTTTAAGAACTTTTTAACCTTCTCTCTTTTTAATCCAATGATGATGTGATGGATAGTAAGTTAATAGTGAGCATGTAACATCCCGAGCGCTGACGAGGGCGGAGAGTGATCGCCGGTGCAAAGAGGCACGGACAAGGAGCAGCTCATGACAGGCTTCCAGCGGGGGGTTACATGCATGAATGAGTCGAATCGACACCCGAAAAAGAGGGATTCCAAAAGCTGAGCAGATATAAGACTACACAGTTTGCGATAGCTTATAAGAATTAATTCGTACTACCTATGCTAACAAGATGCATCTGCTTTTCGATAGCCCGGACCGGAAGAATTCCACGTGCTTGACTTGGAGCAATTCAGGATGGGTGACCTCCTCGGAAGTTTTCTCGGGAAGTGTGCGAGTGAGGAAAAAGCACACTGAAAAGTCTCGTGTTAGTATGTGGGGATAGTCATTGATTCTTGTGCATGTAACATCCTGAGCGCTGACGAGGGCGGGGAGTGATTGCCGGTGCAAAGAGGCACGGACAAGGAGCGGCTCCTGACAGGCTTCTAGCGGGGGGTTACATGCATGAATGAATCAAATCGACACCCGAAAGAGAGAGATTCCAAAGGCTGCAGGTATTAGATTGCACAGTTTGTGATAGCTTATAAGAATTATTGCTACTACCTATGCTAACAAGAAACATCTGTTTTTCGATAGCCCGGATCGGAAGAACTCCACAATTAAGCGTGCTTGACTTGGAGCAATTCAGGGATGGGTGACCTCCTGGGAAGTTTTTCCGGGAAGTGTGCGAGTGAGGAAAAAGCACACTGAAAAGTCTTGTGTTAGTATGTGGGGTAGTTTACAATATTTTTAGTAGTTAGAATAACTATAATTATCAAACATCAGGTTATCGACGCAAAGATTTTGTAGTTCAACTATGCTATTGTCGAGGTCCGTACGTGATATATCCCAACTCATAATAAAACAATTTCTTCTATGTTTAAACTTCAGAATAAAATATAACTCGCCAAGGGAGAAATTTATTTTTGCAACATTCAAGTAAAACGTGACACGTGGACAGCAATGGCCAAGCCCACGTTTACGAGGAAGCAAGTGTCGCGCAAGCTTCACTACACGTTAGTATGTTACGTTGCAGAGCAGATTAACTTCAGTTTGTGAATCAATAACTCTTCCTTGTCTCTCATTTCTACCATCTCTATCTGAAAACATGTCAATGCAGTATTGCCGATATAGTATATGAATTCTCCCTCTCAATACGTGATTTTCATAACACCTTTTATCGTTCAGTTCTTCTAGCTAGTAAAGGTATGTACATACATTTATGTGTTACACGTATCTTGCTTGAATTGCTGGATAGTTTTATTGCATTTTGATGTACATATGCATATAACTACCTCTTAACTGTTCCTAGATTTTCTGTCAAGGAAAAGGAATTAATTAACCTGTGACTTTGACCAACAACCTTGTTGAAAAAATTAAGGTAAAGAGTTATGTCGGGTGTGTCCCTAGCTGTGGCTGGTCGAGGGGAGCAACACAAAACGGTGACTCAGCAGGAACATGTTGCGCCTGTTGGTAGCATGACAATGATGGGTTCTTTGCGTTTGATAGAGTTGCAGCTTGTGGCATTCGTGTTGGTTTTCTCAGCAAGTGGTCTTGTCCCTCTACTTGATTTAGTGTTCCCTGTCCTTGTCTCTATCTATATATTGGGACTTGCATGTTTTGCCTTTCCATCATATGGGTGTGGACCCCAGCAGATATTCCATGGAAGCAAGCTTTTCCAAGTGAATGTGGCTGTTGGAACCACCGTTGGACTGTTCTTGCCTCTTGCGTACGTGCTGGGTGGGTTTGGCAGAGGGGACGAACATGCAGTGCGATCAGCGAGCCCACACTTGTTCTTGATCTCCTTCCAAATACTAACAGAGTATATAATAAGTGGCTTGTCAATGTTTTCTTCACCAGTGAGGGCATTGGTGCCCCTCATTTATACACTCAGGAGGATCTTTATGGATATTAATTGGATACAAAATGTGTGGCTCAACAACACTTTGCCCGCAGATGCACATCTTAAGGTTATTTTTATATATTTCTTCACTCTTCACACATTTAATAATTTTATGTATATGTTTGTAGGACTAGTTTCGTACTGTGTGTGTGTGTGTGTGTGTGGGTGGAGAATAGCAATTTGATGCATGGTGGATGCATGCAGGACAAGGCATGGTTTTGGTTCGGGAGGGTTCTGGCGGTGGCTAATCTTGTTTATTTCTCCATCAAGCTCTTTGGGTTCTTGATACCAAGGTTCCTTCCAAGAGCTTTTGAGAGGTATTTCCAAGAGAGAGAAGAGACCTTTGCTAAGGAAGCCGAAGACAAGCGATATGTTGTCATCGATAAATCCCATCCACTAGAGAAGAAGTCAGATTAAGGGCTTTTCGCATGCTAATTTATACAGTTTAGCACTTTTTCCTTGAAAAATTGAGATGAATGTGTGTATGATATAGCAGCTTGGACTTAATATAGCTGTGTTATATTACTGAAACTTTATGACATTGATCTTGTAAAATTTTATTTAGTAATCACGCAAGCGAATCGCAATTCGAGTCTCCGAAAAAAGGAAATCATCTGAAGAAGTCATTTTTCTCACGAAAATGTTTTGATACACTTCTACTCCGATGGGAATTTTCAACAGTTTATGGAGAAATTAACAGTAAGGTGCATTAGAATAAAGAGTAAAAAAGGATAAATCAATAGTAATGAAAGTGCAGATAAACGCTGATTTTGTTTGAGCTAAGATCGAGATAAAAGCATTGTATAGGCCAGGATAAAGGCCCCTTAATATCTTTGTATGCTTTGGATTTTAATACATGCTAGTGTACTGCTGTCTAATTCGATAAGTCGAGGCATGTCCAACACAACACGGTGAATAAGAAAAATAAGAGAAAGTTGTGAAGGAAATGTTCCCGTTCTCTATTGATTACCCCACCTTTTGATTTTTTTATTATTATTATTTTTTTTTTAAAAAAACCATTAAAAATAGCGAGGGGGCAAAAGGGCGCTTCCCACACATGAACCCTAAATCGATGCAGTCCTTACAAAATTGATCATATACACAAATGGAGGCCATTCTATCCCGAGATATTTGCCGTCAGAGCAGGACGTGGCTTTCCAGAGGACAAATACTAAACAAAGTAAAGCATCGGGACAGCTCTGCTGCAAAAAGGTATATCAGGTTATCTTTCATCCATCATTATGTCATAAGGTGAAGCTTCATCTTCCTCCAGTGATGACATCATTGCCTCATTAAGTGCAGCTTCTTCTTCCTGCAGTGACGACAACACAAACAATGGAAATGAATAGGGTCGAGCTTAATTTAACAACAGAAATGTCAAATTGGAAGAATGAAACCACATACCACCAAGGCATTAAATTCAGTCTCCTCATCTATGGCGTCAATGACAGCAGGATCCTCAATCAGGTCCTGTTCAGAAATGTTGCCATCAGCAACCTCAAGCAGTTCCTGGGCACTTATAGTAAAGCTTGCTATAAAAAATCACTCCCCATTAAAGACTTAGCGAGAGTGTAGGGTGGAGGATATCCTTGTACGCAGCCTTACTCTTGCATAATTGCAAAGAGGCTGTTTCCTGGATTCGAACCCATGACCTTTCAGTCACGAAGGAACAATTTTACCACTGCTCCGGTTCGCCCCCTTTATATTAAAGCTTACCATAACATCAAAAAATATATATCTGATAGAAATTCATATTTTGACTCCACACTATAAATGTATACAAGAAACAAAAGTTGAAACTGAGAATGAGTTCATAATTGAGTAATTGACATTATTAAGCTGACCCCAGAACCAGAACATATTAAGGGAGCCAAAATCTGAAAACAATCCCTTGAAGTGGCATTCTGAGCTTAGAAAATAATGGAGCAAAATAGGGGGAAAAAAGGACCCGTGCAACACATACAATATAATGGAACTAAGAAAGGAAATAGTGAACAATTTTTGCACTGAACTGGAGATTGCCTACTTACATCATCAGCAATTTGTAGCATCCCGTTCTCATCCTGCATAAAGAATGGCCAAATTAAATACTTTCCTGTATTTTATGCCAATAATATAAACTCGGAACTAAAAGAACTTTAATACTACATTCACACTGGTATTCTGGAAAGTTTCCAGTCAACTATAAGCTGCATTTCAGAGAGAAAAATATCTCAAGATAATATGGAATGCTGCCAATGTTGCAGAGCAAAACAAACCAAGAAAATGCAAGAAAGTGCAGGAGAAGAGATTGGAGAGGTTGAGAGAATGATTATATTTCATTGATTTGAGGTACAACCTATATTCATAACAGAAAACAAAAATCAATGATGACAGGGAACAGAAACTGAATAAGGGCCCGTTTGGATGGGTTTTTAAAAAAAGGACTTTTTATAAGTTGCTATTTAAAAAGAACTTTTTTTAAAAGTCAAAGTTATTTTGCGTTTAGATGCAATATTTGAAAAATGCTTTTTAAGTAAAAAAGCCATTTGGATGTTAAAATAAAAAAGCACTTGTTTCTTTGGGTCATTTTATCAAACTCCAATAAAGCAAGGTAATAATGTGTTCAATATAGCACCACCAGCGCTGCCGCCCAACTCCGATCCCCGGAGGACACAGGCATGAGCCACTTAATTTACATGTTTTCAATTCAAATCATGTGTTGCTCCATAATATTAATTAATGTATATCCTTAAATATTCATAAATTATTAATAGCTAGAACGGAGGCAGCTTGGGTGCACCAAATAGTTCGCCGGTGATGGAGGAGAACGGATAGCTACTTCTGCTTATGTTCCTTCCTCCTTCTCCTCCTGATGGTGTATTGAAGAAAGAAACAACGCTTCCACTGCCACCTTGGCCGGAAGACATGTTGCAGGTTGTTGGAGTTGATCGTGATGATGAGGATCATCATCCAGCGACAGCGGTAAACTTTCAAACATGGCTTCTGGTTTGTTCACTTTCTTTGAACTTGAGAAGAAGAAATTTTAGCTTTATAAAAAAGTAGGATTTTGGCTTTTTTCTTTATTTCTACTTTTTTTAAAAGCTGACATCCAAATATCAAAAAAATTATAGAAGCACTTTTTTTTTATAAAAAAAAAATAAAACAGCTTTTGGAAAAGAAAAAGGCCATCCAAACAGGCTCTAATTAGATTTTGGTACAGGGAACTGATAAGCCCCCGGCTGTCAGTAACAGTAATGAATGCATGCAGCTATGCGCAACATATCAACATGTGACAGTATTTCTATCTCTTACAGAATGGCAATCGTTTCTCTAAGAAGCTTGTACAAATAGAAGCTTACCTTCACAGCAACAAATAGAAGTGGATCAGATGGCGTATAAATCATGTAGCGCGCACCTTCCTGCATCGAAAGGGCTATAAATTAGCACAGAGTAAATGTTAAATGTCCATAGTTCTACTGAGGTTTGTAACAGGCCAGAGGTTCCTTTAGTAGCAAGCTTCTAAGTTTTGAATTTCGGATGAGGACAAATGAACCAAAAATGCATCTTAAGAAATAAACTAATAACGCATGTTTCTTCATGATATAAACACAATATCGTTCAGATGGTGAGAAAGTAAATTCGGTATTATGGAAAACATAAGAGAATCAAGGACAGTGTATTAATCAAAACAGATACGAAAACAAGAGAAGCATTCGTATGGGTAACACGGGCAGGGGACGATGTGATCCTCTGTCAAAAATGAAATATACAATAATTCATTTCAGAAAACTGGTCATTAACATGTGCATACTAGTGAAAAAAAAAAGCACTCAGGCATTCACAAAGTATTATCCAATATAGCTACAAGAATTTTAATACATCCAGATTCTAGAAAGGGGAATGATTGCAAGGCAATTTTGCTTCCATATTAGCTTGGGAAATGCTTAATTAAATTTTTCTATGAAAATCAAACCCTTCAAATGGAAACAAAAAATACAACGACATATTTGTGTAAATGAAGGTAATAAAATTACCAGATTGAAACATGTAATTTCTACACCTTCAGTTGGCAAGCCATCCACTCCTTCACCATCATCTGCAAAATGGTTAAAACATACCGCATTATGTATATGGCATAAATTTAAATAGTTGTGGAGTAGATAACCACTTTAGCAGTAAGTCCCTAATTGCAATGAGTTGATCACCCAATACTACAGCGTAGAGACAAAATTGAGCAATAAGTTGATAGTAGCCGCCTACAGATTAACCTTTTAGCTAATCTGTTAAATAGGATCAGATATGGCAGATGGAAAAAAGAAAACAAGGAGTAAAGTATGTGTTAAGAACCTTGAGGTCACCACCCCAAAAGTTAGCTCAAAGGGTGGGAGTGCCCAAGACCTTATAAACTCCACATTAGTTGCACATACAACCAATGTGGGACTATATATCTCAACACGCCCCCTCACACAAGAGCCCATTGGGCTTGAAGAGTGGACAATGCAACAGGCCCAGCCAACCTGTGCTAAGAGACGCCACAAGAGAAAGCGGGGGGCGGCGAGGTTCTGATACCATGTTAAGAACCTTGAGGTCACCACCCCAAAAGCTAGTTCAAAGGGTGGGAGTGCCCAAGACCTTATAAACTCCACATTAGTTGCACATACAACCAATGTGGGACTATATATCTCAACAGTATGCAAAGATTTAGGGTCTACATATCAAAATCAAAAACGAAATATAAAATCAAGTGAAAGAATGAATATATATGACATGTCATAAATTGATTAGGACCAATGCACATGTAAGATATCTCTCTTTTTACCAAGCAGCAACTTATTGTCCACATTCCACAATCGTGCACATAAAGTCATAGAATAGGAGAGAAAGATAAGTTATCTCCATTCTCCAATATGGTATATACAAATTTCCAATTTCGTAGTGTGATATACATAACTTTTGGTAGAAATAAATATAGCATCATTATAGTAATGAACTGATAAAAGATAGAACAATGTTTGCATTAATATGTACAGGGGTGTTCATAAACTGATCCAATAAAAAAACAAAACCAAAACCAAAACCAAAAATTGAAAAACTGATTTTTTTTATTGGATTGAATCAATTTTTGGTTCCAATTTTGAAACCAATCCAATCCAAATTAAACTGAACATATAAGTATATATATAATGAATCGGGAATATATAGTATATTACTAGGGTTTGAATACAGAAATAGAGTAATGACTAATGTGTTTGCTATGATTTTAATCAATTGTTGGTGATTGTGAAGTTAAATGTACGAGTGCCCAAGCCAAAAAATTTGTCTTAGCCAAAATTCTTAATTCATGAAACTATGAAAGCGATACTCAAAACTATATTACAATTCGAAGTTTTGTTTTACGCATTAGGTTTTTCTTTGTTTCTTAATTCAATGTTAAATCTGTCTCCTACAAAAAAAAAAAGAAAAAAGATCCATCTCCAAACTTCTTAGATTGGATTTAAATTTAAAACCAAAATGATTGCATGGTAAAATAAGAAAACCGATAGGATTGGATCGGATGTCTTTTCTCCTCAAAACCATCCCATCCGATCCAATCCGCAAACACCCTTACATGTGCAAGGAAATAGAGCAAATAACCCAGAAGAGAGGGTATATATATTAGACCGAACCAAATGTCACAAGAATATCAACGGATAAACATATCAGCAATAAAATGAGTCAGCAGGAGTTCCATTTATCTTTCATACCAGTAACCTAGCAAATTCATTTTCATTAGTAAGGAGACATTCAATTTCCCATGAAAAGCAATGTAATTAGAAATCACAAGAGAGGTGATGAAGGGAATATAAAACAGAACAAAGAGAAAGCTATATCTTCACCAGAAAGTTGGCAGCAGTTGACATTCAGCAGGATCAAGGTCTAACCAGTTAGTGTCCAAAAAATTGACAAGCTTTTATTAAATATAGATAATGTCTAAATGGCATGATGTAACTAGCTTCTCATGAACTATAGAATCTCAAATGCATTAACAGCCACAGTTTGAACTAGAAAGTTTCCGTAATAAATTAAATAAAACCTCTGCTTTGTTTATATTCGATAACAAAAACAATAAACATTAGTACTTCAGGGAAAAGGGCAAGCAACGAAATCCTTGCCTGTGTGAAAGTCAAATAAGTCTTCTTCTGTGTAGCAAAATCCACCACGTGCAGTATAACAATACCTGATATGGAGACACAGAAATATCTTGCAATGATCAAACATGAATGTTAATTCATGACTTTCTAGATCTAGATAAAAAGAAATCACAAACATACCCACTATAAACGAGATGCATGTGTATCTTGGCAAGTGCATAAGCTGCAGCGGGAAGAATAGATTCAACTTCCTCATCACTGATCTAAAACACAGAAGGAAAATATGAATTTGAATGAGAAGATCCACCAAAGGAAAAAAAGAAAAGGAAATATGTATTTTCCCCCAGGGTTAAAATTTTTTTTGGTCCCTAGATATGACAATTATTTTCAATTTGATCTTTATACAAAAAAAGTATTCAATTTAAGCTTATATGTATGATTGTGTTCAATTTGGTCCTTGCTGTATGCTAATGTTATGAAACCGTTTGTTGGAGTTATAACATATTGAAGTGTAGGGACCAAATTGAAAACGTGTCACATATAAGGGCAAAACATATTTTATTTTTGGTCTCTATAAGTTCAACAATTGAGGGTAGCCTAGTGGTAAGTGGTCTCTATGAGTTTAGTCTCTATATCTCACAGTAACTTCATGTCAATCTCACCATGTTATAATGATAATAGAGGACAAGGACAAAATTAAAAATGATGGTATCCATAGCAACCAGATTGAAAACCTTTTTTTTTTGCAAAGGGACTAAATTCAAAATGAGTGACATGTGTAGAGACCAAAAACATGTTTTAAATTTTCCAAAGTAAGCAATGAATTCTGATAAGCGAAGATGAGCGGATAATTCAAAAGTAGTTTAGGGATATAAAAAAGAGTGCCTTGTGATATACAAGTGAGGGCAAGAGATGTTATCTTCGTCAAAACAAAGTGTGGATCCTATTCTTTAAAGCATTAGTTGAAAAATATTACTCCTCGAAAAAGATTAGATGTAGCAGCACCAATGAATAGGAACATACAATGTATATAAAACAGACAAATCGAGGCTTAGAACGCAGGACAGAAACTTACAGCTGACCATCCATCAACTTTGGTGCTCTTCAATATTTGAATAGGCCTGCAGAAAAAAAAGACAAAAAAATCCATACAAGGGAATAATAGAATGAAAGGATAATAAGATTTTAGGTTTATGGGATAGTAATGCAGCAAGGGCAGGGACAGCACTGTAGAAGTTTTTTTTTTTTTTTCACTTACGTGTCAACTGGACAGAGCAACACACATTCATCTCTGTCAGAACTTCTGAATACTCTCCTTATCACACACTCTAATGGAAGGTTGTTCGTTGGATCAACCTGTTAACATCTTATTCAAAATTTGTAGATTTAAGGAATGCAACGAAACAGCACATTCACACGCCAATAAAAGAACACAGTTAGCATAGGAATAAAACCTTCCTATGATTACACCATTACCAAAATTTTACAGTGACAGGAAATTGCGAGCTATAAATTAACAATCATCATTCAGCAAAAATATTTATGAAATGTGAATACGACCGTTAAAGAGAAAGAAACAGAAAAGGAAAAAACTCACTATAGTGGCAAGTCGATTTGTGGAAGCAAGGAGAACCTTGCCGTTATCCCCTAAAACGAATCCAGCGGGAGGTTCGGGCAACGGCATTGGATCAGGAGGGTAATATAAGGAAGAATCGGAACTGGTGGAGGCATTTTCGGCATCTACACCACTGGAAAAATCATGTAAAATTTCAAAATCGTTGAAATTTAAAGGATTGGAATCATCAGCCCCAACGCTACTCTTCTTTTTCTTCTTCTTTGACGAAGAAGAAGAACGCTTCTTCTTGTTGATAGGGTCAGTCTGTGAATTAGTGGCACGGCAGAGAATACTGAAACTGAAACTGGAATTAAAATTAGGGATTGAAAATGAAGCTGAGATTGGAACTGTAGGAAATTTGAAGAAGGTGCAAGACTTGAAGGTGAGTGGCGCTAAGGAATAAGATACTGGTAGCGCCATGTCTCTTTTCTGTTCTTCTATAATCTCTCTTCTCTTTTCACTGCGTCTCTGGGAGAATCATTTTATCACTATGGTATATTAAATCAACGGTTGATATCTCGTTCTCTAAATCTGACGCCTTTCTTTCAAATCAGATTTCCACTTCATTTATTTATGGTTTAATATATCTCACGAAAAAAAATTATCTTTCACACCTACATAAAAATAAATAAATCTTATACATAAATTTATATGAGATAATTTTTATTTTCTATATAACATGAGAAACAACAAATCCTTTATTTATACACTAATTTTTTTTTTTCAAAGCATTTTTCCTGAAAAATACGATTTGTTCTTTGAAAAATATTATTTGTTTTGGTTTGATATATGAAAGTCACAATTTGTCGATAAAACTGAGCCACAACTATTCCTTTGTTTTGGTTTGATCTATGAAAGTTACCTTCTCGGAGACCACAGTCAATACAAGGTGTTAATATTATCATTACTTAGGAGAGTATTGACCTCTAATATGATTTAGATCAAATCTGAATAATTTAAAGTATTATCCTTAGTGTACATAATTTTTTTTCCCTCATTATAGATGTTAGTTTTACTTGGGAGAATACTAACGTTGCATATTTCACTTAAAAGTTTATTAACGAGAATTTAACGTTTTCTACTCTTTCTTTTCTGAATTAAAAACGGTGCTTTATTGATTTCTGGTTTTTCTCCTCTCGCCCTCTCAGCGTGGGCTACACTGCTGCAGAAGGTTCATATTGGTAATTCAGCCCACTCAAACTGGGTTATAGCAACAACAACAAAATTAAATATAAGGAGAAAGACCAACCCAACATTCTAAACAATAAACAAGACACATTTCCTTGGCACTTGGCAGTTCATAATTTGGATGCGATTTTTTTTTATTATTGAAAATTTGTTGATTATTCGACTAATTTGATTAGGGTAAGATTATAAGAGAGCAAAGCTCTTATTACCAAGTTTTAATATATTTGTGTTCTCAAAGACTTAAACTCAAAATAATTACTTAAATTGGAACAATACCTTATCAATTAATTCATATATTTGATGGTATTTAGATACGAATTTAAAAAAAAAGTTTGGAATTACATTTATTAAAGTTAAAAAAAATTGTTTCGCTTAATTTATTTATTTATTTTTAATTTTAATGTTACGTGAATTTATTTATTTCTATTTCAATAACAGAGTATCCATTAAAAGAGTGCAAAAATTACTCCAAATTTAGAATCTTAGATGATAGTTTATTAGGAAATGCTCACTAATCTTGGATTGGGTTAATAGTAGCGTCACCCTTACCTTGGAAGAGGTTGATGTTGTTGGCTCCAGAAATTGCCTTCGGTAAAACCTGAACCAGCCCATTCTGTTACCTTACTGAAATTATCAATATCAATACCAATCAGCTTCCTAATGGAGTAATGGGTTTTTTTCCTGGGTTACTAATTGTAAGAAATAGAAAGAGATTGCTTTCACAATTTTTTATGCTGACCACTTTAGTCGAAAATTATGTTAGTATTTATTCATGCAATTTATTTAAATAAAAAATAAAAAGAGTAATTTTCTGCATATCATCATTATTAAAATAATTAAATTCTCGTTTATTTATTTTTTTTAATTCAGTTTTTGCTTTCACTAAACAAAAAAAAAAATCCTAATAAACTGTAGTTCTGTCATAAGTGGGATCTCGCTCCAAGTTTGAGTTTGAAATTTCATATTTAACTCCATGACAGAGTGATATATTTACTTTAAAAAAAAAACTGAACAGATGACATATTTACATGTTTTAAATAAGGGAAATGTATTTTTCCAGTCACCGGAGATAAAGTTATCTTCAATGAACTTAAAACGATATCGTTTTGAGTTATAAGATTAAAAAATTATAATAATAAAGATTAATATAATCCTACAATATATTATAATTATAAAAATATCTTAATTTTTGTTTTTTTTACTCACGATAATTTATATCCATATGATTTTATCCACTCCTAACTTAAATTTACTCGAATGTCCTCCTTCAAAATATCCTAAATAAGATTCGATTATATCATAAAATAATATCATAAAAAGTTAAAATTAAAATCACTTTAACTACAGCTATTCGACTTCTTTAACTTCTATATGTTCAATTAATGTATAAATAATACATCCACAAAATATAAAGGGCTGATTAAAAAAATAGTTTTGATTTTCAGCATGTGTTATAAGTTCCAACCCAAAAAGAAAAAAGAAAGAGAAAGATAATAAAGGAAATAGCAGCACCTTTCGGTAAAGCAGGGATGTGGATTGGCGAGGGAGTGCACTGCATAAAAATTCTTCGTGGGATTCGGGGTTAAATAATTTAGAGTAAACACCTTTTTTTAGTCCCTGTCAATATTTACGAAGTCTTTTTTAGTCCCTGACAATAAAAAAGGACTAAATTGGTCCCTGAAATTACAAAAAAAGGGTCATGTTAGTCCTTATGTCAACTCCCAAATATATAGAGTGGCCCTTTTCTTGTACTTTCAGGGACCAATTTGATCCTTTTTTATTGCCAGGGACTGAAAAGGACTTCGTAAATATTGCCAGGGACTAAAAAGGGTGTTTACTCAATAATTTACAACTGGTGGACATGTAAAGATGATGCTCACTTATCAAATGATGATTCGGTTGGTGCATATGATAAGAGTATATGTTCAATCCAGTATTTTCTACGAAAGAGATTTAAAATTTTAATCCTGAACTTGTCTCGAACTTTGAATTAATCTATAACGAATCTATAAAATTACCGACGGATAATTAAAAAGAAAAAGATGATGCTCACTTTGTGCGTCTTTCAAGTCTTCAGGTTCATCGAAACCCTGAAACACGATGAGGTAGTGGATTATTGTTAGATAAGGATTTGAGTATAAATATATTTTCAGATCTCTTATAGTGATATGCAAAATCAAAGAAACGTCACCTTTCGATGATGTACTTATAAAGTGACCATTTTCTTTCATGCTACTTGAAGTTGAAAAATCTCAAAGAGTGAATGTGGGGAAAAAATCATCCCAAGTCCACTTGCTATTAATTAACAAAAAAGTGTTTTTCATTTGTACTACTCACCCATAGGCTAGAAGATTTATAATTGAGCTATAAATTAATTAATAATGATAAGTTGAAACATACAGTTCTCCGAAAAGGTAGTGGGAGAAAAATAGCCAATCGATAGTTAGTTAACCAATAATATCTGTTGACGAAATTAATGAAGAATCGACATCCATAGTGGCACTTTTTTTTTTTTTTTTATAAACTACATTTATCTTTCATGGAAGTTAATTTTGTTCTGAACATCCATATTCTGATGGGGCTATCTTTTGCAAAGAAATTTTTTTACATTCACACTAGCTTAAATTCAATACATTATTTAAACGGAATTAAGTATGTACTATTTGAACAAACACCCTTTGATCATAGTGGCACTATTTTATGTAATACTTTTCTTGAATGATTTTTACAACTGGTTCACTGGTTGCTTCAATACTCTACTTGAGGGGGAAAACAACTACAAAAAAATCACTTAAAAAGCAATACGGGAAGAACTGAGATAGCCATTGCATGGATGATCATATCCAACTCGCACGCTAGTTACCACTTGAGCTTCTTCATGCATTATCTTACAAAGTTGTTCTTTACAGACGGCATAGCACTAATGCGAAATCTCCATTAAGGCGATTGTATCCAATACAATCTTCCATTATAAAATCCTTATAATTTTTGTCTAGTATATTAGATAGATAGACAGATAATTTATACCACGATCTATTTAATTAATATATATATATAGGGCGAGATATTCTTATACCGGTGTAAGAATAATAAATCTTACAATTAATTTTAACCATTGATTTTAGATATCTGACGGTTATAATTTATTCGAAATTAATAATTAATTAATAAGAATAATCTAATTAATTACAATCGTTTGATGGACTGAAATCAACTGTTAAGATTGAGTGTAAAATTTATTATTCTTATACTGTACATTTTTCTTGTCCACACACACATATATCTATATCTATATATATATATATATATATATATATATATATATATATATATATATATATATATATATTTATGTGAAAAAATGTTTGTCCTTTTAAAGGATATAACTTTATATCATTTTAGATTATAACTGTTGATTTTCACCAATCAACAGTTAGGATTTATTAGGTTTTATTGTGAATTACTAATTAATTAACAAGTTTGACCCAATAAATCCTAACCGTTGATTGACGGAAATCAACGGTTAGAATCTAAAATGACACAAAGTTATATCCTTTAAAAGGACAAACATTTTTTCGATATATATATATATATATATATATATATATATATATATATGTGTGTGTGTGGGGAAGGATCCATTTACAGACTTTTTGTTTTACAAACTTATAAATTACACTATGTCTGACTGATAATACTCTACTCAAGAGTGAATTACCGGTCAGACATAGTGTAATTTTAAATGACACAACTTTGTACCGTTTTAAGTGAAACTACTGTGTTTTGATAGCTTTTTACTTTTTCTCTCATCCAGATTTGTGGATGAGAGAGATGTTGGGACGAACTCGGCCCCTCATCTTGGTTAAGAAGCCTTTGCGGAAGTCAATCGTTGAGCTCGGAGCTCGGCACAATCAGAGAAGTCGGTCTGAACTCACCAGGTCGGCCTATATGCCTTTCTCCTTAGAATGATTTTGGCAATCCAGCATTGGATAGCATACTTTGGACCTTCTTTTCTATAGTCTGGTTCATCCTTTCAGCAAGTCCATTCATCTACGAAGTCTTCGGGGCGTCTTCTCAAGTTGGATCTCGGCTGCTTTACAATAAGCATCAACGAACTGCAGTACTTATCACCATTATCAGATCGGGCCACTTTCAGCTTCTTGCTGATCTCCCTTTCTACCGTAGCATGAAAATCTTTGAAGGCTTGGAGAACCTAGTCTTTAGTTTTCAACAAATATACCCACACTTTGCGGGAATGATCATCAATAAATGAAACAATACTAAGCTCCACCAAGGGATCTCTTTGACATGGAGTAGACATCAGTATGGAAGAGGTCAAGAATATATTTGCGTCGTCTGGGATAATTCGGTCTCACGAAAGAAACTCGGTGTTGCTTTCCTGCTAGGCAGTGTGTGCTGCTTTCCTGCTAGGTAGTGCGTGCATCTCTCCATCACTTGGTCTTTCAACCCGATCAATGATCCTTCTTTGTTCAGAATTTGGAGTCTTTCCTCACTCATGTGGCCGAGGCGTTTGCGCCACAACTCCATGCTAGGTCCATCTAGGACAGAGTTGGCTTCTCCACCATTTATCTTTCCTTGCATCACGTACAAGGAGCCTTACTTCTTTCCTCGGACAACCGCCAAATTTCCTTTGGCCAATTTTTATCTACTACTATTAAAGTAGTTTACTAACCCGACATCATCAAGTTTTCGTACCAAGATTAGGTTCAAACACATATCAGAAACATGTCTTACATCTTTCAACACAAGTCGACATCCGACATCCGTGGTTAGGATCACATCACTGACACCAATAATTTTACTGATTACCTGATTTTCTATCTTCACCACTCCAAAATCATCATCTTTGTAAGAGGAAAAAAAATCTTTGTATGGAGTGACGTGAAAAGAGGCACCAGAGTCAACAATCCAGGTGCAGTCATCATCTGCAACATTCAAAAAATTATCTTCACTAAGTAGGAAGATCTCGGCATCAGCATTGGTAACCACCGCAGTTGTGAACTTGTCTTCTTTCTTCTTTGGAATGATCTGATCCTGCTTCACAGTGACGTTCTTCTCTTCTTTCTATAGAGTTCTACAATCCGACATCTTGTGATCGGGCTTCCCACAATAGAAGCATTTCAACTCATTTTTCGGCCTTGACCGGCCTTTGGACTTGTAACGACCTCAGCTCTTATTACGACCCCGGGCGTCGGACCTTCCTCTATTCTCGGCCACGTTTGCCTCATATGTGCTGGTTACACTTCATTCATTTCCTGGATTCCTCATTCAGGAGGCTATCAGTCACGACGTCCATCTTCAGTTTTTCATCAGGAATCGAGTTGCTTAATGTCACCACCAGAGTTTCCCAGCTTTCTAGCAGTGATCTCAATAGCAGCAAAGCCTGCATCTCGTCATTAATGTTCATCTCGGCTTTAGACAATTGATTCTCAATGCCTTTGTAGGTGTTGAGGTGTTCGATCATGCTTATGTCGTCATTGTATTCGAGCTTCACAAGTCTAGCGAACCAGGTATGCTTTGCTCCTTGGAGTCCTCTTCTGAATCATGGACTCCAACTTCGTCCATAACTTGTACGCATTTGTGAACTCAGACACATGCTCAAAGAGGCTTTAGTCGATATACTTCTTGATCATGGCTACTGCCTTGCGACTCAGGCTCTCTCATTCCTTCTCAGTTTTGCCTTCAGGCCTCTCTTCAAGGATGATTGGCTCATACGATTCTTTGTAGTAAAGATGGTCTTCCATCATAGGTTTCCAGTATGTGAAGTTGTCCGCAGTCAGCTTGAACATGTCACTGTCATGTGAAATTCCACTGGTCTCCATCTTGTCTCCTTCAAAATCCATTGAACCCGAGCTCTGATACCACTGTTGGAACAAACTCGGTCCCTCAATCTCGGCTAAGGAGCCTTTGCGGAAGTCAAACGTCAAGCTCGGAGCTTGGCACAATCAGAGAGGACGACTTGAACTCACCAGGTAGGCCTATACGCAGCAGAAACCAAAATTGTAAAGGAGAGAGAGGGGGAGAAAAAATGAACACAACAGATTTTAACGTGGAAAAATCTTCTCCAATGTAAAGAAATAAAAACTCACGGGACGCTAGTCATAATCAAACTTCCACTATGAAAATAATGGGTTACAGAAGATCGAGTTTCACCAATAATTGTGGTATACTTAAACCTCGCCTACAATGGTAGTATTATCTCCAACTTCCCTAAGGAGGTCCAATACTCAAGCTTCTCTCTAGAGGTGCTCTCAAAATCAAACCTTTAAGTTTATCACACAAAACCCTCAAAAGTGTCTCTCAAGCCAACTTTACTTCCATCCCACAACTAATGCTTTTATAGGGGAGGAAGAAGGTTTAGGGTTTTTCAAACACCTCAATGGGCCTTTGACATTGAAGGAGGAATAGGCCCAACAAGAGAAGGTAAAAAAATTAACAAAACATAGTAGTTTCACTTAAAATAATACAAAATTATATTTTTTTTAATTATTGAATGCTTGTATGTAAAGGTTGATATATCTTATAAATCAGAGTCATTAGATATAAATAAAATAATGGTCAAGATTAAGAATGTAATTTATACTAGTATAAAATGATCTGATCCACACACACAGACAGATATATATATATATATATATATATATATATATATATATATATGGTAAAATTATTTCTGCAGCCGCTTTACGTACAACAACGACAGGTGTATGGTTATGATTTCTCACATTTAATGCTTTTATCTTTTGTATGGTTATGATTCTCCGCATTTAATGTTTTCACATATATATATGGCAAATATTTGATTGCTGCACGTACATCAGCTGTAGAAATATATATATATATATATATATATATATATATATATATAATGAAGGGATTTAACATGTCTGCAACCAACATTTGGATATGAAAAATAATTGAAAACGCTTTACGTGACATTTTAGTTGTGGCTAATAATATTATTTATGCCTCACTACTTTATAAAGTGGAAGGTCATGAACCCAAACCCATGCCCGCGACCATGTCCATGACTAGTGCTGAGAACGCAATCTCAGAGTGTAGAAGACTGGTTAACCTCGCTTGTCCATGATGAGTACATGTTGAATGGGGAATTCGCAGCTATGTATCTTGTTCAAATTATATGGTGCAGAATCACCTAATCAATTACCATTAGTTTAGGATTCAAGCAAGTTCAATCATCTCGCACCCTTTGCCCAAATAGTGCAATTAACAGAGTGGAGGTTTGGCCTATCCAATACTCGTACAATGACCCACCACCACTACCCAATTTAAAGGTCAAATTCTTCAAAACCCACCTTCATTGGTTCCTCCTTCGTTGCACTCATTTCACAAGAAACCAATGATGAATACGCTGAACATGCAATTTCACAATCAATAAAAATATAATCAAGTAGTACAAATCTGGCTCTGACTATTTGTTCAAGATTCTCCTAAACAGCTCCAACTAATTAGTTTTTCTTCACCCAATAGAGGAGTTTTTAATCAGGACCATATAAACCACCAGAATGACAAACGATGAGACAAGAGACCATATGTCTCTTGAAAAGAAGATATTAATATTTTTTCCCCTCTTATTATGCATTCTTTTATTTTTAGTTAATTCTGGTCATTATATATATCTAGTGGCAGTGATACATCCGTAGGTACTGCTTACCTTATTCCTGCTTAACTTTTGGCCTTCAACAAGTCGCACTAATTTGATACCATTAATAAAGTGCTGTTTTTCAACTATAATTAATGGATTTGGATTTTCTGACATGATTATGAGGGGAATTATAATCATACCAAAGTAGATCAATGATAATAAAAAAAGATAGAGGAAAAATATTGAAATAGATAATTAACAAATCATAACCGTTGATTCACCTTTGTATGATTGTGATCTTATCAGATAACTATGTCATGTTTTTTTTTTACATGAGAGGATCAATTTTCATAATTAATATAGAAATTGTTTAAGGAAAGCCATAAGATGGTCAACGGAAGAATCCAGAATTCATTTTCTTCTTCATTCCCTTGAGCTCTTCTGAACACACACACAAAAAAAAAATTGTTCAGAAACTCTGGTACAGAACCAACATAAAAACAAAAAAAAATTAAATAACATAAAAGATACACTATTCATCTACTTATAAATCAGCTGTCAGATTCAATAAGTTTGAACCTTTTAAATTCAAATCAAGGCAAATGTCCAGCCAAAATGAATACAACAAAAATAAAGTGAGACCAATCAATTAACTTCCTTCAAAAGCAGAAAAAAGGAAATTAACGATGTGGTGTTTTATTCTTGCAATCTAGCTTTTTATATAATTTACAAGAAGATATAGATGACAGATCAAAGGTTGGAAGGAGGAGGAAGTGGAATAGATTCTTATATATATATAACTATATATAATGATGGAGGAGAGGCTTTGCAGGTGGGAGAGGAATACAAAGGTCTATAATTTTTTTTAAAAAAACAACTATATATGAGCCCACTTGTTTTTTTTTTTTTTTGGTAAACAAGTTCACTTGTTATTAATTAAGTGCGATTATATCAGCACTAATACACCATATCAGATTATAGCCCACTTGTTATTACTTCTTAACCTTCTGCCATTTCTGAATTATTTATAACCTTTAAGTTAACATGTTAAGCTACTTGATTACCAGCTATTAAAGAACTATTCTTCAAAATTGCTAGAGTAAGAAAGATTGTGCATACTCAAGAGAATTATCTAATCTTAACTAGTTATGCTACTTCATAGCAATTGTTAAAGTAATGACACTATTATTTTATTTATGTTACCATTCATAAATTTTGTAACAAGATGCATCTACATTTAATTATCAAACAAGATAAAAAGTTTTTTATTTTTATTTTTTTATGTGACATACCTTTGACCAATTTGCTTTTTGTTCTGATGAATTTTAGTCCGCCCTAAAAAATTTTGCAGTCTTTTTATTTATTTTTTAGCAATTGGGCTGTGATATATATTCTCACTCGTTTTCAAACTATACGTTATACGATACCATAAAAAGAAAATGCTTACCAATCTGTAAGCATTTACGTATTGTTCTAGAATTGTGGAATTGATTAGTGACAGCAGAAGCTGAATTCCGTGAGTATCTGCAATTCGTTCTTTTATGTGCTTGATGAGGTGCATGAAAACGATAATGTGCCATATGGACCACGTTTTTTCTTAGATTCGTACATAGCATTCAAATGGTCAAAAGAAAAATAAAACGATTATGATGAAAATAGTTTCGTTAAAAAAATAATAATCAAATGAGAATAAAATAAAAGTAATATAACTAGGAGTTTTAAAGAATATAATCAACATATTAACTCAACTTTAAATATCATTATCCACTTTCTCATTAATTATTCTTGAAAAATTTTCATAAAAAAAATCTTAAATTTTAAATCTCAAAAAGGACAAGAAAAATAGAACATCAGCTTTTTATTCTTTACTTTTGGCATTTCAATCCCTTTCAACTTTGATATATAGTTTCATTTCCTTTATTCCCCAGCAGTATTAGTTTCGTTTCTTAAAATCAAAACCTCTATAAATACTCAATTTCTCCCCCTATAACATCCATAACCTACTTGGTGCATGTAATTGTACCAAGCTCTCTCTCTCTCTATATATATCGTGTGTTTTGTGTTTTATAGCTTGTGTATGATTTGTGAAAGAGTTCTTTTGTGGTATATATAAGCCAAGACTCTATTATCAACAGTCTCACGCGTACTTGCTCTGCTTTTGTATCTGTTTCATTTCACCAAAGATGCCTCAAAACACAACCACAAAAAGCCTTAACAACCATCAAGTTTTTGTCATCGAAGGCTCCAAAGAGGATGTGCCTTCACACTCACAGAGTACCTCCAAGTGCTATGATGATGATGGCCGTCTCAAACGAACTGGTACACAATTCATTCAAGATGGTTTCCCTTTACAAACATTACATAATATTATGCAGAGAATGATCCGTTTATAAATTTTTTTTATAAATTTTTGCAAATTATACTATATATTTCTGGAAGTACACAGTATAACCTAGTGTACTTACGGAAATACATAGTGTAGTTTGTAAGAGTTTATAAATAAAATTTTTGTAAATATAACGCTCCTTATATTTTATATATATATATCATGCCTACCTTTTTTATACTTACTCTACTTATTCATTTTCAATACTGTTAGATCAGAATATCAACTAATATTCACTATTTCTCTTCTTTTTTGAGATTCTGATATATTGATATTAGAAATGAATATGTAGAATAGGTATAAAAAAGGTAATTAAGCATAATATCATATCCTTTTATATATATATATATATATATATATATATATATATATATATATATATACTTTGTTCCATGGCTTTTTGACTCTTTTGATATAGAATCCAATTCATATTATCAGTTTAATTTTTTTAACAAATTATTTATTAATTTAATGTGAAATGCTTATAAAACATATGCACATTTAAGTTGAGCATTATCCCATTTGTACAAAGGGATTTGCTTCTCTCTTTTTGCAGAAAAAATGTCAAGTTTCCTTCTGATACAAAGAAACAATGGGTCCCATCATTTTATAAAAATAAAATAAGAAAAAAGTGAGGCACGATTTACTACGTCAGTGCACACAAAAAAATTCATATTCCTCCTGCGTAAAAAAAAGTTTACCCTTGTACAAAAGTCAAAATATGTTTGTGGCACTATGTAAAATGCATGAAATAAGTGGGCCACTTAAAAGCATGACAGGATGCATGTCTCGCATTGGGACTTAAATGCACATAATCTCTATATGTGCTTTACTCACGTTAAATTGATAAATAATTTATCAAAATAATTAAACTGATGAAATATAATGAAATGAGACAGGAAGCGTTTGGACTGCAAGTTCGCACATCATAACAGCTGTAATAGGATCTGGGGTGCTGTCTTTAGCATGGGCCATAGCTCAACTAGGTTGGGTTGCTGGTCCTGCTGTCATGTTGTTATTCTCTTTCGTTACTTTATATACTTCAGCTCTTCTGGCTGATTGTTACCGTGCTGGCGACCCCAATTCTGGCACCAGAAATTATACTTATATGGACGCAGTTCGCTCCATTCTTGGTAACAATGCTTTCACCTTTTTTTTTTAACAATAATTATGTTGTTGAACCTAAATAATATGTGAAAAGAGAATTTACTGTTACCAAAAAAAAAAGTAAAAAAAAGAGAGAGAGAATTTACTAGTAAAACAATAGTAAGTGAAGGTTACTTCAATGCTAATGGAGAGAATATTTTTGGTACTACGGAAAATTCGACGCATCTTTCACTTATATTGTGATACGTGTCTTACTTTATATCAAATCACTCTCTTTCCTAATTTTAAAATAAATTATTTATTATTGATTTGACAAAAATAAAACACGTGTCACAATATGAGTGGAAGATGCACCGAATCTATGGTGCATATCCGTAGCACCAAAGAAATTTCCGCTAATGCGAAGATTATAATGCTACACAATTAATATGAGCATAGATGATGACTAGTCAGAGGGAATTCAACTCATGCTCACCAGATCGAGAGGGTGTATTAATTTTGTCTAGATTCAACTAGTTATCTTAAATTTAATATGACATTAATTTTATGTTCATGTTAAAAGAAAATTATTATTTTTCTTAAAAAATAGGATTTAATTTTTATTCATCATCAATGTAATTTTTTTAAAATACTATCATCTAATTATGTGCTACAATATTGATTGATTTTAACTTTGTAAATAGTTCGACCTAGTCAAGCACTTTTAATGGCTACGATACTTCTTAAAAAAAAATGGGACGTGCATGTATAATTACTTAACCTAAGAATAGATAAACACAAATCAAGGAATCAAAAAATTGATGAGAAGAAAAAAAACTTACATAGAAGTTCATATATATGATTTTGGATAGGATCCGTTTACAATTTATTTTTGCAAATTACACTAAGTACGACCAGTCGTACACTGCATGATTAAAGTATGACCGGTCGTACTTAGTGTAGTTTGTAAAAATTTGTAAATATAAGCTGCCTCATATGATTTATAAACAATACGTGTGAAGAGTGTTTTTTTTTTTCTCAATTAAACAATTCACTTGTAAAAATAACTGAAAAAATAAAATAAAATTGAGTAGCCATGCGAAGATCTTCCCCTGAATACTTGTAGGAATCATAACATGCACTATAATGTATTTTGCAGGTGGAGTCAATGTTGCGATGTGTGGGATATTCCAGTACCTGAATCTGTTTGGAATAGTAATAGGATACACAATCGCGGCCTCTATAAGCATGACGTGAGTTTAGATTTACACTTAATTTCAAGAATGCTACTCACACACACATTATTTCACATTTACATAATGTTAATTATATGATCATAACTGTACTTATCTTATTCGCCACACACTTATGATTTTGCTACCTAAGGGATATGTGAGACAAAAAGAGAAGTGTGATAAGAATTTTCCTTTTAGTAATATGCCACATATTGCGGTAAATAAACACATGGCATGATAGTTCATTGTCCCATCACCATATTTAATTTCTTTGAACATATAGGAATGGGGTCATATATGTATTTTGATTTCATTAATGGGATATGTTTTAATTTCATTTATTTTGGTTGACAGGGCAATCAAAAGGTCTAACTGTTTCCATAAATCCGGGGGCAAAAACCCATGTCACATGTCAAGCAATCTATATATGATAATTTTTGGCGCAACAGAAATTTTCCTTTCTCAAATTCCAGATTTTGATCAAATATGGTGGCTCTCATCAGTTGCTGCGGTCATGTCTTTCACCTATTCCTTTATTGGTCTTGCTCTTGGAATTGCCAAAGTTGCAGGTTATACTTAAGATATATGCTCTGCTTATAATTTTGCTTCATAGGACTTTTCTTCTATTTAGTTAGTTAGTTATATAGGCTGATATTTTGGTTGGTTCATGAACAGAAACGGGTACTTTCAAGGGTAGCCTCACAGGAATCAGCATTGGGGGGACTGTGTCACAGACACAAAAGATATGGAGGACTTCCCAAGCTCTTGGTGACATAGCCTTTGCTTATTCATATGCTGTGGTTCTCATTGAAATTCAGGTTCACCTTCCTTCCTCTTCAAAAAAACTAAGAGCTAAATTGTAAAACAGAAACTACTTCTGCAGTTAATGCAGATAAGTTATCTACATTTACTTTCAAAAGACGTCGTTTTGGGATTGGAAAATTAGAAAATTATAGTTATAAAGACTATAATAACTCTGAAATAAATTAAGATCACAAAAACACCTTAATTTCCGTCCCAAAACGACGTCGTATCGGACTTAGTTGCTTATCTGCAGTAACTACAGAAAAAAGCTAACTCATTGTAAAAAAAGAAGATGGTTTATATATCATATCACCTAAGCTAATATATCTAATATTCTGACTACAGGACACCGTAAAGTCTCCACCATCTGAAGCAAAAACAATGAAGAAAGCAACAAAGATAAGTATTGCAGTGACCACAACATTTTATATGCTCTGTGGCTGCATGGGCTATGCTGCTTTTGGAGATGCAGCACCTGGGAATCTGCTCACTGGTTTTGGTTTCTATAACCCATATTGGCTTATAGACATTGCAAATGCTGCTATAGTAGTTCACCTTGTGGGAGCATACCAAGTGTTTTCCCAACCCATCTTTGCCTATGTGGAGAAAAGGGCAGCACAAAGATGGCCAAACATTGACAGGGAGTTCAAAATTCCAATTCCTGGTCTTCCCCCTTACAAACTAAACTTGTTTAGATTAGTATGGAGGACAGTGTTTGTTATACTAACCACTGTCATATCAATGTTGCTTCCATTCTTTAATGACATTGTGGGAGTGATTGGGGCATTGGGATTTTGGCCTTTAACTGTTTTCTTTCCAGTGGAGATGTATATCTCACAGAAGAAGATCCCAAAATGGAGTAACAGATGGATTAGCCTCCAAATATTTAGTTTGGCCTGCCTCATAATATCAGTTGTTGCTGCTGTTGGCTCAGTGGCAGGTGTCTTGCTTGACCTAAAGAAATACAAACCATTCCACTCAGACTATTAAGCTTCATCTGTTGCCTCCTTGCGGATTTAAGAAACTACAGTATGGTTTTCATTTTTGTGTAACATTATCTTGTAGATCAATTGGATTACTATAAGCCAATCCTTGTTTGAAAAATCAAAGAAATAGTTTCCTTAAACCATTTATTTGAATGTATCCAAATATATAACCAATATCTGCCATCCTCATTAGGCATGTTGATAATTGAGATTATTTAAAATACTCCATCACAATTTCAAGTTTCAACATCAACTTGTTTCTGATAAGAGATTTCATATTTACCGGAGTCCACACTCCAAAAATGGCTGCACTACATCTACAACCATCACATAGAACAACAGGAAAATACATCATTTACAAGAATGGAACATATATATATAAAAAAAGCAAGGTAAATAACTCAACAGATGATATGGGAAAGTGGAAACTGCTTGAAAAAGTACTTCAACAAGGCAATGAGTCACTGTTTGGTAGTCGGTTTGTTAGTACAAATGAGTCATCCTCATCGCCAAAGTCCTTCAAGTATCCTGTTTAAACATGATATATGACATAACCTACAACAATCTATCTATCTATGCTTATATGAACGAATTCAGCGGGAGCTAGTGGAATTCTAGTTTCCGTAATGTTTTAAAATCTTAATATAAAATGTAAGATTTTTTATTCCTCTAAATTACATTATGCTTTTCCAAATATTTAATTTGGCTCCACGAAATTGATATAAACCAGAAAAATGTGCTAGGCGATTAGCTTTATATTATAGCGTTCAGTTGTTGGATTGCATGTAAAAAGAGATTGATGAAATTATGTAATTACATGTAAAAACGTGTAAAAAGTATTAGACCCATTAAATATTCGATAAAACTTAATTATTTTACTAACAAATAAATTCAAATTTAATTATATAAATCAGTCAAATTCTAATTTTATAACTCAATGTTAAAAACTCATAAATAACTCTCACATATATATATATATATATATATATATATATATATATATATATATATATATATATATATTCAATGTCAAAACATTATTTTCAACAAAATAAATATAAATAGTAATATATATTACTGTTAGTTAGTAAATTATAATTTTAACTTTTATAATTTTATTTTTTATATATTACTGACCTAGTTTTTATGCTCAGAAATTTTCACTGTCTATTTATGTTTTCTCTTTTGTACAAAGATATACACTAAATGTACCATAAAAAAACATCACATGAATGTGTATTTTTTACTGGCGAAAACCGAAGCTTAAAAGAGAAAGGAATTTCTTTCTATCGTCTTTCTTTGACTGAGTGGCATGTATTTCCAGTGTTTGTTTTTCCAATTATGAAGTGTGGCTAAGCGATCTACTCGTATTCGACCTAGTGTTAAGTAGAGTAGTTTAGTTGGGCAGAATGGTGATGTAGAAGTTGAGTTGGTGCAATAAAGCTAAGTAAAGAAGGTTCAATCCCCATCAATACCATCTTGAGAAAATATATAAAACTTTAATCCTCAACTCATTCCACACTATTGTCACAGTCGCATCAAAGAATTAAAGCTTACGAAAATAGCCGGAGAAATCTACTCGTCTAAAAAAGATAATTAGGATTGATATCTATACACAAAAAATACTAAATATTACATTAATAAATTTAAAATATATTTGAAAATGAATGTAACAAAAATAAACAAGTCAAGTTTATATAAGTTTCATATCCCTACACAAATCAAGTTTAAACTTTACATTAATTTTATTTAAATAGATATCAGAGCTTTGGCTAACATTTTACAAAGTAACATGGAGCTTTATGCGCTCGACAAGAATTATGTACAAAAAGAAGTAGGTGTTTTTTTTTTTTTTTGAATTAATTCAATCCTAATTATCTTGTTGAGACAAGTTAACTCTCCCCTATATTCTCACAAATTTTGACTTTTTAAGCTGCCTATGAAATTAATCCGGAATACAAAACGAATCAAGAATGAAGATTTAAAATTTAAATCATTCCCAAAGATGGCATGTAAAAACTAAACTGAGATCTTTTCCTTTCCACTTACTCAGCTATCTTATTACCAACTACGCTACCACCATATGTACAAAGGATATAGTTAACTATACAGAACTTATCCTGGACAAATGAAAAATATACAAAAGTATTTCATGTAAAGAGGTTGAGTGTTTGCCTGACCCTTCTGGTATACGTTAACTCTACTTAAAAAAAAATAAAAAAAAAAATCACCAGTAGTATCTGGACTCACGACTGCGTTCCCAGCATCGTACAAAAATAGATGAACAAGCTCAACGAAACCCCGTTGATTCCCAACAATTTTAAATGCATAAAATGAAGTTGTTGTGCGAAGATCCATGTATAAATCTCAGCTTTTACTGTCCATCCACAAACTGGTATATATTTCAAGAGATTGAACTATATCACAGGTAAAAAAGAGGCTTCACAGGACCCACCCCCGCTTCCAGGTGGGTCTCTCCCTTAAAAATAAAAAGCTCGTGGGCCCTCAATAAAAAGGGATAATGAATAATAAAATTGATAGATGGGCATTTACATCAACAAAACATGCTACATTAATAAACACATCTGCAAAAACCCAGCACCCCCTGGAAGAACATCAATTACACCCAAGAGAAGCCAGACAAGGAAGCAATATTTCACCTTCAATGCGTTTTAACTTCAATCAAAACAAATATGCAATCGGAGGCAGCTGAAACAGGACTGAAGTCCACTATGAACAGAATCGTTGAACAAACTGCCTTGAAGTAGATAAATTCATCAAAAATTAGAAAAGCTCCTCAGAATTGAATTTATTCCAGGATTCCTGTTATCATATAAATTATCAAACTGTAAGGCAAAAACGAAGGCATTGTATTATGGACTTAGCAATATAGTATACTATAGTCTTGAGTCATGTCAAGCCATTTTTTTAACTTATACATAAGAAAAAATATTAAGGTAATGACATTGCGAATAGCTGACAACAAAATGCAACTCCCACTTTTTTGGCAAATGATTTATATGTTAGAGATCTCATGAGATCAAACCATGCTTGAACCTATGATTGATTGATGGAAAAGGGATGAAATGAAATCACATAAGTTGTCATTGATTGGATGGTTTAAAATAGGATGAAAAGGAATGAAACCTGATTTCCATCTAATATGTCTATTTTTCTTTTCCTGACTTTGGAGAGTATAAGATGGAACCACCTTAATGTTTACTAACTTTCCTATAGTATAGTTAATCGGAAGTAACTAGTCATCTAGTTGCTTCAAAGCTATCTAGTCACTCAGTTTGTATATTGGACCAGCGGGAAATGCAGATGCAGTAACTTGATAAATTCTGCATGGTGGGACTCAACTTTGATAAATGATATCAAATTAAATTCTTGTTGGTTTAGTGCACAAACAGAAAGGTTTACTGTTAACACAATTCCACCAAAATTTTAAATCATTGTTCATCTGTTGGGTTGTTAAATCAGGACATCATATACAACTACTAAGAGACAGACGTTATACGTTGTGGACTAAAACAGAAAACTCAGTGAGTTATCTTTAGTTCATTTAATAAAATTTACTTTTATCACTTTATCTATTTGTAGTTGAATGCCTTATAACAACTCCAAAGCAAATGAAGAAAAGGAAAGGGAAAAGCCGGAAAGTTTGGTTCAATTTAACATTTTTAAGAAAATAATAACATATAAAGCTCCAAGATACAAGATCAACAGACTAGGCCAATGCTTCAGGATAAATCCACAATCTTATTTCTCACCATATACCCATTTCAACAACATATTAAAACTAACTCAAGAGAACTCAAAAACAACTAAGATTCTAAGCTGAAAAAAGATTGATAGAGATGAGGAATCGAGTAAACCATCACAGACAGAGGATGAATACCCTAAAATCCAACAATCAAGATGAGAACAAACAACAAAGAAACTAATAATCGCAAAGGCAGCACATGATAGAACTCAGAAGAGTCCATCCAGCTATTACTCGTTTGTGATACAATTATAGCTATTGGAAATCCTGTCTTACATACACAGAATTTGACAACAAAATGCTATGTAAAAACCCACTTTTAAAACTGCTAAGAATAAAAGTAACATAACATAATCTACATTCAGAAACCCATTAATTGCCACTGGCCACTATAAATAATTTCATCTTTCTTTATACAGCACTGATTAGTGAGCATATAGAAGTCAAGTTTAATCGCAGAAATACCTTGAGTAGATCAAAAACTTTCTCTGCAATATATTTCTGCTGAAGAGTGGCACCTTTCTGCTGCACTTTATCAGGATGAATACACAATGTAGCTTTCCTATAGGCTTTTTTAACAGCGGCCGCTGTAATCAAATCAGTCAAAGAAACAGGCTGCCAACCACATTCAGGCCACAACACCTGATCATCATTCGTTAAGGAAACAAGTTAATATATAATTGACACAAATTCTGTAACAAATACCAACACCTTAAAAACACCATAAATTAAGGGAGCATTTTAGCTGCTTCAAAATTCAAATGCATGAACTTTTCAGAGCGTATAAAAACTATGGAAACAAGTTGCTTTGAATCTTCTCTCCTCTGGATGGACTGTAATTGAAATATGAGCACATCATAACAATCTTTCAAAATCAAATTTGTTTCCTAAGGATGTCTTCTACTAGCTAACATCTCATCAGAAATTGCTACTATGGATAGTATCCATTACAGGAAATAGATATAGTGGTTGCACCTTTAATGAGCAGAGCAACTAAAACCTATACAATCAGCACATGTATTCACTTCTAACCCTAGGGTGGTAGCTTGATCATCAGACAAGATACAAGAGAAAATATATCCAAAAACACATTTCCTCCATGCTATATATCAGATTTTGGACCCAAGAATTTCAAAAGAAGAATTTAAAGAGATAATTTATGCCCCACATACTCATGGGGCATAATATGGATCTGGAATATAAAACATTAAGACAGTATTCAGAGTGCGTACACTAAGTGCTTACATATTGTAAGGTGGAGAGCAAAGCTCGTAAGTTCCCCTCTTTCCCTGCAGCCCACCGCTTAATTTCAGAATCCAGTGTTTCAGCAACCCTCTGAAAACAATGCACAGATAATATTAGATAACAAAATCAACATTAGATTACAATAAATTTAGTGGCTTTTGCAAAACAATTTTTGGCTATGCAGTGATGTAAGTATATGAACAGAAAACCCCTCAGGTGCAAATAAAAAGAAAAAAAGCAAAAGAAACTACTTACGTGTCTCTCAGCTTGATCTCTTTGTGTTTGTAAGTCCCGCTGATTCTTCTCAGCCAATGCTTTTGCCTAGTATAAAATGTTAATGGTCATAACATAGACAAATAAGTCAATAACGATTTTGTATGAATGGACACTTGACACCTCCACATAGATCCAATGTCAAGTTGGTTCAAAAACAGTGCATTCTTCACCTATTCTTTGTATGAACTATTAATAAACAATGAAGAAATCAAAATAAGGAGACAAATACAGTAACGCAATAACGCATACCACACGCTCTTGAGACCTCTGGTGGCGTTCCAACCTGGCTCTTCGCCTTTCTTCACTTTCCCCTTCAACTTCCTGAAACGCTCCAGAAGATGGAGCAGCAGCTTCAAACCATACAAGAGAAGGGATAAAAAGAGCCAAGTAAGCAATGACAATGACACAAACACAAAGTTGTACACTACTATTGTTTCAATAATCAATATATTGAAAATTGAAACCTACCTCCAAAGATTGAGGAAAGATCATCAACAATATTAGTGGATGATGAAGCTTTCTTCATACTTGAAGATGTACCTGTAGATTTCCTTGTTACATCTGACTGAAATTGGGTTTCAAATACAGAGTCCTGAAAACATACAGGTTCAGAAATTTAATTACCAAATTTCAAATAGAATCATACTAGTGTTAACACGCATGTTAATCTTCCTTTTTATTTTTGTTTTAATTTTATTTAAATAATACACAATTTTAAATTTTTAAATACCTACCATAAATATACAGTTGTCATTTTTTTATAACAAATTTCACTTTTATTTAGAATAAAAAAGGAAAGAATAAAATAACTACCCACTAACTATAACTTCCTGCTTTTAAAAATTAATTTTGCAGGATAGGAAGACACCAAATGCCAAAGCCAAGTTTCAACCATTATATGTCGATATAGAACTATAGAATTGAAAGAAAGAAAAAAAAGGTTCTCACTGAAGAGTTAGCCCTAGGAGGCCTTGAAGCACTACTGGCTTGTGCACCCATGCCAAAGAAGGATTCAAGATCATTTTCATTCTTTTGTTGATTCATTCTTGCATTTTGTTGATTCATCCTTGCAGCAGCTGCAGCCCTTTCTCGGGCCTCAGCAGCAGCCCTTTCTACAGCAGCACGTTCTGCTTTAACTCGTGCTTCAGTTTCAGCCGTTGCAGCTGTAGCTCTTTCCCGTGTTTCCCTCTCCTTTGCCTCTGCAGCAACCTTTTCAGCTCTTTCCTTTGCCCCTGCAGCAGCCCTTTCTCGGGCTTCAGCTTGTGCCCTTTGCACTGCAGCCCTTTCAGCACGCTCTCGAGCTTCAGTATTAGCTTTGTCAACAGCAGCCCTTTCAGCTCTTTGGCGTGCTTCAACAGCTGCTCTTTCACGTGCTTCTCTAGTAGCTCTTTCTACAGCTTGTCTTGCCTTTTCCCTCTCCAATCGTTGTTGTTCTCTTTCCTTCTCTTCCCTTTCTCTCATTAGTCTTCTTTGCTCCTTTTCCTCCCTCTCCTTTTTCTGCCGCTCACGGTCTAACCTTTCCTGTTTTTCTCTCTCCTCTAGCATAGCTCTCTCATCTTTTTCCAATTGCACAGGTTCTTTGCTTCTAGCAGACTTTGCATACTCTCTCTCCCTAAATTCCTTTGCATGCCGAAATTTAGCTTCAGCTCTAACCATTGCCTCCTTCATAGCTGCAGCAGCTGAGTTCATCTCTAATTCTTCATTAGGAAGACCATTTTTACTCTCATCATCATTACCATGATTTCTGCCCATGGCAAAATCATCAAGTTCATCAAATTGAGATGCAGGGGATACCCTTGCTGCAGCTGGAGCAGACTTGGGAACATGAGAGAATCGAGTGGAACTTGGGAAAGAAGAATATTCATTAGCATTCTTTCTAGTATTGATAGAAGCAGCTGAACCAGTTCCTGATTTGGGAATATGTACTGGCCGTGGAGGAGGGGGTCTTGAAGGTGGTGGAGCAATAGTTGGTTGTGTAAAGAGAGGAATCTCTGATACCGTCAGCCATACATCGTCATTTGATTCGAAGTTTTCTTCATATTTTGGAGACATATCTACCTGAATATTGGTTTGTCTAAAACCAACATTATCAAATGGAGGGGAAGTAGACCTTTGGCCCATTGACTTATTAGAATCAGATGAATATGTGGGAACATAAAATGGGGCCTGCGGAAACTCCCGATCATTTTCAACAGGAATCTTGTTTTGTGAGTGCCTCTCAGGACTCCTCCCAGACAACTTCTCAACTGGTTCTTTATCTCTAGCCCAGCTAGTCCTTGTATTCAACCTTGGAGAACTACTACCCTTCCTACTACTTCTCTCTGATGAGAATGCTGGTACAGATTTTCCGAGCCCATCAAAGGGATCAATATCTTCATGAACTCTTCCATTTGAAGTTGAAAAACTATCATTTTTGGTTCTTCTAGAACTACTAAATTTACTAATTTCTTCCAATGGGTCCGTAAAGTGGCCTGTGGGCGAATCCATTGGGACTGAAGCTGATTCAAATACTTTGAAAGGGTCTTCAGCTGCAGTGGAGGTTGTTCTAGATACATTGGCAGTTGGTCCTGAGGACAAACCGATATCAGGGGCGTGCCTGTTAATAACAATATGTAAAAATGATTATGAATTATGATACATCAATCAATGACATAATAAACAACATCCCTCAATCAGTCATCAAAGATAATTCATTCTACTTATCTCACAAAATAACTCTAAAGAGTTAGAGATTCACAGTAAATGTTAAGACAAAATTTTCACAGAAAACATTTTGAAATTGATGTAGGCTGTATTTCACAAAAAGGACTAAAGAGCTTTTAATTTAACACATTCTCCTTTTAAAAGTATTCCTATTTGTGTTATCCATTTTACTCGCATTCATCTACACTGCAGCTATTTAAAAACATATTTTTCATTCACAAAATAAAATAGAAAAGGGAGAAAGAAGTGGGAAGTCTTTGTTCCAAGTTGCATATGCCTTTTTAATATTAAAATTAAATTACCATCTATGTTTCTAGCATGGATGTATTATGCATCTAAACAACAAACCAGAAATAAAAAACAGATAGAAATTTGTCCTCGACAGAACAAAATTATGCAAGTTCCAGCATACAAACTAAAGAGATTGTTTGGAGTTAAAAGGAAAGGGAACACCAACGATCAACAGGGGACATTTAGTTGATATGCATTTTTTACAACAACAATGTCACATTTATCCCAAATTAGTTGGGGTCGGCAGTCCATAAACCAATATGAAATAAGAACAAATTAAGAAAAAAATAATAATAAATAAGAAAAATAATACATATATGTATAATAAATAAAAGCATAGCAAAAGAATCAAAAATCAAAATTAATTTTTTATATTTTTTCAGAGCAAGAATAAGAAGAAGGAAGAGTTAATAGCACATATTCCAATAAAAAAAAAAAACAATGCTAATAACTTTCCTTCATTCCTTCCTAAGACAAACCGCAAACATATATATTTCTCACTCCATTAAGTCTTGTTTCAATACTTTGCCGCAAGAAAGTTTCGGCCGACCTCTTCATTTCTTTATGACATGCTCTTGATAAAAAAACTTCTATTCTTGTCGAAGCATCTAAAACCATGTTAATCTATGCTCTCACATCTTTTCAATGTCACCACTATTTCTCCAACTTTTCATTGAATATCTTTATTTCTTATCTTATACGTCTTTGTATGACTACACATCCACCTTAATATCCACACATCTCATTTCCACCTTTTTTTTAGTTTTACCTTAGAACAAAAAATGAATAAAAAATGGTTATAAATACACTTCTTCCATTAATGTTAAGCAAGTACAATCACGGGTTCACAAATTCAAATTAAAACTTATCCTTTTTCCGCTCTTTCAGTCCAATTCTACAGGGCCAAAGACTATCACAGGAATGGATCATCGCTATACCTTCCTTCTTTCCTTCTACAACATCAAATCCAAATAATAGTGAAGAAAAGTATAACTAAAGTTATTGAACCTTACTTTCAAGCTGTGCTATACCCACTTAAATATCTACCAGATAGATTACACAAAACACTGATATCACATGAACAATAACTTAAGACTGTAATTACAAAATGCAGAAATCCAATGTGTTTGAAACATCCATGATATACAGTAGTGAGCTCCAAGAAAAAAAAAACTAGAATCTTCACTCCCAGACAAACAGTTTGCAATACATTGATACATTAAATACATAGTAGAGCATAGCCCCTTGCCAAAACAGTGAAAAGACCACCACCACGACCTCCAAGTCAGCCCTATAGGCATATTCCAGAATAGTTCCCTCCAAGTTCCAAACAGCTAAGGTCAACCTTAAAGGGCAAAAAGGTTCAAAACTCAAACAAGAACCATATGTTCTTTTGATGATTTGGGTGAATTAAATCTGGGATTTCTGATCCCAGCTGACAAATAATACTTTCCAACATGTTTGGTAAATAGCAGTGGCCGACATTTACATTCAAGGGAACAAAGTATTAGAATGTGTCGATGGTCTCCAGGGAGAAATTGCGTTAACGTCCTTAGACGATCTAGTATAGATACATAGACAACTTAAATTTCAGGAAGATTATTGTCAATTATTTGTTTTATCTTAAATTCAAACACAATTATTTTACCATTGATTATTCGAAAATCACCTGACTCTCTAAAGGAGCTCATTACTAATCAATATTTGTAAAAAGCTTTTTTCCCTTCCAATCAACATGTAATTTAGGGTATGTTACATCCAAACATATCTGTGAATGTAAAGAGTGCAGAATTTTAAACTCATTGTAGCCTGTCTGGATTTCCCCCCTGCGAATTTAATATAGTTACTTTTATCATTTCTCACTGACCTTTCCAGCATAAAAACTTGAATAGGTTTTCCCACAGATAACGAAATCTCAGGTCTCTCTGACCCAAAATGGCTGCCCTAAATGGTAAAGAGCTATAAAAGCATACATATACTTGCGCATTGAGTAAAGACATGAATGCCACTACTGAACAATGCTGACAAATGCAAAAGAATCCCCAGTTACCAAAAAAAAACCCCAATGTTAACATATATACCTGTCACCAGATGGCTTACTGCTTCGGAATCCAGCTAGTAAATCATCAAAATCAGGAACACCTTTATTATCCTTCTCCGATCTCTTCCCACCCGAACTCTTCGATTGCCTACCAAACCCACCAAGAAGATCATCAAATGCGCCAACACCACCTTCCGGAGTCGCCGACGACGCAAAGACATCATTGTATTTAACCTTAGCGGTCGTGCTCTTCAAGCCAGGAACGCCGTCGAAAATGTCGTCGTCGTATACCGGTTTGTCGTACACCGGCGGCGGCGAATTTGCGGACCTGGAACCGAAATCACCGTCGGCCCTGCTATACGCGGAATCCAAATTGAACGGCGCATCAGCTCCGCGACGTTCGGATCCGCCGCCGGCGAACAGATCCCCGAAACCGTCGGCATCGTGGTTCTTGCGGGTACCGGAGGATCCGAATATGGAATCCGCATGGAGGGAATTGGATCGCGATCCGAAATCGAATTTGAGATTGGAAGATCCCTTGGGTGGAGGAGCCATTGGAGCCGATTTTCCCTGTGGTTTGAAGCCAAAATCGGAAGCCAGGAGGCCATCGAAATCGTTCATGGCTGGGTGGCGATTGCGATGAATTTGGGTAGAGATTTGGAGAATTGAGAAGTGAAAAGAGGGAAAATTGAAAGAAGAAGAAGGAGTAGGGATCTGGTGTGTGAGGGTGGATAAGGCATGCGGTGAGGTCTTTGAGAGAATCTGTCTCACCTGGTTGCAGGTTATGGGGCCTTTGATTCCTCCTTCCTCTTGCCTTGTTGGAGAATCTGCATAAACCTTGTTTTAATTTTTAACTTTGTCAATTACTCTTAATAATGGGATAGATATTCTAACAACTAATTAGGATTATTATTAATGTTATTATCAATCAATTTTACTGTTAGATTGATTATATTGATGTAGCGGTATATTTATTTTCATATTTATATGATTATGATTCCACATGTTTAATACTTTATACAAAGATGAAAATAAACATAATCGTTGAATTAACATGATGATCTAACAATGAAATTGATTGGTAGTAACTCTAATTGGTTGTTACAATATCATATTCTTTTAATCATTAGTAATTTTTTTCATTTAGATAATTGAAAGGATATTCATTTAAATAATTGATGGATAAATTTTTAACAATATAATAATTAGGGTTGGTAATATGGGTTAGTCCGTGCCCGACCAACCAAAATAGGATGGGGCGGATTAGTCAACCATTAAATATGAGTTGAAAAAATGAATACATCTCGTTTTATGTTTGGTTGGCAGGTTGGCGGAGCAACCCATCAATCCGTAAATTAAAAAATTAATTATAATTCAAAAATAAATTATATTTTATGAATTTTTTTAATATATTTTATTTTATTTCACACTTCTCTTAATTTTTTTCTAGTCTTAATGTTAAATGATATTAATATTCAGTTAAATATTCTTTAACAACTCGTTTGTCTTCATATATAGATAACATTTATCATAAATAAAATTCTTATTCTTTATTTTTTCTAGAGTACTAAGAAAACAAATTGAATATCACACAAATTTAATGACAAATAAAATACTATTTAATTATAAAAATAAAAAATAAAAATAATTATAACTGGAGAGTCAACCCGCCCCAAGACGGATTAAATTCATTTTGACCCACTTTTAGACGGGACGGGTTGAAGTGGGTTGATAGGTTGAAAACTTCAACCCAACCTGACCAATTTTGATAGAAGGGGTTGGCTTGTAATGTTTAATCCATATAATATAGGCTTTAATATTTTTAAAGTGAACGTAGATAAGTTATCTACATCCGCTCCCAAAACGATATCATTTTAAGTTGAAAAATTAAAAAATTATAATGAAAAAGACTATTATCTTCCTGAAATAAATAATTACAAAAATATCTTGATTCCCGTCTCAAAACAACATTATTTTAAACTCACTGTAGATAAATTATCTACATTAACGTAGAAAAAACGAATCTTATAACATATTACCACCTCTAATAATAATAGAAAATATAACCCTCCTCTTGTTGAATAAAGAAAAACTCTGTATTGAAAAACACGTTTGTCTCTCTCTTTTTCTATTACGGCCCCTACACGAACTTGTATCTGCATCGGACAAACTTTTCTCTCGCAATATTTAATTTTTATGTGTTTATGATTAGATTATTAGATTTATTATATAAAATATATAATTTTTTTCATATCTATTAGAACATTATTAAATAACAGTGTTAAAAGTTGTATATTGATTATTCATCAAATTTAAACTTTATGATAAAAAAAATCAAATTTAATATACATCTTCCTATAAGCTAAATTATTTGACAACTATGATTGAGCCGATATTATTATTATTATTATTATTATTATTATTATATATTTATTTGAACATTTCGAATCAATCTCCATAGTATCTAATTTTGTTGAGAGATTATGCCCAACATGCCGATCAAATTGTTGTACGTAAGTGATAGTCTGCTTGTGTTGAACAAGTAGCATTATTCAGATAAACACAACAGTCTACTTTTGTTTGCGTCCATAGTATATTTTTGCCACACCAACAAAAGCCATCCAATATTCAAATGGCTCATTCAGGATGATCCGAAAATCTTTGGCGAACCATCGTTGCCAACAAAACCATTTTTCACCCATGAGAAAAAAGAGAGGTGGTTGGAGGAATATCATTTTCACAAACAGTACGAAAGGAAATCAAATTCATTACTTTGGTTATTTTAGGTGACTTCTAATCTTTAGGTTTTATGAGAAATCAAGGATTTATATCATATTTGTTTAGGTTTATATTTTAGGGTATAAAAATTCTTGATAAGTTGATTAATACTTTCTGCAGTAAATATTTAAAATACACATATAATATAACTAAAAATCAATGAATATCTCACAAATAATTAATGAAGACATAGACGCTTAGAATAAATATATATATATATATATACTGACATAGTATCCTTCCAAATCTGAACCTTGTGATGACTATGGATGATGGCACCCAAGATTTGTTCCAACATAACTTTCATTTGTTACATATTTTAATGGCACAACTTGCTACCCTAACCAAAAGTCACATCAATAAAAAAAATTTAAAAAGATTTATTTTTTCTCTATCTTAATGGCAAAGGCATTTACTAGTTGCTGGAAAATGTATTTCTTATGTTACTGGAGATGGGTTATTTTATGTTAGTGAAATAAAATTATAAGAGAGACCTACAAATAATTAAACAGAGAAAAAATAAAAATGGGACCCACCTTTATTATATATGTGTAGAAATTTAATTTATCTCATATTAAATGAGATAAGTATAACCTATAGTTGCTAAGCAATATTCGCATTATTTATATATCTTCGTTTGGTAGCTAGTAATTTACTTAGATTTTGTTAACAACTTATCAATAACTTTTTTAATCATAGTTTTAAAATTAGGTTACTAACATGTCAAAATTTATTATCACAAAAAAGAACTAGAAAACGATGTCATTGTATCTCAAAAGAAAAAAACAACAACAACGATGTCATTGACAATTATTACAATAAAATACATTATATCACCAAATGATAGTAACTCAGTTGGCACCAAAAATTTGAAGAGGCAGAGGTGAGAGCGTGTGTTCGATTCTTCTCAATACCGCCGGGCACATAAGTTGTACAAAGATAATAAGAGTCTCCAGGCACATAAGTCGCACAGAGATAATAAGAGTCTCTGGGCACATAAACCGCACAAAGATGATAAGAGTCTACAGAAACATAATCCTCACAGAGCTAATAATATCATATCATATAATGTGCACTCAGTGCACAAGGAAATTCACACACACACACATATATATATGAGAAATAATCTTCTTATGTTGTAGGAAAATGATTATATCATGTTGTAGAAACAAAATTAAAAGTGGAACCCACAGGTAAGAGGAGACAAAGAAAAAAAAGGTGTGACTCACCCTTCTTTTGTATGCGTAGAAAATTTGTTTATTTTCATGCAAAATGAGATAAATATAACCATATTTATATACATATATATAATCATATATATATGAGAGGAGTTTAAAGCCTTAATCCTGATATCCGTCTCAAATCGGACTAGTCGCGAAGTGATGAACCGATTGAAATATCTCAAAAAAAAAAGTAGTAACCAAAATCTAGATGTGTTGACCTATGTTGCACCAACATGGGACACGGGATACGACACGACACTCCAATACATTAATTCTAAAAAATATTAAATTTTGACGCGTTAATACACGTTTTAATATTAAATAATATTTTTAATTTATGTAATATATATTATATTTAATATTCAATAATTTAAAAAAAAAAAAAAATAAAACTTATAAAACTCATTAATTTTGCAAAGAAACATCAGATATTACAAATATTTATATTAAATTCAATAAAATGATAATCTTAATCCAACAAATCTAATAGTTGAAACTAAAAACGCAACACAACCTTTAAATCATTTTTTAAATCTTTACAACATATATTGGAGTTAGGGGCGGTAAACGAGCCAGGGGCCTTTGACTCGGCTCGTAGAGGCCTGAGCTCGTTTAATAAAAGCTCGTGTTGGAACCAGGCTTGGACTTGTATAAAAGTTCGTTTAATAAAAAGGCCTCAGACTCTAATTCAGAAGCTCGGCCTTAGAGTCTCCTAGGCTAGCCTAGTATATAAATATTTATTTATACTTTTTATACTACTTGTAATAACTCTCTCTCATCAATTTATTTCACCCCATTTTATTGGTTTAACAGACTTTTTGAATGATTTTGTTCTATATTATGCTATTTGAATATATATTGAATTTATGTATATTTATGGAATTACTAGTGCTGTTCTATATTATCCTTCATCCTCCTTCACACAATCAAACCCACAAAAACTCATTCGGTCCACTGTGCACTGCTCGTTTGTGTCAATTTATTTATTTTTTATTTTTTTATTTTATTTTTTTGTTGGCACTTTTTTTATAATGGGCTAAGATAATATAACCTGTTATCTACCTTCTCTCACTTTAATTTTATTTATTTATTGTATACTTTGTAAATTATTGCTGTAAATTGGAAGCTAAGGTTTCTATTTGGAAATTGATTTTTTGTGGAATTCTGTTCTCTTATTTTTATTCTTTAACATGCTAACAGGCTAAGACAGGCTTCACACAGGCTTTTATTTTTTGTAAATAAATCAGGCCACAGACCAATATTATATTCGTAACAGGTAACAGGCTAAGGCCAGTCAGACACGTTTAAATACAGGCTTGGCCCGTTAAGATCAAAGCTCGGCTCGGCTCAGCCCGTTAACACCCTTAATTGGAGTGTCAAAAAAATATTAGACACTACACATTATATTTTTTGAAATGTCATTGCATCATAGGTGTAGTGTTGAGTCTGTTGACCACCTCCCCCACCTTATTGAACCAAAGGATATGAAGAGTACCAATTCTTACATGTTCGGGAAGCATTATATAACTATTGAGGCCACTTTTTTTTTTTTTTTCGTAAACTATTGAGGCCACCTTTTAAAGATTTGTCTAACTACATATTTAATTATTTTTCCACAAAATAAGAATTTATTTGGCTTTGAGCAGTTCATTTAAGCTTTGTTTGAGAGTTGATTTTAGGAGAGGAAGGAATGGAAATGAAGAGTTTTAGAAAGTCCTTCCCTTATTTGTGAGTTAAAAAAATGAGCGGAAGGAATTCAGGATTTTTACCAAACCCTCCAAAATCCTCATTCTTCTTAAAATTAAAGTTCTCCCAATTTGGGAGGTTTGAAGGGGAAAATATTAAAAATTACTAATCTACCCTTAGTATTAAAATGTGAAAACTACATAAATGTGAATCAATTTTAAATGTGACCTTATTATAAAAGACTCAAATACCGACAGAATTTATCGACGAAAAATATTACGTCAAAAATAATGATAAATTTTTTGATGAAAATCATATACGTCAAAAAATTTCCGTCAAAACTAAAGACGAAATTAGAGAGGGAACCAGATTTTGCCATAATCAGTGACATAAATTTTTTACGAAAAAAAATCAGTCAAAATTATTGATAGAATCTAAATTCTGTCAAAACTTTCAACGAAAATATTTTCGTCCAAAATTTTGGTGAAACACATTTCCATCGAAAAGTTTCGACGTAAAACAATTACGTCAAATTTTTTTATGGAAAACATTTCCAACAAAATTTTTCGCAAAAATTTTCTCCGAAAATTATTTCCTTCAAAATTTGTGACCAAATACATTTCTGTAAAAAAATTTGAGGAAAATTTTTTTTGTCAAATTTTTTTATGAAATCTAAATTTCGTCAAAATATTTCACAAAAAAGCATATTCATCAAAATTTTGGATGAAAAATATTACTGTCAAAATTTTCAACGAAACATATTTTCCTTGAAAATTTTTGAAGAAATTTTTTTTCATCAAAAGTCTTTACAGAATTTAAATTTTGTCGAAAATTTTCGACATAAACATTTTCGTTAAATTTTTTGACAAAAAAATTTCTATCGAAAATTTTCGACGAAAAATATTTTCGTCAAGTTTTTTGGTAAAACACATTTTCATCAAAATTTTCAATAGAACCCATCTCAGTCAAAAAAAATTGACAAAAAATATTTTCGTAAAAAATTTTGACGAAAAATATTTCGATAAACAATTTTGACGGAAAAAATATTCTGTCAAAATTCTTTACAGAATCTAAATTTCGTCGAAAGTTTCTAATAAAACATTTCCCTCAAAAATTTTGACAATACAATTTCCGTCGAAATTTTTGTCAGAACACATTTCCATCAAAATTTTGAATGGAAAACATTCCGTCAAATTTTTTGACGAAATTGTTTTTTCGTTTAAAGCATTTGATGGAGGAAATTATTTTTGTCAAAACTTTTGACGAAAACTAAATTTTGATAGAAAATTTATCTTTGTGAAAAATTTTATCGGCGAAAAAATTTCTTCGCTTTTCGATGAAAAAATAATTTTGGGACGAAATTTTCTTCGTTTGCAACATAGAAATTTCGTCAAAAATATGATTTTTTAGTATTGTGAAAGGTACATAAATAATTTTGTTAGAATTTTTAAATTTAATTTAAGTTGTAAAATATAATAATTATATTTATTTTAAAAATAAAGTAAAATGGTAAAAATATCTCATTAACCTTCTATTTTCCTCTCTTACCTTTTTTTAACTCCCAAAGAAAAGAAGAGAATACCCTCCAATTTTTTTCCTTTCCTTCCATTCCCTCTCTCATGATCCCCTTCATTCCCTTTCCTTCCCAACTCCTAACTAACTGTTTAATATTCAGTTCGGAGCCATATGTTCACTTATCATATAACACCTTACACCCAATACACACAACCAACATACACAGTCATCATAACCACCCATACTCATAACAAAACACTCAATACATTTTTATTACTAACGCACATACTCATCCTAATCTCTTGAACTCATTAATTATTGGGCTGCTATCAGTTGACATCACTTTCAGGAACACTGGCATCAAGTCTATCTCCCCAGTCTGAATTAGTTGCTTGTCCCGAGGCCTGCCAAATCATACCAAGTTTTGTGATTGTATTAGTTTATTTTATGTTTAGAAGAGTTAATATTTAAAATGCTGAGAACTTTTGGCTGAAAAACTGTTTTGGTGGAAAAATTAAGCAAAACCAAACATGTGCCAAGTCAGCAACCATCTGCTTTTCTAAGTTCCTAGCCCTCAGACCAAGCCAAATGAAATGACCTTGTGCACTATAAAGTTCTCATAATATAGATAGTCATCACAGCAATACATAATCCTTTTCTTTCTAGGTTTGCAAACAAACAAACAAAACTGATCAAAGATCTATTTTATCCCCAACATATGCTAATCTCCCTTAACTCCAGTAATTATGAGTAAGTATACTAAAACAAGACACTTACAGTTTCATTTGGAACAACAGCATATCTATCTGATAGGGAGGCCGAGGATTTCCCTGTTCAAGGAAGAAAAAAAAAAAACATCCAGAATCATGCTAAATTATTCAAGATAAAAAAAAAACGATTCTAAATTACACTATCAAATGCTATATATCAGTAATGGCAAAGGAAAAGGAACACATCACAAATAAGCCAATCAGAGCACCTGATAATGGATAAGCTTTTGAGAATTCAATATGCTGCCCACAAGATCCATCAACCCTGAAGGCCTCAATAATCATTGGAACATTCCTATAAATGAACAAACAAAGTCATAGGTTATTTTCGGTTAGTGAGTAGACCAGCAACTTATCTCTTATGCTTAAATGAACAAACAAAGTCATAGTTCCACCATGTTGCCATAACAATTAACAACCAACTTTTTGCAGCAGAAAAAAAAAAGCACTTCAAACCTATATTCTGATAGCCAAGACTGAAAAGATTAAATTTGATATAAAAGAATAGGATGCCTAGATGGCTCAACCATTATAACAAATCAAGCTTCTTCTACCAGTTAACCGAAGTAATTTTTCATGTACCGTAGCCTTTTCCTTTCCTAATTCTTTACAAGCCCATTTTTATTTTTATTTTGGTATGCTACAAGCCCATTTTTTAGTCACAGTTTAACCACATACTTCATGAGTGGTAAAGCCACCCAAGACCACAATCACGAGAGCGACTTCATGACCAAGATCCTTAATCCATATTTTACAAGATATATAGAGCCAGTTTGTTAGAAAAAGTAGCTTTTATTTCTTCTTTATTTTAGAAGTGTTTTTTATAAAAGTTAAAGTTATTTATATTTATATAAAAATATTTAGTTTTTGAAAAAAAAAATTGACTTTTGACTTCTGCTTTTTTTAGATAAAAAAATTGAATCAATAAGTTAAAAATTGATGATGTTAAAAATTAGAATGAAGCAATTAATTTGTTCAAAAAAAGGCATTTTTTGAATCAATAAGTTAACATCACTGCTAACACATGAATAGCTTAATTCGACCAAATAAAATAAAATATCCTAAGTGACAAGACAACAGCAAAATTTGAAAGAGATAAAGCATTAAAGTGGTGTTGAATGTGTAATTGATAAATCAAACACAACACACACACACGTGTGTGCATTTGTAAATATTTTGGATGTAACTTGCACATGAAATTACCGGTCAACGGTTTCTCCATGCCCAAGTTGTCCATTTGCGCCTCTTCCCCAAGAATATACATTTTTATTTTCAGTAACAGCAATCGTGTGTCTCCACCCACATGAGATCTGAACTACTTTCTTCCGACCGAAACAAAATTGCGCAGAAATAAAAAATAGTGAGTCATCATTATACACTGTCAGAATTTTCCAAAAGAAAGAAAAGGGAAGATGGGTGTTGCAGTTTCAAGTACCTGATCATGTGGAAATTTCACTTGCTCAGGAGAGGAACGATCAAAATTGTCACCAACTCCTATCTGTCCAAACTACAATTGAAGGAGAAACAGGTTACAATTTACTAAACAGATGTAAATATCAATAAAGTTATAAACAATATAACTCAATGATTCTGAGCATTAGACATAGGTAACTTGATTTGTATTTCAAATATGTTTTTATCTTAAATTTTGTGTAATCTATTTTTTATATAACAAATACTATGGCCTAACACTCACTGAGATCAATTGGCCTTTAATTGAAAACATATATGGAGAAACTCCAACGCCGTTGCTGGCTTTATCAATGGAGGCACGGTGCCCCTCTCCTCTGGTGCATGTATGCCAAGAGGTTTGATTATACCAAATAGGGGTGACAATTTTCAACACAACCACGAAAAATTCATGTTCATGTCGACCCTTCTCAAATTCGTATCATGTTTATGTTGGCAAAAACTGACACGAAAAAATTCATAGCGTGTCGCATGTCAACTTGCAACCCGAACTTGACTAGCATTAATATTCTTACAAGTTATTTGTGCAGTATCAACCTGCATAATAAGTAGTAACACACTTTTGGGTTCGCAAGTTATTCGTATCATGTCAACCCGTATAATAAGAAATACACTTTGAAATTGCGGGTTATTCGTATTGTATCAAGTCAAATTGCAAAATAAGCGGGTCGTACTCGTTTAGAAGGTTTTAACTCAATTTTAAATTCGTGTCTTGTTCGTGTTGAGTGTGTTCGTGTTCATGACGTGTCAACCGAATTGCCACCCTTATCAATACCAACTCAAACTTCCATCACTAATGCATATCCAATCATTTTATTCGAGCATGGCTTAGAAGTGTTCTTGTCGAAGAGCACGTCAGTTTGACCATATGTGATGATCTTGCTCTTGTTGGCTAGACATCTTCATGTCGAAACTTGGCCTTTGCTAAACAGCCTTGTAAAGAACCATTTCAACCCAAAACCTTAATACGTTGGGTGAGGTTACATTAATGATTAACACACCCCTCACGCAAAAATGAAAGGCGCTGAGGATCGAACTGATGACCACTTGGTCACTCCAGCTCTGATACTATGTAAAGAACTATTTCAATCCAAAACCTTAAGGCATTGGGTGAGGCTACATTAATAATTTTATATTTCTCTAACAAGCCTCTAGTTTAGTTTGAAGCAGGGTGATACAGATAGGAACAATTTAGTTCCACGATTCTATGGCTTAATTTTAGGTAGACTATTTTGTATTTTAAATATATTTTTCATCTTATCATTATCATGTGTGATCTTTTTGCTTTTACAATAAATCATATGTCTGCCTGAGTCATTGATTTGAGTTCGTCAAGCCTTCATTCAAAATGTCTTCAAATAATATTTAGTATATTTTTCTCCGTGAAAGCATTCATGTGAATTCTTTAGCCGACCATCAAATCATTTCCTCTGTGTTGTGTTCATAAGTATTTCATGCTGTTATGATACAAAAAATATCATGAAAATAGGAGAAGAACATAAAGTACTTCCAACCTTATTCCAACCCCAGCCAAAAAGTAGTCCACTAGACGTGAGTGCCATACTATGCCTCCACCCACCTGATACCTGAAAGAAGTCCAAAAAAAAAAACAAAAAAAGGGATCCAGCGTTCCAGAATGAGACTCAGGCATGAGAGGACCTACTAAAGAAGAAGAGTAAAGGGAAGAATTTGGACCTTTTAATTAGATTAAATTTCTAGTAAGTTATAAACATCAACAACAACACCTTTATCCCAAACTAGTTGGGGTCGGTTGTAGATGAACCCAAAAAAGTTACCAAATTTCTAGTAAGTTATAAACAATAAAAATGACACGACATATAAATGAGATTAATTACCACCAACTCAGCTTGAACGTAAAGGATCACCTGAGAAATGAACTTATCACTCAAGGCTTGAACCTTGCGAGGCACAAGATGGTCCTCGAAATGTGCATGTCCTAGCTGGCCATATTTTCCCCATCCATTTGTGTATAATTCACCAGAAGATGAAACAGATATTGTGTGCCGCCAGCCGCAAGCAATCATGACCATCTTGTCACCCTGCAAAATCGACAGTTATCTGGAATCAAAAACAATATATATAATCTCTTAATATCTTTTTCCAAATTATAATCTGATAAGGTAAGTTTATACAAGTTTGAGAACATACATCAACAGTCACTTTCTCAGGGATCAAGCGATCATTTCTGTCTCCCAATCCCAAGTTTCCATATCGGCCCCAACCCCATCCATACAAGTCCCCGTCTTCAGTGATTGCTACACTATGTTCAGCACCAGCAGCAACCATTTTGATAGGTACTCCCTAGAATAGTATAAAAATTCATAATGTTTCCAAATAGTTGACGGAACAATTTGTTTGATGCATACAACTTTTTATTGTCCAATTAATTTATACAATGACATAAGTCAAGATATTAACTCTTTCTTGACAAGAGAGCTATTGCTGCTGTAGTTTTTGTTGATGTTAGCTGTGTTTTCTCTTTCATTTGTTTAAACTGGGGGTACTTCAAAACTGTAAACGATGCTTTTAATGAAGATTAGAAGATGGGTTGGTCAATTTCCATAGTATTCAGTTCGACCTTTATGAATGAGGTTCCAAGTTTCCCCTTCTCTAAATATAGAAAAAAAAAAAAAAAAAAGTCTTGCCACTAACTAAATGGTCCCTGCAATTTTTTGAACATCAAAACGAGCAAACACAGTAAAGTTTCTTCTAAAAAATAGTCAAGACTCAAGACATTTAAAGGACATTCTACTCCTAGTTTTGCACACATTCATGAAATAGATATTATTTTTTATAAATTTATCACACTAGATAGCATTAAGCGCACCAATCAGCTAGAATGTTTAGGTCCGCACCTATGAGAAACCGCTCAATGCTTTCTAGCTTTAAAGAAAGTAAATAACAAATCAACAGCAATTAGACCTGATTACTAAAGTAAACTGTTGAATCCATCTTTTTGTGTGCTGATAACCAGGTGACATATCATTATTCATTATAGACAATCTAGATTCAGCTCTGAAAAGAGTACCTGAAATGTTTGAATTTTTTGTGGCACAGGAGAGTCCTCTGTTGTACCAAGTCCAAGTTGACCATTTTGATTACGCCCCCAACTTTAATCATGACAGAAAAAGAATTCAACAATAGTTTAACATAACAAGGTGCAGATAATATGTAAAGAGTAAGCATTGAGAAATTTATTTGATACAGTCTAACTAATGCTGGAAATGGGAACAAAAAAAAGGCAAAGGAACAGCAGTTCTCTGCCATGTAACGAAGACACAAACAGTTAAATAGGTCACACAGGAAATGAGAATAAAACACCCATTTCTTATTTACCACCTAAAAATAGGGTTTATGTTGGAAACAACAAACATAAAACTGACTTTTAGCCTTCCAGAATAAAACAAGGATTTCTATATGTATTGCTACATCTAAAATGGAATGTTAATTAGACGGTGCCATCAAGTTATACAAGAGTTCAAACTAAATTAGATGGATGTACCATGGGCAAGGCAGCAGAGCCAATCCATAAAGAGAGAATTTGGGTAGGACATGCTTTAACAGTTACTTTAGAAAACTACAACAACTCAAGAAGAGTGTGCCCCAAAAATCAAATGGACATTACAAAGCAACCTCATACTGCTCCAATCGATATCAAGGATCCTCTTCAAACATTCTCTCAGTAAACAGAGAAGAGGAAAAGAAAAGAGAAGGGAATGAAAGCAAAAAGATGGGGCCAAAGAATCAGCTTGCGCTACAAAATGACTCCCTGTGATTGCACTATGAGCTTCTATATATACTCAATCAAACAACTCAACCTTAATGGACTAGCAATTAGTACTAGGAAAAAAAGGTTAGGACAGACCAAAAAATATATTAAAATTTGGGCAAAATTAAGAACTACAAACCTCAGCACCTCGTTTTCCATGGTAACTGCTAAACAATGACTATCCCCACAAGCAATTTGCTTTATCCTTAGACCCTGTAATGCTGTAATGAGATGAGGAATGAGCAAGTCCCTATGATCACCATGACCCAACCTCCCAAAGTCACCCCTGGAAAACCATAATATGATCTCGTCAAAAAATATATCACAGTCACCAATATGACAGACAAACCATACTTCAAAAGACTACTTTTGATATGAAAAAAAAAAGTTTCAGAAATTGCCTGGTGATTGAAAACAATACAAAACATGATATATGCCCAACAGTTGATAACTCATTATCTGTGATGAGCTTTCATACAATAACATAAAATGTCCAGTTTCTTCCTATCACCAAAATCAAGTTTGCTGTTCAACTTTCATACACACAAATTATTGAGTCCCAAATCAAACTTTCACACGCAAATCTTCAAGATGCAATGAATTAACATTTTTATATAAATATCACTGATAAAGGAAAACAAACTAATTATCTAACTAAACAAGCTATTATTACTTACTTGAAGCTGAATCTAATACTAAATCAGAACATATATAAGCCTTTATGGTCCCATTCTAAATTAAATGCAAAATGAGATTCCAATCATGACAAGCAAAAAATAAAAAGGTTAAGATGGAGAGCAACCATCCCCAACTGTATACATCCCTGCCGGACTCAGAACGTGCCATTGTATGATCAGCTCCACAAGTAACAGATACTATGTTTTGGCCATCCAATGCACTCAGTTTTGTAGGTAACAGTCGATCATCAGAATCACCGTGGCCTAACTGTCCATCCTCTCCCCTTCCCCATGAGCAAACAACATTTCCAGCTGTCAAAACATTAAAACATCAAAATTAAAAATGAATAAAAAAATTCATAAGTCTCAAAAAACTTGCAATATAATTTCATCAACCTTTTCAGAACTCAAATGTAATGTTTCATTCAGTACATAGTAATCCTAAACAAAACAGAAGTGAGACACTGATTGGTGCTTACTAAGAAGTGCCACAGTGTGGCTGGCACCAGCAGATACGAGAAGAACGCGAGGAGCTGCAGCAGTGACTTCACACAACCCTTCAACTTCCATCTCCATTCTCTATACTTAGTGGAAAAAATTGACGAACGTGCTTCTCTTATACCACGAAAGAGAGACAACGACAGAAGCATTAAAAAAATCGAAACCCCAGAGATGCAACTGTTTGGACAAACAAATGAGTCATAGTATTCAAGTTGATCATTTAAGAAACTAAAAATACAATTATTATTATTTTATTGTAATTTGAATTGTATTATGGGGACCCTCCCCTTTATGTGGGCGGTCAGTTCCAGAAAATCTAAAAATCAGTCGGCCTGTCTTGTTTTGTTTTTGAAAATGGACTAAAATAAACTCAGTCCGTTTCATCTTATTTGACAGGTTGAGCGGGTTGGACCGTCAGCCCAATCATATTTTACACTGACTGGTTTCAATTTGTCTATGTCAGCCAAAAATTGAGCTCATTCAGCTCTGTTCTGCTTTTGAAATGAATTAAAAAATTCAACCCGTCTCGTTCCCGTCTAGCAAGTAAGATGAGTTGACACGCCGGAGCCTATTTTACCTCTCTACTACTAACAAATTTATCAAACAAATTATTCACAAGCTCTGTTTTAACAAAAATAAATATGAACGTAGTTCACGTTGTTTAAGATAGCACTAAATATCTTTAGTGCTACAGTAGTACTGGTAGTACTACTGCAAATTACGTGTTATGACTTATTTATTTTTTTGCAAAACACACGTGTAATAATTTTACATGTCATTGATTGTGACATGTGCAGAGCACAGTGCTTCTGCTTACAGATGGAAGCAACTTAGCGAAGACTACGGCAAGATTGAAAAGGATTGGTTGAGTTTGGTGATGCAGGAACAACTGAATTCAATTGAGTGCAGGTTCTGCCATTTAACAACCATGAATTTGACTAATAATAGTAATTTAATTGGCGGATGAAAGTGGAGCATATGAGAATTTATATTCCATCTTCTTAAATATTATTTTTGAAAAAAATTTAAAATTTTAATCTGAATTTATTTCGAATTTCAGATTAATCCATACAAAATTTATGAAATTATCAAGGATAATATCAAAAAAAAAAAAATTAAAAAAAATCATGAATTTGATGTCTGTTGTAATCTAGCCTTGGTCTAGGCGTGTAGACTGTGTCGTAGTAGTACATATATATAGATTATCTATTATGCATCTATCTAACATTTCACGCGATATTACTGTTTTTAATTTCGTACTTAAGATTGGTGGTAAGAATAATTAATAATATTTACAAATTTTGAGCGTTAATGTTGATATTTGTATTACTATCTTAAATATATCTCTAGAATTTGTACTTTTATTAAAGTTATGTTAATTTTATATTTTGTATGATAATAATGTTGTATCTTAAAAATTTACCTTAATTAAAATAAAAAATTAATGAGTAAATATTCTTTTAGATCTCTAACAAAAAATACGGTCTTCATTTTCGTTCTTTATAAAAAAAAAAAAATTAATCTCGAAGTTCTAAAAAATTTAAAATGGATCTATTTTAGTCTTTTTAATAAAGTAATGTAAATCTTTTTTAAATTTATAAAAAACTACGATTTCAACTAAATAGGTCCACTTTAAATTTTATAACAACCTAATTTTTTTTATAAAAAAACTAAAATAATAACCATATTTTTTTGTCAACAAACCGAAAGGGTGTTTACTCAGAATTAATGAACCTCTGTATCACACTCCTTCTACTAGCTTTTGAACTTTTTGGGCCTACTCTACTCTACCCCTCCTCGCTACTCCTCTCTCATTTCGTTTTGTCTTATCTGTACTTTTCATATTTTTTTTATTAATAATGAATTTAATGTTTATTCAATGAACCTAAAATGATATCAATCTAATATTAAAAATATATTTTTATAATTGTAATTTATTATAAAATTATATTAATTTTTACTATTATAATATTTTTTCTCCTAATTCCAAAATAATGTCATTTTAGACTAAATAACTTTACCATTATAATAATTGGAGAAACATTAAAACCATTAATAATTTATGTCAATAGCTTATTTGCACTCATTTTTTATTTAGTTGGAATTAAGACATACATATATTGTATGTTATGCATTTAAAACATTATATATTTTACTCAAAATACAAAATTAATCAAACTCATGCATATATAACACTCGTACTCTAGGAATAATTGGATAATGTATTAGAGACTATTGGGATTTCAGAGTGTTATGGACTCACATATACGGCTCATCTATTGATAAGTTTAACAAATGGCAATTCAAATATAAATCAGATATAGTTAAGGAAGAATATCCATCGGATATCAATCCTAATACGACAGTATAATATATAAGCTTGGGACGTCATCAGAAGCATTGAAAGTCCAGAATCCAATACCCACATGTAAACTCTATAATTAAGAGATAAAGTCTATAGGTACGTCACGCTCTCTCTTACTTTTATGTTGTCATTGTGCACACACATCCAACTGGCAAAGTCTTATTATTTTTCTGTGTCCAGTGATCTGCTTGACTCAAAGACATCTAACTCATATATATCTTAGAAATGACACTTAGATAAAAAATAACAAACTAGTCCATTGACCTAAACATTTCTATCTCTAAAACACAACAGAGAGGTTAAGGAATCATTATTGTTTATCAACCCAAAATGTATATCTTGTAGCATAAACACACATAATGCCCTTCTCTAACGTTGAATTCCTTCACTTTGAATGGCTACATAATCTTCTCGTAAGTGATTATGTTCCACATTATGGAGCTTTGCTTTGGCGATTCCTACGCACAAAACATTGAATGGGTCGAAGAAAATAGATAAAGAAGAGAATTTGACGATAGAGAAAAAGAATCCAAGTATCACATACTTAATGGAAGAAACATTATACACCGGGATTACCATAATTTTTTCCGATATTACAACTTAAGAGGAGAAAGAATAATGTGTGGTCACTATTTTTTATTTCAAAAAAGTTGACTAATTTAACCGAGTATATATACAAATATTATATAATTATATAATCCTGGATATCCTAGCCAAAAAAAAAAAAAAAACAAATAATAATAGCATAAATCAACACCCACTTCCTTATTTCCAACGGGTATTTGTTCCGTCGCAACTTGGACTTGTATATCGACTCTATTCTACTACCCATATCTCCACCATCCTTTTTTGATTTTACATCATATTTTTACATTTTCCCAAAAGGATGATTTTTTTTTTCATTAAAAAAAGACCAAGACCAAAAAAGAGGATGCAGAGAGATAGGAGAGAACGGCTGAATAATGGGTGAAGCGAACATTCCATTATTTATTTTTTGGAAGCCAAGCTCCAATTCGAAGCGCTGAGTGAGGTTCTTGAGCATCATTAGATTTATTACCATAATACCATTCCTGGTAAGCATTCATATTACTTTAGTGAGCCCCCTCCACAATAACGTTAATGAGTTCCCCAAGAAACAAGCAAATTTTCCAATAATAACACCAATGGAACAATCTCCAATAAAATATGAAAAAGCCTCCACGCTATATTCCTTGATCAGTTCTTTATCATGTTACGAAACAATATAATTTGAGTGGTTTCAAACATTATTGATTGTTTCCTTTGAAAGAGACCAATGATTGAATGATGTTGCTAAAATACATGTAACACATTAAGAGTAGAGTCTGATCATCCCACAAAGTTGAGCACAATTATATAAACGATGGAATTCATGTGGAAGTTGGTATGCACTGAAGTTGTGCCCGCAATAAAAAAAAGCGAATTAATTGGAGGCATGATGCTAAAGAAATAAATTAAGTCATTGTTTTAGAGTTTGGAGAGGAAGAAAAGAAAGAGGATCTGAGAGGAAAAAAGGGAAAGGAAAATATGGTACGAGAGAGAAATAGAAGGTTAATAAGATATTTTTATAATTTTGTCCTTTGAAAAAAATTAATACTATTATTATATTTTTCAAATTAAATTTAAAATTTTTAAAAAATTATTTATATATTATTTCACACTACTAAAAAAGATCATATTTTTTTACTAAAATTTTCTGTTGCAAATGACAAAAATTTAGTTGAAAAATACATTTTCTAAGAATTTTTTTCATCAAAATACACTTCGCCCAAAGGCAACAAAATTAGTATCTGTTAAAAAATAAAGCACTAACATATTATTTATTTAATGAATTTTATCGAAAATTCTGTTGAAAATTTTCACACAGATTAATGACGTGGATTGGTTTTATGTGGTTTTTTAGTAAATTTTCAACGGAAAAATATTCTATTAAAATTTTTAACGAAAAAATATTTTGTTGAGATTTTTGACGGAATTTAATTTCCATCAAAAATTTTGACTAAAATGATTTTTTAAATATATTTACGGAAACAAAATTGGAACAGTGACCAAAATGTCACTGTTCATTGAGTTATTTATCTAAATGCCACACGAACAGTGTTATTTTTTAATATGTCACGCGTCTAAGTTCGCTACAGTATGCAGCGAACTTGATTTGCTGATGTGGCGTGTTTCTAGTGGTCAATAAGTTCACTACTAGATACAGCGAACTAGGCAACAATAAATGTCCTTGGACTCTGACAAATTGGCAGGATACATGGACAAGTTCGCTGCTCATATCAGTGAACTATATGTGACTAGACGAAAAAGTAGCAGAAGTGCGCTAATCCATCTAGCGAATTAAGTGCAAATCTGTCTCCACACCCATTCCATGATGGGTAATACACTTAACCACACTTCATTGTCAACCTCGATTTACCCAAAATCCATTTGGTGCCAACTTTTCATTTACTCACTTTGAAAACCGCACAAAAAATGCAGATTTCTACGGTGGCTTAGTCTGTTGCCTATAGGCATTATTGTCTTATATAATAAAGCACTCAATTTTTTTGTTATTGGAAATATCAGCTTTTTTTATTGTTTTGTCTCAAATTTATCTGTAGTTTCTTATTGTGTGCTTGATTTTGTTAAACTCATGGCTTGTGAAGAATTGCTGTTTTGGTCCTCTTTAAGCAAGTGTACACATTATCTGTTTGGAGTTTTCTAAAGTCACAAAAAGCAAGTTTAATGAAGACCTTAATTAAAAAAATTCAATTAAACTAAGATTTTTTTAAAGTGTCTAAGTGTTATTTAAAGAGCTATTTAAGACCTGTTTGGTTTTATTATTATTTTTAAATTTTTTTAATATAGAATTAATATAAGAAATATTCAATAGTATTAAAATATTTAAAAGTTTATTTTGAATTTTATCTCAAGGACAAACTCTTCAAACTTGATATTGTGGCAGAAATAAAATGGTAACATAAATTTCTGATATCAAAAATATTGGAAATAGTTTATTAGATTGAAGTGAGTGTAAATATTTTATAAAATTATATTAAATAAATAAACTAAATAATTTTTCAATTTTTTATTCTATAAACAAATTTATAAGTCATTGAAATAAAAAAGTACTCCCGAAGACTATTGAAAGATACAATATGCATTTTTGATGCGGTTTCCAAAGTGGCAAATTACAAAATCATAATCAGTAAATTACTTAAGATTTTAGAAAGCTGGGACCAAATAAACTTTGGGTACATCGAGGTGGACAGTGAAGTGTGGTTAAGAGTATTACCCATCGTGGAATAGGTGTGGTGACATATTTGCACTTAGTTCGCTAGATAGACTAGCGAACTTGCGGTATTATTTCATCTAGTTGGCACACCTAGTTCGCTCATATCTGCAGCGAACTTGTCCATGTGTCCTGTCAATTTTTCAGAGCCCAGGAACATTTATTGTTACTTAGTTCGTTACACCTAGTAGTAAACTTGTTGGCCACCAGAAATACGCCACATCAGCAAACCGAGTTTGCTGTCTACTGGAGCGAACTTGGACGCGTGGCATATTGAAAAATAACACTGTTTGCATGGCAGTTGGGTAAATAACTTAGTGAACAGTGGCATTTTGGTCACTGTTCCAACTAAATTGATCGAAAGTTTCAACAGAAAAAAATTTCTCTCGAAATTATTCACAAAAATATTTCCATCGAAACTTTCGACAACATTTAGATTCCATCCAAAATTTTGACGGAACTTTTTTCGTCAAAAGCTTTCGTTAGTGATTATGACTAAACCTTGTTCCGTTTCTAATTCCATCTCTATTTTCGACGAAATTTTTGTCCGTCTCTATTTTTTATGGAATATTTTTTATCAATAAATTATGTCGATATTTGGGACTTTTCTAGTAATGTCACATTTAAAAAATAGTTCAAATTTATTTAATTTTCACATTTTAATGCTAAGGACAAATAAGTTATTTCAAATATTTTCCACCTCAAATCCCCAATTTGGGGGGACATTGATTTTAAGGATGAGAATGGTTTTTAAAGATTTACAAAAATCTCTTCTTTTTTTTTAGTTACTCAACCCTAATTATCTGATTTACAAAAATCTCTAATTCTCTTCCCCTATTTTTTTAAACTCACAAATAAAAAAAAAACAAAAAAAAAAAATAGCAGAGGGGAAATTGTGAATAAACAATTAGTGAGTTTCAGCGGAAAAAAAAAAACAGAAAAAAACAAAACAAAATAAATCTCATTCCTTTTTGAAATCTATGACATAACATTCATAAAACTTTATCATAATATCTGTAAGGTTACTGAAAGAACTTACATTTGGTGGTATAAATAGTTTAATTTAAGCTTTTTAAGCTAAAGTTAAAAAACAAAAATAAAAATTGTTCAGAGATTATATAAAGTTGTTATGATAGTTTTGAAGCAGAGAAGATAACATAATTTGTTATTATGATGATTATTAGGGTAAAATGTAAGATTTATAAATATGAGTTCAGAATAAAGGTAAAACTATAAAATAAATATGAAGACTCCAAAAAACTAACATATATCTTTTACAAAAAACTTCTTTTAGAAATTTTTAGTTTTTAAGATTTTTCTTCATTACAAAAAATTACTCTTTTATAATACGAATTTTTATAAAAATATGTTTGACTAAATTTTTATTTTCAAAAGAAAAAAAATTAAAAATGAGACATACTAATTACTAGGTGCATACTACACACGTAATAAGTTAAAACTAAAATGCTCTTTTTCTTCATTATTTATTTTTGTATGTCTTATTATTTAAAAATAAGACATACTAAACAGTATAGTTGTAAAATCCGGCTCGGCCCGGCCGGGTCGATTTAGAACCCGGCAAACTGGTCGTCATACTGGTTCGGATCAAGCATTGGATCAGTCATGCATCGACCTGGTCAAATCCGGTCAAAACTTGGACAAAATCAGCCAAAACCGGTAACCCTGTGACTCAGTCGGGTCATGCATATTTTAAATAAAAAAAATTAAAAAATCAAAATTGTTTCATCTTGTCAAAAAAATGTAGAACTCATTTTAATTTTTTTTTTGTAATTTTATTTGTTAGTATACTCTTTTACAATAACCTCAAATTTCAGCTTCTAATACTAAAGTAATTTGCGAAATAATAAATTAAAAGAATGTGACATATGTCATTTTAATGTAGTTGAATTTGAAAAATATGAATTCAATGTCATTGAGAGGTATGTTTATGAAGATTTTGAGTTACAATTTAAATTGACATAGTAATAACATACATTTTTATTTATTTATGCTTCTTGTTTTTGAGTTTATTTAATGAACCTTGTTTAATTTATTTTAAATATGAAAAATATAATTGAATTTATATGTTCATATTTATATATCTACATATATCCTGGTCAACCGATCCGTCAAGTGACCCACCGGTCTAATCAGTGACCCAGTAACCCAATACCCTGACCAGGTCGATGCCCGTATCAAACTTTTTGACAAACTTCTACGTTCGATATACTTGCTGAAGTCGTAACAGTTATATTGACAAACTTACAAACTACATTGTGTCTTACCAATAAGACTTCACTCAATAATGTCTTATCCGTAAGACATAGTGTGTTTTGTAAGAGTTTGTAAATAAAAAGTAACATTTTCCAAATTCATATGATTTTTTAAAATCTTATAAATCCATATTGTCCTTTAAAATCTTATAATTTCTATTAAAGTCTTTTAAAATTCAATCCTATAAAATCTTGATTGTAAAAAAAACCTTTAAAAAAGTCTTTAAAGTCCTTAAAATTCTAGATAGTCTCTTAAAATCTATAAGATTTTTTTCTTTTAAAATTCTAATTCAATACACCCACCTAATCGATATACGTTGTGATGACGATAATATAAGTGATGAATTTGAAACATCGTAACATTAAAATATATATGTTGTAATCGCAAGAGATGAAACTAAACATTTTTTTTCAAAGACTATTTATTTTATTTTGCTTGTGAAAGAAGCATGCTTTATTTTAGAAAAAAAATAAATTTTTTTGGTTAGGAATATATATTACTTTCATTTCTTGTAACTAGAAAATTGTTCTTTTTATTTTTCCAATATATATTGATGGGTGTAGCTAGAGATATAAATACATTAAATTGGGTTACATCATACTTAAACTTAAATAGATCAAATTTATATAAAATATTTTTAATTTGATCTCGTTTGTTAGCATGACAAATGCCAAATTAGTTTTAATTGTAATTTATGAATTATGGATTGCTTGAAAAATTAGAATACAAGAATAATAGAAATAATTCCTATGATGATCCATTCTTATTTTTTTTAAACATCCTATGATGATCCATTGTTCTTTTCAAAACACTTATTTTCTATCAAAAATAAGTCTATATCTACAAATTTTAATATTCAATTTAAAATATCATAAACCACCGTAAAAAAAACTTATCATACAATACTAAGGATGTATATGATAATCATTATGTTTCCTAGCATTGTTTCTGAAAAGAAACAATTCTTTTTTATTTTTGTGTCTTGAAACAGTTTCTAAGAAAAAAATTGTGTTTGATAACATGTTATATTTTTATTCTGAGAATAAGAATTGTGTTTGATAACATAACGAGTAATATAATAAAAAATAACTTCTATTAAGCATAATTTTGTTTTTGGATCATCACTTTTCTTTTCATATGGTGTGGTAGTGGTAGCCTTGGCCGTGGCAGCAACGACAGTGTGGTGGCGGTGGCATGGCTATGATAGCGGTGGTGGTGGTGACGACAATATTGGTGGCGATGGTCGTGACATGGTGGTGGTGGTGACGACAGTGGCTGCGGCGATGGTGGCGGTGGTGGTAGTGATGACGGCATTGGCTGCAGCAATGGTAGTAGTGGTTGATGATGGTGGTGGTAGTGGTGACGATGGTGGGGGCATTGTGATAGTAGTAATGGTGGTGGTGTGATGATGGTAGTATTGGTGGTGTGGTGGCGGCAATAATGGTGGTGATACTAGTGATGATAGTGGTTGCGATGATGGTAGTGGTTGGTGCAGTAATGAAATGGTAGTGGTGAAGAGTAATTAAGAGAGACAAGTGTTTCTTATTTTACATCCGGAAAAAAAATATAAATTATTTGATTCTTTTCCTGTTCTCTAGCACAAAAACTAAATCAGTTCATCTCAAAAACAAAAAAAATAAATCAATTTTATCAAATGAATTTTTTATCTATTTTTATCTCAAAACAAATATTAAAAAAAAATCTGAAAAAATTGTCATGAATACTTTCAAAAGCTTCATTCTAACACAGTGAGGCCATATTTAGTAAAATAAGTCTATGGCACATTTATGAAGTAATTTTATTTTTTCTAGTCTAATAATCCGTCAGACCTAATTGTGCTTGCCAGGTATAGTTTTGAGTGAATGCACGTGTTAGCTTGAATGAATTATTAGCGACAAAAGCTAGTCTAGTATACTTTTAAAATTGGCTGTTGCCCTTAAACAAAACGACGAAAGCACGCCAATTTTGACGTAGTCAAGAGATGTGGGCAAGCAAAGCACTTTCATCAACAAAGTCGGCAAGTCGCAGTTGAGAATGGCCGCACACTGCATCAACTTTAGGGGTGTTCATCAACCGATCTAAACCGATTCAAACCACGGTAACCGAACCGAAAAACCGATAAACGAATAAACCGAAAATCGGAAAACTGAAAAAAACCCGCAAATTTTAATTGGATTGGATCGGTTTTTGGATAGGTTGATGAAAACCGATCCAATCCAAACCGATCCAATATATTAATTTCCCTCTACCTACTTGGGTTTTTCCCTAATCATAGCCATAAAATTTCTAAACCCAAGAAAAAATCTAGTCACATCTCATCAATAAAATTTTATCTTTGTAAACCTTCATATCTCATTGCCAAAAAAAAATTATATTATAGTTTACAAATGCTTTTGTATTTCAAATAAAAATAAAAATTACAAAGCCAATATATACAAAGATGTAATTTGCACAATAATCAAGAAATAAATTTTGGGATTTTCAAAAAACCGAAAATCGATCCAATCCAAACCGAAAAAAATTGGATTGGATCGGATCGGATTTGAAAAAAAATTCAAACCGAATGGATGATTACATAATCAAACCGAAAAGATTGGATCAGATGATTTTTGCATCCAAAACTGATCCAATCCAGACCGTGAACACCCCTAATCAACTTAACAGAATGTATTTTTTATTTTTTTTAAGTGTGAGCTTGATTTCTTTAAATTAAAAATAATATAGTGAAAATTATTTAAATTTCTTTTTTATCAAAACACACAACACATTATAAAATACAAAATACAAGCTGTAGAATTTATTATTAAGAGAATTATATTATCCGACAATTATATCTTAATAAATTTTACCTAGTTTATCCTTGCTGTGTATCATTGTATTCGGGAGATATAATCTATAAGGTGATCAAATAGAAACTTCCATTTGAATGTCTACCCTTTGGTATTCTTTTCTTTTTTTAATAAGTAAATACCCTTTTTGGTCCTCAGCAAATTTTACGATGCTCGATTTAGTCCTTAGCAAATAAAAAGACCCATCATGGTTTCTAAAAAATTCAAAATGGACTCTTTTAGTAAAAATTTTGGTCCCTCACAAATTCAAAAAAGACCTATATTAGTCCCTCAAAGGACTAAAATGGATCCATTTTGAATTTTTTAGGGACTACAATGGGTCTTTTTATTTGCTAGGGACTAAAACGGGCATAGTAAAATTTGCTGAGGATCAAAAAAGGTATTTACTCTTTTTTAATAAAAAGGTTGAATCAAGGTGACAGTGCTTTAATTTAAGATTTGAGTTAACTCTGCTCTTATTACATATATAAGATGTTTTTATCTCATACAAATATAAGATAGTGGTATCAATTACTTAAAAAAAAAAATTGTGAATCCTATAATTTTATTTTTGTTGTATGAGATAATTATTTTCTTATATATATTACTTAAATTTTTTGTGTTCAAAATAATTATAATAAAAATTTATTAAAATAGTAATTTAAAAATAGAAAATAATTTATTTTTTTCAAAATTAGTCTGATTCAAACATGCTTTTAATAATAAAAATGTAATGACAGTTGAGCAAAACGACATCAATTTAGTTTTATACAAACAAAAATTTAAAATGGATTAATGAAATAATAACGTGTTCAAACATTCAGCTAGTTCAAGTTCAATCGTGGACTAAATATACTAACATGTTCCAAGGGTGTTCAAAATGTCCAAAAGAACTAAATCGATTCATAACCAAACTGCTCCACATTTTAAAAATCGATTATTTTTAAAAACCGATTTCATATGAAACTGCATTTTATTTTATAAACTTGTTATTTACCAAATCATAAAAAATAATTGGTTATCCATGGTTATCTATCCATAACCAAACTGCTCTACAATTAAAGAACAAATAAATATTATTTTTTATCATGCCTATTATATTAGTCAATTGACTCAAACTTCAAACCAATAAAATAGCAAAAAAAGTTAAGCAGCTCAAATATAAAACATTTATTTAAAAAAAAATTACACATAAATCGAAATGTCGCATCCTAAGAAAGCACTTCTTATGTAACGTAACAACTTTTTTTCCTAAAAAAAAAAAAGAGAAAGGCGAAGGCTTTGAAATGACATAGACGAAGTTAAAAAATCATAACGAAAATGGCAACGAAATTAATCAATTGACTTAACATCTCTAATAGCGCCGTTAAAAGGACAACTCACAACGGATTTACTTATTTGTTCTTTAATTATAGACCAGTTTGGTTATGGATAACCAATTATTTTTATGGTTTGGTAAATAACCAGTTTATAAAAATAAAATACAGTTTCATATAAAATCGATTTTTAAAATGTGGAGCAGTTTGGTTATGCATTGTTTAGTTCTTTTGGAAATTTTAAACACCCCTATTCATACCATCCTCCATCAGTTCAAATGAGTTTCAATAATTGAAGAAAACTGGGTTACAACACACCTATTGCATCAACCCACTTAGAAAAATGGATACCCACAGGCACTTTACATATTCATTGCATCCATGTTGGGTTGCACCCGTATTGCTCGTCGGAGTATTTTAGGGGTTGGGGGCACAGATTCCACCGTTTTCAAATGAACAAGTATTGCAGTAATTTTTGGGAAGGTTAGGGTTAGAGATTCGCAATCGAGTTTAATTCATGGACCGACTAATAATATTCTGGATATGACGCGTGTAGTAACATGGGGGGAATTGTAAACTCCTAATACCTATATGTGGTTGGATTAATTCATGTATGTTAACTATTGCATGAGGTTCAACGTCATTATATACCGGTACTATGAATAAAAGCTTGCAATAAGGGTTACAATGTTTGGAGAAAAAGGGTTGCAACACACCTATTCCTTCATCCCACTAAGAAGACATGATCCCTTCAGACACTTTACCTTTTCATTCCATCCAAGTTATGTTGCAACCATATTGCTTCAATTCACGAAACCCTCACTGCCAGCTTTCCTCACAGATTCAGTAGATCGTGTTTGGTTGATAAGTTGGTCGGATTATTTGAAGGGTTCGTAGCAAAGATTCCACCAATTTCAAATGAACAAGTTTTGGTTTGGGAATGTTAGGATTACAAATTCCCAATCGGGTTTAATTCGTGGACCGGATAATAATATTCAGGCTATCAAACTTGCAGTAACAGAAGGGGAATTGCAACCTTATAATACCTGTATAGTGGTGCAACGTAAGGCAGTGTCTCGATCGATGAGAAATGGGTCGATTAATTTGTGTGTTCATTATTGCAAGTGATATCATGATACAAGTCGACAAGCGGTTCGATGAATAATAGGCGTGTGATATGGGTTCAACGACATTATTTACCAGAACTGTGAATAAAGCTTGCAATAATGGTTACAATAATTGAAGAAAAATGGGTTACAACACATTTATTGCATCAACCCACTTAGAAAAATGGATACCCATAGGCACTTTACGTATTCATTGCATCCATGTTGTGTTGCACCCGTATTGCTTCAATTCTTGAAACCCTACCAGCTTTCTGTACAGAATCAGTAGATAATGTTTGGTTGATGAGCTGGTCGGAGTATTTTAAGGGTTGGGGGCACAGATTCCACCGTTTTCAAATGAACAAGTATTACAATAATTTTTGGGAAGGATAGGGTTAGAGATTCGCAATCAAGTTTAATTCATGGGCCGACTAATAATATTCTGGATATGACGCTTGTAGTAACATGGGGGGAATTGTAAACTCCTAATACCTATATGTGGTTGGATTAATTCATGTATGTTAACTATTGCATGAGGTTCAACGTCATTATATACCGGTACTGTGAATAAAAGCTTGCAATAAGGGTTACAATGTTTGAAGAAAAAGGGTTGCAACACACCTATTCCTTCATCCCACTAAGAAGACATGATCCCTTCAGGCACTTTACCTTTTCATTCCATCCAAGTTATGTTGCAACCATATTGCTTCAATTCACGAAACCCTCACTGCCAGCTTTCCTCACAGATTCAGTAGATCGTGTTTGGTTGATAAGTTGGTCGGATTATTTGAAGGTTTCGTAGCAAAGATTCCACCAATTTCAAATGAACAAGTTTTGGTTTGGGAATGTTAGGATTACAAATTCGCAATCGGGTTTAATTCATGGACCGGATAATAATATTCAGGCTATGAAACTTGTAGTAACAGAGGGGGATTGCAACCTCATAATACCTGTATAGTGGTGCGACGTAAGACGATGTCTCGATCGATGGGAAATGGGTCGATTAATTCGTGTGTGTTCATTATTGCAGGTGATATCATGATACAAGTCGACAAGCGGTTCGATGAATAACAGGCGCGTGATATGGGTTCAACGACATTATTTACCAGAACTGTGAATAAAGCTTGCAATAAGAGTTTCAATAATTGAAGAAAATTGGGATACGACACACCTATTGCATCAACCCACTTAGAAAAATGGATACCCACAGGCACTTTACGTTTTCATTGCATCCATGTTGTGTTGCACCCGTATTGCTTCAATTCTTGAAACCCCCATTGCCAGCTTTCTTTACAGAATCAGTATATAATGTTTGGTTGATGAGCTCGTCGAAGTATTTGAAGGGTTGGGGTCACAAATTCCACCATTTTCAAATGAACAAGTATTGCAGTAATTTTTGGGAAGGTTAGGGTTAGAGATTCTCAATCAAGTTTAATTCATGGACCGACTAATAATATTCTGGATATGACGCTTGTAGTAACAGAGGGGAAATTTTAAACTCCTAATACCTATATATGGTTGGATTAATTCATGTATGTTAACTATTGCATGAGGTTCAGCGTCAATAAATACTGGTACTGTGAATAAAAGCTTGCAATAAGGGTTTCAATGTTTGAATAAAAAGGGTTGCAACACACTTATTCCTTCAACCCACTCAGAAAACATGATCCCTTCAGGAATTTAAACTTTTCATTCCATCCAAGTTATGTTGCAACCATATTGCTTCAATTCATGAAACCCTCATTGCCAGCTTTACTCACAGATTCAGTAGATCGCTTTTGGTTGATTAGTTATTCGGATTATTTGAAGGGTTGGAAGGAAAGATTTCACCAATTTCAAATGAACAAGTTTTGGAGTAATTTTTGGGAAGGTTGGGATTACAAATTCGCAATCGGGTTTAATTCGTGGACTGGATAATAATATTCGGGCAATGAAACTTGTAGTAACAGAGGGGGATTGCAACCTCATAATACCTGCATAGTGGTGCAACGTAAGACGGTGTCTCGATCGATGGGAAATGGGTCGATTAATTCGTGTGTTTTCATGATTGCAAGTGATATGCAATGATACAAGTCGACAAGCGGTTCGATTAATAATAGGCGTGTGATATGGGTTCAACGACATTATTTACCAGAACTGTGAATAAAGCTTGCAATAAGAGCTTCAATAATTGAAGAAAATTGGGTTACAACACACCTATTGCATCAACCCACTTAGAAAAAATGGATACCCATAGGCACTTTACGTATTCATTGCATCCATGTTGTGTTTCATCCGTATTGCTTCAATTCTTGAAACCTTCATTGTCAGCATTCTTTACAGAATCAGTAGATAATGTTTGGTTGATGAGCTCGTCGGAGTATTTTAAGGGTTGAGGGCACAGATTCCACCGTTTTCAAATGAACAAGTATTGCAGTAATTTTTGGGAAGGTTAGGGTTAGAGATTCGCAATCGAGTTTAATTCATGGACCAACTAATAATATTCTGGATATGACGCTTGTAGTAACAGAGGGGAAATTGTAAACTCTCCTAATACCTATATGTGGTTGGATTAATTCATGTATGTTAACTATTGCATGAGGTTCACGTCATTATATACCGGTACTGTGAATAAAAGCTTGCAATAGGTTTTACAATGTTTGAAGAAAAAGGGTTGCAACACACCTATTCCTTCATCCCACTAAGAAGACATGATCCCTTCAGGCACTTTACCTTTTCATACCATCCAAGTTATGTTGCAACCATATTGCTTCAATTCACGAAACCCTCACTGCCAGCTTTCCTCACAGATTCAGTAGATCGTGTTTGGTTGATAAGTTGGTCGGATTATTTGAAGGGTTGGTAGCAAAGATTCCACCAATTTCAAATGAACAAGTTTTGGTTTGGGAATGTTAGGATTACAAATTCGCAATCGGGTTTAATTCGTGGACCGAATAATAATATTCGGGCTATGAAACTTGTAGTAACAGAAGAGGAATTGCAACCTTATAATACCTGTATAGTGGTGCAACGTAAGGCAGTGTCTCGATCGATGAGAAATGGGTCGATTAATTCGTGTGTTCATTATTGCAGGTAATATCATGATACAAGTCGACAAGCGGTTCGATGAATAATAGGCGCGTGATATGGGTTCAACAACATTATTTACCAGAACTGTGAATAAAGCTTGCAATAAGAGTTTCAATAATTGAAGAAAATTGGGTTACGACACACCTATTGCATCAACCCACTTAGAAAAATGGATACCCACAGGCACTTTACGTATTCATTGCATCCATGTTGTGTTGCACCCGTATTGCTTCAATTCTTGAAACCCTCATTGTCAGCTTTCTTTACATAATCAACAGATAATGTTTGGTTGATTAGCTCGTCGGAGTATTTTAAGGGTTGCGGGCACAGATTCCACCGTTTTCCAATGAATAAGTATTGCAGTAATTTTTGGGCAGGTTAGGGTTATAGATTCGCAATCGAGTTTAATTCATGGACCGACTAATAATATTCTGGATAAGCATTGAGTAACATAGGGGAAATTGTAAACTTCTAATACCTATATGTGGTTGGATTAATTCATGTAAGTTAACTATTGCATGAGGTTCAATGTCATTATATATCGGTACTGTGAATAAAAGATTGCAATAGGTTTTACAATGTTTGAAGAAAAAGGGTTGCAACACACCTATTCCTTCATCCCACTCCCTTCAGGCACTTTACCTTTTCATACCATCCAAGTTATGTTGCAACCATATTGCTTCAATTCACGAAACCCTCATTGCCAGCTTTCCTCACATATTCAGTAGATCTTGTTTGGTTGATAAGTTCGTCGGATTATTTGAAGGGTTGGTCGCAAAGATTCCACCAATTTCAAATGAACAAGTTTTGGTTTGGGAATGTTAGGATTACAAATTCGCAATCGGGTTGAATTCGTGGACCGGATAATAATATTCGGGCAATGAAATTTGTAGTAACAGAGGGGGATTGCAACCTCATAATACCTGTACAGTGGTGCAACGTAAGGTGGTGTCTCGATCGATGGGAAATGGGTCGATTAATTCGTGTGTTTTCATTATTGCAGGTGATATGCAATGATACAAGTCGACAAGCAGTTCGATGAATAATAGGCGCGTGATATGGGTTCAACGACATTATTTACCAGAACGATGAATAAAGCTTGCAATAAGAGTTTCAATAATTGAAGAAAATTGGGTTACAACACACCTGTTGCATCAACCCACTTAGAAAAATGGATACCCACAGGCACTTTACGTATTCATTCCTTCCATGTTGTGTTGCACCTGTATTGCTTCAATTCTTGAAACCTTCATTGTCAGCTTTCTTTACAGAATCAGTAGATAATGTTTGGTTGATGAGCTCGTCAGAGTATTTTAAGGGTTGGGGCACAGATTCCACCGTTTCCAAATGAACAAGTATTGCAGTAATTTTTGGGAAGGTTAGGGTTAGAGATTCGCAATCCAGTTTAATTCATGGACCGACTAATAATATTCTGGATATGCATTGTAGTAACAGAGGGGAAATTGTAAACTCCTAATACCTATATGTGGTTGGATTAATTCATGTATGTTAACTATTGCATGAGGTTCAACGTCATTATATACTGGTACTGTGAATAAAAGCTTGCAATAAGGGTTACAATGTTTGAAAAAAAGGGTTGCAACACACATATTCCTTCATCCCACTAAGAAGACATGATCCCTTCAGGCACTTTACCTTTTCATTCCATCCAAGTTATGTTGCAATCATATTGCTTCAATTCACGAAACCCTCACTGCCAGCTTTCCTCACAGATTCACTAGATCGTGTTTGGTTGATAAGTTGGTCGGAATATTTGAAGGGTTCGTAGCAAAGATTCCACCAATTTCAAATGAACAAGTTTTGGGTTGGGAATGTTAGGATTACAAATTCGCAATCGGGTTTAATTCGTGACCGGATAATAATATTCAGGCTATGAAACTTGTAGTAACAGAAGGGGAATTGCAACCTTATAATACCTGTATAGTGGTGCAACGTAAGGCCGTGTCTCGATCGATAAGAAATGGGTCGATTAATTCGTGTGTGTTCATTATTGCAGGTGATATCATGATACAAGTCGACAAGCGGTTCGATGAATAATAGGCGCGTGATATGGGTTCAACGACATTATTTACCAGAACTGTGAATAAAGCTTGCAATAAGAGTTTCAATAATTGAAGAAATGTGGGTTACAACACATCTATTGCATCAACCCACTTAGAAAACTGGATACCCACAGGCACTTTACGTATTCATTGCATCCATAATGTGTTGCACCCGTATTGCTTCAATTCTTGAAACCCTCATTGTCAGCTTTCTTTACATAATCAATAGATAATGTTTGGTTGATGAGCTCGTCGGAGTAATTTAAGGGTTGGGGCACATATTCCACCGTTTTCAAATGAACAAGTATTGCAGTAATTTTTGGGAAGGTTAGGGTTAGAGATTCGCAATCCAGTTTAATTCATGGACCGACTAATAATATTCTGGATATGACGCTTGTAGTAACATAGGGGAAATTGTAAACTCCTAATACCTATATGTGGTTGGATTAATTCATGTATGTTAACTATTGCATAAGGTTCAACGTCATTATATACCGGTACTGTGAAGAAAAGCTTGCAATAAGGGTTACAATGTTTGAAGAAAAAGGTTTGCAACACACCTTTTCCTTCATCCCACTAAGAAGACATGATCCCTTCAGGCACTTTACCTTTTAATTCCATCCAAGTTATGTTGCAACCATATTCCTTCAATTCATGAAACCCTCACTGTCAGATTTCCTCACAGATTCAGTAGATCGTGTTTGGTTGATTAGTTCGTCGGATTATTTGAAGGGTTGGTAGCAAATAGTTCACCAATTTCAAATGAACAAGTTTTGGAGTAATTTTTGGGAAGGTTGGGATTACAAATTCGCAATAGGGTTTAATTCGTGGTCCGGATAATAATTTTAGGGCTATGAAACTTGTAGTAACAGAGGGGGATTGTAACCTTATAATACCTGTGTATTGGTGAATCGCAAGGCGGAGTCTCGATCGATGGGAAATGGGTCGATTAATTCGTGTGTTTTCATTATTGCAGGTGATATGCAATGATACAAGTCGACAAGCGGTTCGATGAATAATAGGCGAGTGATATGGGTTCAACGACATTATTTACCAGAATTGTGAATAAAGCTTGTCATAAGAGTTTCAATAATTGAAGAAAACTGGGTTACAACACACCTATTGCATCAACCCACTAAGAAAAAGGGATACCCACAGGCACTTTACGTATTCATTGCATCCATGTTGTGTTGCACCCGTATTGCTTCAATTCTAGAAACCCTAATTGTCAGCTTTTTTTACAGAATCAGTAGATAATGTTTGGTTGATGAGCTCGTCGGAGTATTTTAAAGGTTGGGGGCACAGATTCCACCGTTTTCAAATGAACAAGTGTTGCAGTAATTTTTGGGAAGTTTAAGGTTAGAGATTCGCAATCCAGTTTAATTCATTGACCGACTAATAATATTCTGGATATGACGCATGTAGTAACAGAGGGGAATTGTAAACTCCTAATACCTATATTTGGTTGGATTAATTCATGTATGTTAACTATTGCATGAGGTTCAACGTCATTATATACCGGTACTGTGAATAAAAGCTTGCAATAAGGGTTACAATGTTTGAAGAAAAAGGGTTGCAACACACCTATTCTTTCATCCCACTAAGAAGACATGATCCCTTCAGGCACTTTACCTTTTCATTCCATCCAAGTAATGTTGCAACCATATTGCTTCTGTAAAGAACCTTGGGATACACCACCTCAAAAGCTAGCTCAAAGGCTGGGAGTGCCCAAGGCCTTATAAACTCCACATTAGTTGCAGATACAACCAATGTGGTACTATAAATCTCAACACGCTCCCTCACACAAGAGCCCATTGGGCTTGAAGAGTGGACAATGCAACAGGCTCAGCCTACCTGTGCTAAGAAACGCCACAAGAGAAAGTGGGGGGCAGCGAGGCTCTGATACCATGTAAAGAACCTTGGGATACACCACCCCAAAAGCTAGCTCAAAGGGTGGGAGTGTCCAAGGCCTTATAAACTCCACATTAGTTGCACATACAACTAATGTGGTACTATATATCTCAACAGCTTCAATTTACGAAACCCTCACTGCCAGCTTTCCTCACAGATTCAGTAGATCGTGTTTGGTTGATAAGTTGGTCGGATTATTTGAAGGGTTCGTAGCAAAGATTCCACCAATTTCAAATGAACTAGTTTTGGTTTGGGAATGTTAGGATTACAAATTCGCAATCGGGTTTAATTCGTGGACCGGATAATAATATTTAGGCTATGAAACTTGCAGTAACATAGGGGGAATTGCAACCTCATAATACCTGTATAGTGGTGCAACGTAAGGTGGTGTCTCGATCGATGGGAAATGGGTCGATTAATTCGTGTGTTTTCATTATTGCAGGTGATATGCAATGATACAAGTCGACAAGTGGTTCGTTAAATAATAGGCGCGTGATATGGGTTCAACAACATTATTTACCAGAACTGTGAATAAAGCTTGCAATAAGAGTTTCAATAATTGAAGAAAATTGGGTTACAACACACCTATTGCATCAACCTACTTAGAAAAATGGATACCCACATGCACTTTACGTATTCATTGCATCCTTGTTGTGTTGCACCCGTATTGCTTCAATTCTTGAAACCCTCATTGTCAGCTTTCTTTACAGAATAGGTAGATAATGTTTGGTTGATGAGCTCGTCGGAGTATTTTAAGGGTTGGGGGCATAGATTCCACCGTGTTCAAATGAACAAGTATTGCAGTAATTTTTGGGAAGGTTAGGGTTAGAGATTCGCAATCCAGTTTGATTCATGGACCGACTAATAATATTCTGGATATGACGCTTGTAGTAACAGAGGGGAAATTGTAAACTCCTAATACCTATATGTGGTTGGATTAATTCATGTATGTTAACTATTGCATGAGGTTCAACGTCATTATATACTGGTACTGTGAATAAAAGTTTGCAATAAGGGTTACAATGTTTGAAGAAAAAGGGTTGCAACACACCTATTCCTTCATCCCACTAAGAAGACATGATCCCTTCAGGCACTTTACCTTTTCATTCCATCCAAGTTATGTTGCAACCATATTGCTTCAATTCACGAAACCCTCACTGCAAGCTTTCCTCACAGATTCACTAGATCGTGTTTGGTTGATAAGTTGGTCGGATTATTTGAAGGGTTCGTAGCAAAGATTCCACCAATTTCAAATGAACAAGTTTTGGTTTGGGAATGTTAGGATTACAAATTTGCAATCGGGTTTAATTCGTGGACCGGATAATAATATTCAGGCTATGAAACTTGTAGTAACAGAAGGGGAATTGCAACCTTATAATACCTGTATAGTGGTGCAACGTAAGGTCGTGTCTCGATCGATGTGAAATTGGTCGATTAATTCGTGTGTTCATTATTCCAGGTGATATCATGATACAAGTCGACAAGCGGTTCGATGAATAATAGGCGCGTGATATGGGTTCAACGACATTATTTACCAGAACTGTGAATAAAGGTTGCAATAAGAGTTTCAATAATTGAAGAAAATTGGGTTACGACACACCTATTGCATCAACCCACTTAGAAAAACGGATACCCACAGGCACTTTACGTATTCATTGCATCCATGTTGTGGTGCACCTGTATTGCTTCAATTCTTGAAACCCTCATTGTCAGCTATCTTTACATAATCAATAGATAATGTTTGGTTGATGAGCTCGTCAGAGTATTTTAAGGGTTGCGGGCACAAATTCCACCGTTTTCAAATGAACAAGTATTGCAGTAATTTTTGGGAAGGTTAAGGTTAGAGATTCGCAATCCAGTTTAATTCATGGACCGGCTAATAATATTCTGGATAAGCATTGAGTAACATAGGGGAAATTGTAAACTCCTAATACCTATATGTGGTTGGATTAATTCATGTATGTTAACTATTGCATGAGGTTCAACGTCATTATATACCAGTACTGTGAATAAAAGCTTGCAATAAAGGTTTCAATGTTTGAAGAAAAAGGGTTGCAACACACCTATTCCTTCAACCCACACAGAAAACATGATCCCTTCAGGCACTTTACCTTTTCATTCTGTTAGAAATAATATTAATTTATTATTAGAATACTCTAGATTGTGGGCATGGCCCATTAGGTCTTTTAGTCTCTATAAATAGAGAGCCTCCTTGTACAGACTCATATACTTGAATATACAATATATTTCAGATTCAATTTGGTATCAGAGCTCTCGATCTGAGGGCTCTGCTTCCGCATATATATCTTTCTCTTTCTTTTTATTGTCGTGCATCATACCGGCAACCATCCTTTCACACCTAACCCTTATTTAGTCACAAATTTCTTGTCCTCAACCTCGTATCATCAGGAAAAAGATCGTCAGCCTCCGTTCATCGCCGGAAACCGCCACAAAACCACCGTCCGCCACTGTTCACCGCCGTCAGACTGCTTTTTCGGCGACTTTTCCGACCAACTACCACGCGATCAGGAGCGGCTCAGAGAGGCGACCCTGTCTGTCCAAGCCGCGTGTTGATCGGAGCATCCACGCGCCGCCACGCGCCGGTGTAAGTCTCCGGCGGCCGAGCCACTGTTCCGGCGCGTGAGCCACCGTCCGGCCACCGTTCCGGGCCGGACCACCACCATCTTGCTCGCCTCCTCACCCTCTTTCCAGATCTGGTCTCCGTTCGTTGTGGGTCCCATCCGTTTGAAAGATATCAGTGAAAAACCCGTTGTTTGGACACTTTTGTGCAACGTTTTTGCGCGATTTCTTGCTTTCTTGTAGTTCTTTGCTATTTTCTGGTCATCTCCTTTTATTTTGTGATGGAGGGCTCAAATAATGCGTCCAAAAACACGACTGGCATCATCTCCGGTACTACCCCATCTCCATTCTTTTCTCGGGCCAGTGATTCCAATTGGAACAGTGGACGTAGTCGCAGACGTGGCCGCAGACAGAGGCCTCGTTGCAATTATTGCCAGAATCTTGGGCATTTTGAAGAACGCTGCTATAGGAAGTACCCTCGTTTGAAGCCACTGACTGCCAACTTTGCTCAAACTGATGTTACGCCACCTTCAACTGGATTAGTAACTCTTTCAAGTGTCGACTATGAGGCACTTCTCAGGAAGGTTTCTTCTCAGCATCCTACTCAAGACACTGGTAATCATGTTGCTTGTTTTTATCAATCATCTCTTGGACCCTGGATAATAGACTCAGGTGCTACTCATCATCTTTGTGGTAATAAAGATCTCTTCACTTCACTTTCTTATTCTAATAACCTACCCCCTGTCACTCTTGCTGATGGCACTAAGGCTCCTGCTCGTGGAATTGGGGAAGCCAACCCAACTCCTCTTTTAACTTTGAGTTCTGTTTATTATATACCTGGCATTCCTTTTAATTTAATCTTTGTTAGCCAGTTGATTCATTCCCATTCATGTACTATTACCTTCTCTAAACAATCCTTTTCTATGCAGGATTCGGGTACGGGGAAGACGATTGGAGCAGGCGTTGAGTCACGAGGTCTCTACTATCTGATTGCACCACCTTCTCCAGTAGCTTGTTCTCTCACAGAGTCTCCTGAGCTAATTCACAGCCGTCTGGGTCATCCAAACCTCTCCAAGCTTCAGCATATGGTTCCCTTTTTATCCAATCTTAAGTCTTTAAACTGTCATTCTTGTCAGCAAGGAAAACACACTCGCTCCTCCTTTGCTAATAGAGTCAATAAAAGAGCTGATGCTCCTTTTTCTATTGTTCATTCTGATATTTGGGGTCCGAGTCGAACAACGTCTGTTTTGGGTTTTCAGTATTTTGTCACCTTTATTGATGATTTCTCCCGTTGCACTTGGGTTTATTTAATGAAAAATCGTTCTGAGTTATTTTCAATTTATCAAAAGTTTTGTGCAGAAATAAAAACTCAATTTGGTGCTTCTATTCAAATCTTGCGCAGTGATAATGCAAAAGAGTATGTGTCTCTTGAATTTTCTAAATTTCTGGATACACAAGGGACGATACACCAGACTACCTGTCCCCACACTCCACAACAAAATGGAGTCGTTGAACGTAAAAATAGACATCTAGTTGAAACTGCACGTACCCTTCTCATTCATATGAACGTCCCACTCCGTTTTTGGGCAGATGCTATTATCACCTCATGTTTCCTTATCAACCGCATGCCCTCTTCTGTGCTAAATAATGATGTTCCCCACAGTATTTTGTTTTCCGGAGCACCTTCTTATCCTCTGCCTTTACATATTTTTGGTTGTACTTGTTTTGTTCATGATCTTACTCCAGGTAAAGACAAGTTGACATCCAAGGCCTTCAAATGTATTTTCCTTGGGTATACACGTTTTCAAAAAGGGTATCGTTGCTATTCCCCTGATCTCAAGCGTTATATCGTTTCTGCTGATGTCACTTTCCTTGATCAGCAGCCTTTTCACTCTACTCCGTCTCCAGTGTCCCAAGTTGATCAGGTCCTTCTTGTTCCTTTTCTTGATTTGTCTTTACCAGCTGCAGGTGACCCTATTCCAGAGGAGCAACCAATTACCTCCATACCTGCAGATCGTCCTCTCCTCATATACCAGCGTCGTCAGCCTGCACCTCCTCCGACTTTGCCTCTTGATGACTCATCGCCCCTTCCCGTCGGCTCTTCTCCTCCGGATCCTCCATCAGAGACTCCTCTCATTGCCCTTCGGAAAGGTATTCGATCCACTCGAAATCCTCATCCCCTTTATTCTTTCTTGAGTTATGACAGACTTTCTTCACAACATTTTACTTTTGTTTCTAGTATCTCTTCTGTTTCCATCCCTAAAACCACAGGTGAAGCACTATCTCATCCAGGGTGGCGCCAGGCGATGCTTGATGAAATGCAGGCACTTCACTCCAATGGCACTTGGGATCTTGTTCGTGCTCCTCCCGGGAAGTCTGTTGTTGGTTGTCGATGGGTGTTCACAGTTAAAGTTAGTCCTGATGGCACTGTTGATCGCCTTAAAGCTCGCTTAGTGGCCAAGGGATACACACAGATCTTTGGTCTTGATTATGGGGATACCTTTTCTCCTGTTGCTAAGATGGCTTCTGTTCGCCTGTTTCTTGCCCTTGCCGCCATTCATCACTGGCCCCTTCTCCAACTTGATATTAAGAATGCTTTTCTACATGGTGACTTGCAGGAAGAAGTTTATATGGAGCAACCACCAGGTTTTGTTGCTCAGGGGGAGAGTTCTGGAATGATATGTAAACTTCGGAAATCTTTATATGGCCTGAAGCAATCTCCTCGGGCCTGGTTTAGCCGCTTTAGTTCAGTTGTTGAATCCTTTGGATTAATCAGAAGCAAAGCCGATCATTCTGTCTTTTACCGGCATAACTCTTCTGGCCAGTGCATTTATCTCCTGGTCTATGTTGATGACATTATCATTACAGGCAGTGATCAGACCGGGATTGATCAGTTGAAAAAGCATTTATTCAATCAATTTCAGACCAAAGATCTTGGCAGACTTCGATATTTCTTGGGGATCGAAGTTGCACAGTCTAGGCGGGGCATTTCCATCTGTCAGAGGAAGTATGCACTGAATATCCTAGATGAGACTGGCATGTTAGGTTGTAAACCCATTGATACACCTATGGACCCCAATGTTAAGTTATTACCAGGACAGGGGGAGCCACTGCCAGATCCTAGTCGCTACCGCCGACTAGTTGGAAAATTGAATTATCTTACTGTGACAAGGCCAGATATCTCCTTCGCAGTGAGTGTTGCAAGTCAATTTCTTGATTCTCCTTGTGACTCCCATTGGGATGCAGTTATTAGAATTCTCTGATATATTAAAAAGGCGCCAGGAAGAGGTTTATTATATACAAATAAAGGGAGTTCAGAGATCTCTAGTTATTCAGATGCTGACTGGGCAGGTTCTCCTTCAGATAGACGATCCACCTCAGGGTATTGTGTTCTCTTCGGAGGAAATTTGATCTCTTGGAAGAGTAAGAAGCAAACTGTGGTCGCCAGATCCAGTGCGGAGGCAGAATATCGGGCAATGGCAAATGCAACCTGTGAGCTCATCTGGCTGAGTCAATTGCTGAAGGAACTCCATCTCTGTGAACAAAGGCCTATGAAGCTCATTTGTGACAACCAAGCCGCTTTGCATATATCCTCTAACCCAGTCTTTCATGAGAGGACCAAGCATATAGAAATTGACTGTCATTTTGTTAGAGAAAAGATCCAGTCAAGGGAGATCGAGACAGCATTTGTCAATTCCAATGATCAACTTGCAGATGTATTCACTAAAGCTCTTAGAGGTCCCCGAATAGATCATATGTGTAACAAGCTGGGAGCTTTTGATATATACGCACCAGCTTGAGGGGGAGTGTTAGAAATAATATTAATTTATTATTATAGTCTAGATTGTGGGCTTGGCCCATTAGGTCATCCCATTAGGTCTTTTAGTCTCTATAAATAGAGAGCCTCCTTGTACAGACTCATATACTTGAATATACAATATATTTCAGATTCAATTCATTCCATCCAAGTTATGTTGCAACCATATTGCTTCAATTCATGAAACCCTCACTGCCAGCTTTACTCACAGATTCAGTAGATCATGTTTGGTAGATTAGTTCGTCGGATTATTTGAAGGGTTGGTAGCAAAGATTCCACCAATTTCAAATGAACAAGTTTTGGAGCAATTTTTGGGAAGGTTGGGATTACAAATTCGCAATCGGGTTTAATTCGTGGACCGCGTAATAATATTCGTGCTATGAAACTTGCAGTAAAAGAGGGGCAATTGCAACCTCATAATACCTGTATAGTGGTGTAAAGTAAGGCGGTGTCTCGATCGATGGGAAATGGGTCGATTAATTCGTGTGTTGTCATTATTGCAGGTGATATGCGATGATACAAGTCGACAAGCGGTTCGATGAATAATAGGCGCGTGATATGGGTTCAACGACATTATTTACCAGAACTGTGAATAAAGCTTGCAATAAGAGTTTCAATAATTGAAGAAAATTGGGTAACAACATACCTATTGCATCAACCCACTTAGAAAAATGGATACCCACAGGCACTTTACGTATTCATTGCATCCATGTTGTGTTGCACCCGTATTGCTTCAATTCTTGAAACCCTCATTGTCAGCTTTCTTTACAGAATCAGTAGATAATGTTTGGTTAATGAGCTCGTCGGAGTATTTTAAGGGTTGTAGGCTCATATTCCACCGTTTTAAAATGAACAAGTATTGCAGTAATATTTGGGAAGGTTAGGGTTGGAGATTCGCAATCGAGTTTAATTCATGGACCGACTAATAATATTCTGGATATGACGCTTGTAGTAACAGAGGGGAAATTGTAAACTCCTAATACCTATATATGGTTAGATTAATTCATGTATGTTAACTATTGCATGAGGTTCAACGTCATTATATACCTGTACTGTGAATAAAAGCTTGCAATAAGGGTTTCAATGTTTGAAGAAAAAGGGTTGCAACACACCTATTCCTTCAACCCACTCAGAAAACATGATGCCTTCAGGCACTTTACTTTTTCATTGCATCCAAGTTATGTTGCAACCCTATTGCTTCAATTCATGAAACCCTCACTAAGAAAAGAAGCTACGTGACATAATTTTATCAAAGTTGGCCTTGAGAGACCATGCAGCAAAATTTTAACATGCCAATCAAGCACCACACAGTCACAGACAGATAAAAAAATATTAGTATGCACGATGCAAGTATTGCAATTAGAACTTTTTATTTTATAAAACCACAGTATAAAAACATACCTTAATGACAGACATCAAACCAATCTTGAATTGTAAAACTCAGCTACCTTCACTTTAGGCTCCAAATTTTGAGATAAAGAATATGCATGCTTGCATACTGCAAACAAATATGAATTATTTAAAAGAAAGAACAGGTAACTAGAAATTTTAAATGATCAAATTAAAGTATATATTGGCATTCTCAAACAAAAATGGTTGAATTAAAAGGACCTATAATAGCTGGCAAATTTCTAAGAGTTATTATGAAGGTTTAGGTGTTCAGTCATTTTGGTGAACAGAACAAAGATATAAGTTTTGGCGGAATACAGGTTATGCAGTCTGTTGGTGTGGTTCATTGGAATGGACAGGAATGCTTGCATCTTTATTCTTTAAGTGTGTCCCCTTAAACACAAGAAAACCAAATCTTTAATGTCAAGGAAAATCTTAGTTTCCCCCAAAAAAAAGCCTAGTTTGAATTTATTTTCAATTCAAAAAAAATTTATATTGAATCAACCAAGAAAGAAGGTAATTTTTATTTTATTTTCCTCATCTTTTTTCTTGTTTAGCTGATATATACGTCCAGTAAGTTAACAATAGTTTCAACGTCAAATAACCCACCCTATGTATCACAAAAGAAAAATGTTGGAATAAAAATCAACTAAATTAAGGAAAATACGTAAGGTAAATGATGCACGTAGTGAAGAACATACATATTCCAGAGACATTAGGATCATCATCCTGAATTTCATCCGCAACTCTTAAAATTTCATCGATATCCCTATTTTTTATAATGATATATACCGAACAAGGAGCGATATCGACGTGATCACCGCAACCACAAAAATTTAAACAATGCGACTTAGAATACAATCACCGTGACAGGAACCCAAATTAGAAAATAAAACAGAATTTACGGACAAAGTAAAAGGGCAAATCAGGGCGCATGCCAATAAGCAACAAAGAAATTAGATACAGCAATGGCGTATTAACACTTCTATGAAAAATTTTAAAAGAACAGCATAAAAAAGAACGAATAAAATGAGGATTTACCTGAGATTAGAAAAAGGGAAGAGGAGGCTAGGGACTAGGATTAGCGGCAGCGGCGTCTCTCTCTCAAATCGCAAAGAAGAACGTTAGTATTGAACCCTACTTATTGAAAATTTGAAATTTATCTTTTGAAATGACAATTCTATCCATCAAATAAATGATAAGAAAAAGTATAAACAAAATAATATAAAGAAAATAAATTTTTAAAACAATATATTTACAATATAATTTTTTTAAGGTTTTGATGAATTATTATTTTTAACTAATAAAATAAAAATAAAAATTCATTTTTTAAAATTATATTACACAAAATTTCAAACATATTTTTTTAATAAAAAGGTGTCTTTTAAAAAAAACAAAATACTAACAAACCCTATAAAATATTCTATTCCGTCCATTGCTTAAAATTTTTAGAAGTTTACACTTATAGAAAAATATGTATAGACAACAAATTTAATATCATGATAAAAATAAACAAAATATGTGTATTACCAATATATATATATATATATATATATATATATATATATATATATATGGAAAAGAATTCTCATGTTATAGGAGATTTCTTTCTCCTACTAGTGATACATCGAAATGTGTGCAATAATATTTTTTAATTTTATTTTTTAATAGGAGGTGGGACCCATCACATCTTGTGTATATAGTAGGAGAAAGTACTCTCCTACAATATAAGAAGAGGTAGGATCCTTTGACACTAGTGTCAAATTTGAAATTTGACACCTCATTTGAAAGTCGTTAGATCAAAAAAGATCAATGGCACTATTGATCTTTTTTTATCTAACGACTCTCAGATGAGGTGTCAAATTTCAAATTTGACACTGGTGTCAAAGGATCCTACTTCATATAAGAAGAGAGGAACCTATATATATATATATGCAAAAAAATATTGTAAGAAATTTAACTTTTGGTAAGTGGAATAACTTCTCGTGGAAACCCGTACTATTACGAATTGGTTTAGGTAAAAATAAACATCGAAATTTTTGAAAATAAAGTTATATTTTATATTTTTGTATTAATTCTTATTGATGTTAATAGTTTTACAACTATGATTGAAAATTGAGGGAGGATTAACTTATATACATCATTATTAAATTAACAAGTTTTATAATTACTATCAACCATTTTTATTTATATCTGTAATTAATAAATTAGAATTGAAAGATATAAGTGAAAAGACTCACATTATTAATAAATTATAATCAAAAAATGTAAGTGAAATCAACTACTCGTGAGGAACACGAAATTTGCACCAATTTAAGTTTATCTTCCTCTTAAAATAATGTTTGAATAATTTTCATACATGCTTAAAACAATATAAATTTTGTAAGATTTTATTTTATTACCCGGAATTATAATAGATTAAATGGACAAATTAATAACACTCAAAATAATTCAAATAATTCAGATACAAAATTAAATTCACTTTAATCTAATTAAGTTTATGTGAGTTCCTAGCTATAAAACAAACAACATTTGAAAACAAAATAAGATTAATTTAATTCTCTTAGAGTGTGCATGACAACCATTCTATTCCCTAGCACTGTTTCTGAAAAGAAACAATTCTTTTCTATTTATGTGCCATGGAACAGTTTCTGAGAAAAAAATTGTGTTTGATAACACAACAAATAATATAATAAAAAATAATTCCTATTAAATATAAAAATTTTGAATCATCAATTTCCTTTCCACATGGTGTGGTTGTGGTTGTGGTTGCGGCGACGGCGTCGGTACGGTAATGATGGTGGCAGTTACGTGGTGAAGATAATGGTGGTGGTTGTGACGGCAGTGGATGCGATGATGGTGGTGGTAATGGTGGCGGCGACGGTGGTAGTGGTGGGGATGGTGGTGGTGGAGGTGACGGCAGGGTTGCAACAATGGTGGTGGGTATGGTGGTTGGTAGCGGCAACATGGTAGCAATGGCATGGTAGTGGTGGTTGTGAAGGCATCATGGTGGTGGTGGTGGTAGTGGCTGCGGCGATGGCGGTGGTGGTAGTGGTGGCAATGGCGTGGTGATGGTAGTGGCGGGGGTGGTGTAATGGTGGCGATAGTGGTGGTGGTGACGGTAATGGCTGTGACGATGGTGGCGGTGGTAGCGACGATGGTGGCGGTGACGGTAGTGGATGCGACAATAATAGTGGTGGTTGGTGACGTGGTGATGATGGTAGTGGTGGCGTCGTGGTGGTGGTTGATGGCGGTAGTGGTGATGGTGGTGGTGGTGACGGTGATAGTGGTGGTGGTGGCGGCGGCGGTAGTTGTGGTGGGGGTGATGGTGGTAGTTGTGGTGGTGATAGGTGGAGGTGGTGGTGGCATTATGGTGGTGAGGGGTGGTGACGATGACACTAGTGGTACGATGGTGGAGAGTGATTGAGAGGGATAAGTGTTTCTCATTTTGTGTCCGGGAACAAAAAAGTATAATTTTTTTTATTCTTTTTTCTATTCCCCAGCTCAAAAATTAAACCGGTTCATCCCGGTAACAAAAAAATAAATCGATTTTATCAAACGAGTTTCCTATCCATTTCTGTTCCCAGGAACAGAAATTAAAAAAGAATTGATTCCGGGAAGGTTGTCATGCACACTTTTAATATAATTGTCAAAACTTTCATATAGGTAATATGGCACTTTTCATTCATGGTGATTCTTCCTCAAATGAGGTATATTTATATACAAAGACGTAACAACATAACAACCTATTTGCTAGTAGCGGTGTTAACGAGCCAAGCCGAGCTTTAACTTTAAAAGGTTAAGCATGTGTTTAAATGTGTTAGCTTGACCAACCATGTTACATGTTATAAATATAATTATCTGCTTGTGGCCGGACTTATTTACAAAAAATAAAAAAATCTGGTTTAGCCTGTTTGAGAAAAATAAGATAACAAAAATTTATCCAAACAAAGTATACAATCAACAATAGTAGTAATTCCATAAATATTCATAAAGTCAATGTATATCCAAACATCATAATATAGAACAAAATCATTCAAAAAGTCTGTTTAACCAATAAAATGGGGTGAAATGGATTGAGGAAGAAGAGAGGGCTATTACAAATAGTATAAAAAATATAAAATAAAAGTAAAAAATAATATATTAGGCCAGCCTGAGGGTCTCTAAGACCGAGCTTTGAATTGTAGCCTAAAACATTTTTATTAAACAAGCTTTTATACAAGTTCAAGGCTGGTGCCAACAATTAATTTTAGACATGCGAGCTCGAGCCTTCACGAGCCGAGCCAAAGGCCCCTGGTTCGTTTAACACCCTTAATTGCTAGGAAACAGATTCCTTAAAGCATTCCTAAAACAACTCAAAAGATTTTCCTGACTTTATCTAAGATGCAACAGAATTTCAAATTTAAACTTTTGAATTCAGACTTTTAGATTTAACACTCTCACTCGAGTTGGTGCATGTATATCTAACATGTCTAACTTGCAAATTATATCTCCAAGTGCCTTTCCATAAATTGCTTTGGTTAAACATCTGCCAGCTGATCTTCTTATCTGATGTAGGGAGTATTAATAATTTTTAAATCCAGCTTCTCTTTTATGAAATGCCTATCCACTTCAATATGTTTGGTTTTATCATGTTGAACCGAATTATGTACAATCTCAATATTATCACATTATAGATTCATAAGCTGATAATTTCCTGACTTTAGGTCTCGTAGGACATTTTTAATCCATAACAGTTCACAAATGCCATGTTTCATACCTCTAGACTTAGCTTTAGCACTTGATATGGCCACCACTTTCTGTTTTTTGCTCCTCTATGTGACTAGATTTCCATCAACAAACATGAAATACCCAGAAGTGAGTTGCCTTGTGGTTTGGTTTATAGCTCAATCAGAGTCAGTGTATCCTTCTATTCTCATTTTTGGAAAATAGAAGACCTCTTCCAGGCAACCCTTTTAAGTATCTCGGAATTCTAACGACAGCTTTCATATGATCTTCATTATGAGAATGCATAAATCTGCTCACCACTCCTACTGCATAAGCAATATCGGGTCTTGTATGCGATAGATAAATAAGTCTCCCCACTAGTCTCTGATATCTGCTAACATCTGTTCCAATTTAATTCGGGTAGATGCCAAGCTTATGGTTCATGAAATTGGTGTATTGGCCAGTTTGCAGGCTAACATTTCAGTCTCATATAGCATATCTGAAATGTACTTTATTTGAGATAGCACAATCCATTGTTTAGACCTTGCAACCTCGATTCTCAGTAAATATTTCAGCTATCCCAAACCTTTCATTTCAAACTCAATGGCTAGGTGTTGTTCAAGTGACCTCATCTCTAGTGAAGGCCATGTCATCTATATAGACTATGAGAATGGTTATTTTTCCTTCCATGTGTTTAAAGAATATAATGTGATCTGCATTACTCAGTGTATACCCAAATTTCTTCATTGCTAGAGAAAACCTCCCAAACCATGCCCTTGGTGACTGTTTAAGACCATACAGAGCCTTTTTTAACTTGCAAACTACATTTTCCTTTGAAGATGAAAGCTTTACTCTGGGTGGCACATCCATATATAGCTCCTCTTCCAAATCTCCATTCTAAAAATTATTTTTGCCATCAAATTACTTTAATGACCAGTCTCTATTTGCTGCCAAGGAAATCAGAATCTGGATTGTATTAAGTTTGGCAACACGAACAAATGTCTCTTGGTAATCTACACCATATTTGTGAGTATAACCTTTAGCCACCAATATTGCTTTAAATATGTCAATACTCTCATCATCCCTTAGTTTCACATGGAACACCCACTTCAGCTAATTGTTGTCTTGCCATTTGGTAAAGAAACTAGTTCCCATGTGTTGTTGCTTTGAAGTGCTTCCATTTTTACATTCATGGTAGCTTTTCACTTTGGATCATCCAATGCTTTCTACACTTTATTCGGAATACATACACTAGATAATTGATTAACAATTAGAGCATATAATTCAGATTTGTTTTGAGTAGATACATAGCATCTAACCAAGTATTTGGTTTTTACTTTAGGATTTGGTTCATAAAAATGTTTAGGTATGCCCTTAGTTAGACAAAGAGAACTTTTGACTTGTGTGGGGGATTCTGAGATACAACAGGTACTGATAAATCATTTTGTATGTCACCTACCTATTCAATGTACCTTTCAAGGATGTCCAAAGGTGAGACCCAAGTACGTAAGTTAGACCCGATGTTCTAAGAAAAGGAAAAGTACCTCTGAGAAATGGGGGAAAATAGGCTCGACCTAAATAATAGATAAAAAGTAAAAAAATGCTCTGTTAGGGTTTGCGAAAACTCGATGTCTTCAACCGCCGACCATGCCCGATCACCGGGGGAAGCATATATCCTCCAAAGAAGTACCAAAAAAAGTAAGAGTGGCGATGATCTCTTCAGCAATGACCAAACTATGGTCCCAAGGGAGGAAGGCTGGATGTCAGAGAACATGTCATTTAAAGAAATGCCCATGCGGCATAATGGAGAGTGGGAAGATGAGATTGATCGGATGAATGAAGATACGAGAGAGGAGAAGCAAGAAAAGGAAGAGGACGGTTCGGAAGTTATTTTAGTAGAAGATGCAGATGGAAGAATGAACTTTAAATTGTCAGCTGATTTCAAAAATAGAGCTTGGGAGCCGTGGCACAAATCCATTTTCGTCAAATTAATGGGGAAAAAGGTATCATTAATATTTATGAAAAAAAGATTATAGAGTATGTGGGCAAGGTAAGGCCGAATAAAGGTAACTGATTTAGAGAATGATTTTTTTCTGGTTCGATTTGAGGAGAAGAAAGACATGGATTTTGCCTTTACGGCAGGACCATGGACTATTTTTTATCATTACTTAGCGATCAGATCCTGGGAGCCTGGGTTCCAACCTTTTCAAGCAACAATCAGTAGGATTATGGCGTGGGTTCAACTTCCAAAATTCCCTATGGAGTATGTGAACACAGTTCTGGTCAAAAATATAGGAAATTGGCTGGGCAAGTTTATTAGAATGGATGCGGCCACTACTTCGCTCACTAGAGGCAGATTTGCTAGAATTAGTGTTGAGTTGGATCTTAGCAAGCCTCTGCAAGTTGAGTACAAGGTGAATGGTAGAATAAAGAAGGTTGAATATGAGGGATTGCACCTCATATGTTATGAATGTGGTAAGTATGGGCATAAGATGGAGAATTGTCCAAGTAAAAAAGAAATTGAGCAGTCTTCAAACCCAACGGATGATGTTCTGGGTGATCAGAATAAGCATGCTGATACTTCTTCAAATTCAGGGGATACAAACACTAAATTTGGCCACTGGATGCAAGTGATGAAAGGTAGGAAAAATAGGGGTGATCAGCCTACTAAAACTGAAAATGCTAAAGGAAAAGAGGTTCAGACAAGCAAGAAGGTGGGGAATAATTTTGATGTGCTGAGAAGTAAGGAAAGCCAAGAGGTAGAAGATAAAGAATTAGGTACAATGGTTGTTTATCAACCACCTAATCAAAGTTCTCTTCAATCCAAAAGTAAGAAATCAGAAGCTCTTGAGTTAATTGAAACCAAATCACAGTTTTTATTAGTGGGAGACAATAAGGAGGGTGATCCTATGAAGCTATCCAAAGAAAATCATGATAAAGGAAAGGGTGGGACTGGGAATAAGAAGCTGACCTTGCAAGGAGTATCTAATCAAAGGAAGAAGGCTAATGATAGGAAAATGCAAAGAGAAGGAAAATCTGCAGCAACGTTGAAAATTTCTAGTGACAGACCAAAATTTAATAATGGAAACCAAGGTTCGGTTAATGGGAATCTGAATCATAATTTGAGTAGGAAGGGACCAGATCCTAAGCCTCCAGATGTGATGATGGTGGATAAAAATCAAGATGGGCAAGCTAGTACCAGTTTAGAAGAAATTGCTGGAGCTGAAGGATTAATACAGCAAGGAGGAAAGGTGCAGGTATCCCTTAATCCTGTATTCAATCTTTCTAGTTATTAATGAATTTTTTGATATGGAATACCAGAGGGGCTGCCAAAAGAGAATTTGGTGGCGCTCTTAAGTCTTTGGTTAGGAAGAATAATGTAGATATTATTGTTCTACTTGAACCTAGAACCCAAAGTGGTGTTTGTAATAAGCTGTTAAAAAAATTGGGTTATGATAGCTCAGCTGTAGAAGAAGCTGTTGGTTTTGCTGGTGGAATATGGATCATGCGGCATAGCAAGAGGGTAGAAATAGTTGTGATATCCAAAACTGCTCAGCTAATTCATTGTAATGTTAAAATGCCTTCGGGTCAATCATTTTATTTTACAGCTATCTATGCTAGCCCATCTCAAAATTTGAGAGAGAACCTGTGGAATGATCTTTGTAATCTTAGCAACTATATTTTTGGCCCCTGACTCTTAGGAGGTGATTTTAATGAAATTGCTTTTACTCATGAAAATAAAGGGGGAGTTATGGCTGACTCATCAAGATGTGCTAAATTTGCTTCAGTGCTGGATGAATGTAAAGTGACTGATATGGGCTGTGATGGTTCTCCTTTTACTTGGCAGGGTCCAAAATGGGCTAATTTGGACAGAATTTTCAAAAGGCTTGATAGGGTGGTGGCTAATCTGGATTGGAGAATAATGTGTGATGAAGCTAGAGTCTCCTCGCTCCCAGGATTATTATCTGATCACAATCCTCTTCTTATTAAGCTCTTTGAAGATGATAAAGATAGTAGAATGAGGCCATTTCAATTTTTTGCTGTTTGGCAGGAGCACCATCTTTTTAATGATTTTCTGAAAGCAAAATAGGATCATGAGTTTGATTTTCCCTATATGCTGCAAAGGCTTGTTCTGCATATCAAAATTTGGAATAAAAATGTGTTTGGCAACATAGAGAGGAGAAAAAACAGTATCATTAATAGAATTGCAAGAATTCAGTGTAACCCTGAGCAGGGTGACTCGGATAGCTTGAAGAGATGTGAGGATCATTATCAAAGCTTACTGATTAATGTCCTTAGTGAAGAGGAGCTTTTCTAGTTTCAGAAGTCCCGTCAGAAGTGGATAGTAGATGAGGATAGAAATACAAGATTTTACCACCTTAGTACAGTTGTTAGAAGGAATGCAGATAAGATTTTTAGGCTGAGAATGATAGTGGTGTCTGGATTTTTGACACAATGGAGCTAAAGAATTTGGCTTGTAATTTCTTTAAAGCTCTTTTTACTGAAGATGCCAAATATAAAAGATGGATTACCTCAGATAGTTTGTGGTCTGCCCTTTCGAATGGTGAGTTGAATTGTCTCAATAAATGTCCAATTGATATGGAGATTAAGCATACTGTTTTTAATATGTGTGGTTTTAAGGCTCCAGGGATTGATGGTTTCCCTGCCATTTTCTTCCAGAAAAATTGGGAGCTCATTAAATCACAAATATGTTCTCTAGTACATTAGATTTGGAGCTACCCTGAGATGTTGGCTTCTATTAATTCCACCCTTCTGGTTCTTATTCCTAAAGTCCAGAATCGTACTTTGATTTCCCAGTTTCGTCCTATTTCTTTATGCCCAGTGGTATACAAAATTATTAGCAAGATAATGGTTAATAGGTTGAAACCGATTATGAACAAATTAAAAGTGGTGTCTCCAGCTTAAACAAGTTTTGTTCCGCAGAGGCATATTCAAGACAATTTTTTACTGTTCAAGACCTTGTTCACTCCATGAGAAAAATGAGGGGGAATAAATGCTTTATGGTAGTTAAAGTTGATCTGGATAAGGCTTATAATTGCCTAAATTGGAATTTTATTCGTTTAGTCTTGGAGGAGATTAAGATACCTGAGAATCTTGTCAAGCAGATTATGGCAGTTGTTACTAGTTCAAGAACCAGTGTAGTTTGGAATGGAAAATTGACAGAAGAATTTCAGCCTAGTAGAGGTATTAGACAAGGGGCCCCATTGTCTCCGTATCTGTTTGTCCTAGCTATGGAAAAACGTTCTCATATTATTGACATAGTTGTCAAGGGTGGTTTGTGGAATCTGATTAGAGCAGGCAAATGTGGGCCTAAAATATCTCAAATCCTTTTTGCAAATGATTCGATGTTGTTCTTAGAGGCTAGTGAAGAGCAGATCCATGTTCTTACCAGATGTTTGAACTTATTTGGTGAAATTTCAGGGCAAAAGGTGAGCCAACAAAAGACTAGTATTTATTTTTCCAAAAATACTCCGGATGATCTTGCTAAAAAAATTACAGATGTTAGTGGGTTTAAAAGAGTTTCCAATGTGGGTAGATATTTGGGTGCAATGATAAATCATGGCAGAGTGAATAAAAACCTTTTTTGTTGGAATTGTTGAAAGGATGAAGGAAAGGCTGAATAGTTGGCAGGGTCAATCCTTATCTCAAGCTGGAAGAGTAATTCTTGCTCAATCAGTCTTGAGTTCAATTCCATACTATCATATACAAAGCACTAGGCTCCCTAAGAACATTTGTAATGAGATGGAGCAGATGATGAGATCCTTTATCTGAAATGATTCAAGTATGGCTAAGCATATGCACCTAATTGGATGGGATATGATAACAAAGTTGAAATCTGCAGGTGGGCTTGGATTTAAAAAGTTTTCTGTCATGAATGATGCTTTTATTGGTAAATTGATTTGGACTTTCTTGAATGAGTCTGGCCAGTTTTGGGTTAGAGTACTTAAAGCTAAATATATGCATGTTGTCAATATTTATGAGGGGTTTAGTAACAAGAATGACAACTCTCATTTATGGAAATCTATTTGTGATGTCTGGAACAAGATGCATCCGAGGATGATATGGGATGTGGGAGATGGTACTTCAGTAGCGTTTTGGAAAGAAAAATGGTTGGATGATGATTACACTTTAGCTAACAAAGCTACTATTTCAATTCCCCATATTGAACTTGATAAGAAGGTTGTGGAATATGTCACATGTGATGGGAATGGGATTGTGCAAAATTATCAAGTTTTCTCCCTTCAGAAACTATCCAAGTCATTAGGAGTCATATTCATCCTCATGAGTCAAATGGTGCTGATAGAATTGCTTGGAAGTTGCCGGGTGCTAGTGGGGTCACAGTTAAAAATATTTATAATGCTTTAATGAATCACATGGAGGAGGGTATTCATGGTCATAATATCTGGTCTTTAATTTGGAAGTTGAAGATTCCTAATCGGATTAGCTTGTTTGTGTGGAAAATGGTTCATCATAGGCTTCCAACTAGGAGCTTGTTGGCTAAGAGAAATATGGTTGCTGCTACTTGCCCTTTGTGTAGTTTAGATGATGAAACTATTCTGCATATGGCTAGAGACTGCTGTAATATTAAAAGACTTTGGCAGGAGTTGATTAGGCAACCTGAGAATGATGAATTCTTCGATGCAGATCTAGATGGTTGGCTCTTAAGAAATTTGCAGAATAAAACTCAGGTTTGGTTTAATGTTTCTTGGTCTTTGATTTTTATTGTTACTATTTGGAATGCTTGGTGGTGGAGAAATGAAATTGTTCATGGAAAGGAATTGAATTACTTTGCCTACAATATGAATTTTATTGAATCAAAAGTAAAGGAATATTTTGTAGCTTGGGGGAATCATTATAGTATGATAGCCAGAAATTCTTTTAGATTCATTTTTGTTAGAAGGGATCCTCTGGATTTTGGTTGGATAAAAATAAGTATTGATGGGGCAACTAGAAGTAATGGTGGTGGGGCTGCTTGTGGGGTTATTTTAAGAGATGATTCTGGTGTTTGGCTTCATGGATTGGCGTATTACATTGGGCAATGTTCAGCTTTTGTGGTTGAATTATGGGGTGTCCTAAAAGCCCTTCAAGCTGCCTGGAATGGGGGTTGGAGACGTTGCATCTTAGAAAGTGATTCTAGCTCTGTTATCACTTTGCTCACCAAAGAGGGGAGAGCAACTCAAGAGTCCGGTCTGGTGGCTCGCATTCGAGCATGGTTACGGAAAGATTGGGATGTTCAACTTGTTCATATCTACAGGGAAAGTAACAGCTGTGCAGATTGATTATCTAAATATCCACTTGATCATGTCGTAGAGAATAATATGTGTTATTTTATTTCCCCTCCTCCTGGTATTTTGCCATTGTATCTGGCAGATTTTTCTTTCGTCTGTAATTTGTGTAGGGTTAAACTAACTTGAGTTTGTCTTTTTGGGGTTTTTTCCCCTTTTATTTACCAAAAAAACCCTCCCCTTCCTTAACTTTCAGTCCTAAGAGTGACTCGAAACAAACCATAAGACTTTGTTTGCGAGTTTGGAGGGGAAGAGAGGGAAAGAAAGGGATAAGTATTCCCTTCCCTTATTTGGGAGTTAAAAATATGGTAAGGGAGAAAAATGGAGGATTAATGAGATATTTTTATCATTATATCTATTTTTAAAAATTAATATAATTATTATAAATAAAATATTTTAAAATATATTAAAAAAATTATTCATGTATTTTTCACACTAATTAAAAAAATCATATTTTTGACGAAATTTTATGTTGCAAACGACGAAAATTTTGTCGAAAAATAATTTTTTGAGGAAATTTTTCCATTGAAAAGTACTTTTCGACGAAAGGCGACAAAAATGTTATCTATAAAAAATCTTGTTTTTCCGTCAAAAAATAAGGCATTAACATAATATTTATTTAATGAATTCCATCGAAAATTTTAGCGCGAATTGATAACATAAGGTGAGGTTTGACACAGATTGATGACATTTTTTATTTTCGAAATTTTTGACTGGAAAACAATTTCCATCTAAAATTTTCGGCGGATTGATATCATGTCTTCTTTGAAATTTTCGATGAAAAAAATTTTCCGTCAAAATTTTCTACGAAATTTAGTTTCCGTCAAAAGTTTTGACAAAAATGATTTCTTAAATATTTTCACGGAAAAAAGAATTTCGTCAAAAAAATTTGACAAAAATATTTTCGAGCCAAATTTTCCACGCAAATGTTTTCTGTCCAAAATTTTCGACTGAAATGTTTTTTGTCCAATTTTTTTGAAAAGAAACGTGTTTCGTCGAAAATTTTGACTAAAATATTTTGCATCAATATTTTGGACATAAATGTATCCGTTGAAAGTTTTCACGAAATTTAGATTTCGTCAAGAACTTTGTCAAAAAAAAAAAAATTGTCAAAATTTTCTATCAGTGATTATGACCGAATCTTATTCCGTCTCTAATTTCAACTTGAGTTTCGACAAAAAATTTCGTTGTCTCTTTTTCGGAGAAATTTTTTTTTCGTTAAAAATTCCTTCATTATTTTCGACGAATTTTTTTCGTTGATAAATTCTGTCGGTATTTGAAATTTTTCTAGTGTTGTCACATTTAAAAAGTGATTCGCACTTATGTAACTTTTATGTTTTAATTCTAAGTGTAGATAAGTAATTTTTGATATTTTTCACCTCAAATCCCCCAAATTGGAAGAACTTTTTTTTTTGGTAGATAATTGGAAGAACTTTAATTTTAAGGGTAATTAAGGATTTTGTGAATTTTATAAAAATTATCAATTTCCTTTCCCTAGTTTTTTAATTCACAAACAAGAAAAGTTATAAATAAAGGAAAAATGATTTGTCCTTTAAAAGGATGTAAGTTGTGTCCTTTTAATTTTTTACTCTATGTACTATTGGTAGTACATTGTTATAATATGAAAATGTTCTTTTTTTTTTCTCTTTACTCAATCACATCAGCTAACGTGAAAAGTGAAAAAAAGAACTTTTCATGTTACAACTATATCCTACAGAGTACCGATAGTTCATAGAGTAAAAAATTAAAATAACATAACTTATATCCTTTAAAAAGACACACACACTAAATGTTACAAGTATTCGTAAGTCTGCTAGGGAAAAACAACAACCAGCTTGGATGGAGGATTACGTGGCATAGTTAGTTTTACAAATACTGAGTTAGTTAGCACTTAGTAAAGTGTACCAGTAGAATATTGCCATGTGGACCATTGGTTCCTATTGTAGTTAGCTGATACTATAAATGTTTTGTACAAAGCTGTAAAATAATCATCAGAATGAAATAATACAAGTGTGCTTTTAGTTTCCCTTTGTTTTCTCTCTGTTCTTCATATCGATACTTTCGTATCACGAAACCCATAAATAAAACCCTCATCTCTTTTTCTTTTCTTTCTTAAAAATGAATCCCAAAAGAAAAATTAAAAATAGCTGGGCCACAGGTCTATTGAAATTTGTTTCAAGCATGTGTTGTGAAAGGGCCACAAAGCCCCCAATCCAAAAAGCAAGCTAAAAAGTAGCTAAAGTGATGAAACTGAAATTTATTAATTACTTGATGCTTAACTCTAAATTTCTATCGACTCAATATCCTAAATTTATTGTGTGATGAGAATGGAAGTACATCTTTTCATGTGACATGAGGCCATTTGAGAGGTTATCGACCATTGAGAAACAACTAAGGGTGATGGGAGAATTTATTAGAATAAAGCATGAAAAAATAATCATCAATAATCTCATGTCACATTAAAGAGTTTATTCTTGATGAGAATTTACTAAAGTTTACCTTTGGATGAATTTTTTTTAAATTTTAATGACTTCGTCTTTAACACAATGATTTATGAGAGAAATATATAAGTTTTGTTGATTTTTATATTTTTTTGTTACATATTTTTTAATTATTTTACTTTATATTATTTTTGTTTATAGGATATATAAAAGAGGGATTAAAAAAAGTTTGGAGATAAAATTGAGAACTTTATACTAGGCTTGGCAAAAATGAGTCAACCCATTGGCTCGTAACCCGGCTAAAAGGAGTCGGGTTGGGTTAGGAAAAATAAGTTAGTAACTCGAGTCAGCCCGACTCGTTTCAGCTCGAAAAAAACCGAGCCAACCCACGGGTCTAACAGGTTGGCTCGCGGGTTATGGTTCTTTTTTTAAATATAAAAATATAAAAATTAATGAAGGTAAAGTGGAAAGTTAAAACTTAAAATCCCAATTCCAAAAACCCAAACAAAAATACCCTGCAGCTACCAATAAGTCCAAAATCGTGCATTAAGAACTTTTTTCATAGTATGTGTGACAGTGTGAATGTGGTGCCAATAGCCAATAAGTCCAAGTCCAAATGCAAAAAGATTTTTTTATGGTTTATTTGTATAATGTCTTTATATTGAATGAATTAATAATTTAGGGGAAAAATTAGAAGTTACAACATCAATGAAATTTTGTTTTTCATTTTTTCGAGTCAACCCACGAGCCAACCCTAACCTGAATCGGGTCGGATTGGGTTGAATTTTCTGACTCGTTTATTTTTCGAACTAACCCTAACTCGACTCATTTTTTTCGGGTTGAACGCGAGTTAAATCGAATGAAGTCGGATTGATCCATTTTGCCAAACCTGTCACTTTGCAAAAATTGCACTCTTATGAGGTTTGTTAAGTGTCTCAATTTGATAAGTATCATCAACTGCCGTTACGGGGATTGCGATCATCCAAATTACGTCACGTGGCATCATTCAATTGATTCATATATTTTTAATTTAAATTCAACAAAAAATTAAAAATAAAATAAAATTAGTATTGCTCTACATTGAAAAAAATATTTCCGCTTAACCAATGTGACCCTATGGCTCTAGATTGGTCATTTAACAACCATTGCAGTTAGTTGAGATGTTCTATTGATCTCTTGAAATTATACGATATAGTGTCATATAACTGGATCATACAAAATTAAAGAAAAAAAAAAAAAAAAACTTATTACATTGACTTTATCAAATCGTTAAACTCTGATCTTCAGAATCCGCTTAAAAAAACTAAACCACAAAACTTTGATGTCTCCCCTAATGAAACGCAAACGCGTTTCCCAATGACAGTGACTGAACTAGACAACCGACCCAGTCAAGAGTCAAGACTCAATAGTAATCCGTAATACCATACACTCTCTCTCCTAATTTATTTATTTATTTATTAATTATTATTATTACGTGTCTCTCTCTCATTAATTTCACGCGGCATTTGGAGTCCACTTTGATCACCATTCACCAGTGTACATATGTATGCATATATCGACGACTCTGGAGTATTTGTGGGACCTCCTTACTCAAAAATAGTGATTAAAAAACTCATCCCCTGAATCCCTTTGCCAAAACTTTGTTTGGCTTTAACATTTATACGTTCGGGATATTCTCCCTGAAAGACATATGCTATATGAAAATAAAATTAAGCATGCATCCCATAATAATAATAATAAAAAAATGTGTTAACATATAGGTTATTGTATATATGATGGCTTTTAACATGTATGATGCAACCTTTTTTGTAATATTAATTTAGTGTAATTTATGTTATATTTTTAAAATAATGTAAACCGTAACTGTCGTAAGTTGTATTTAAGTTTTTGTTGTAAAGTAGTAATTTTGTATAAAATTATTTTGTCTCAGATACATATATCAAAAGCCGTGACCACAACTTATTTTAAGTTGATAAGCCGTGAATTTTTCGTTATTATAAGCCATGAAATTATCCTAAAGTTATTTTTGATGTTCTCGACTTATATTTACCACAATGTCTTATGATTTTATACAATTCAGATCGGAAAATGTTATATTTACGACCTATTTTCGTTTACAACTTCTTACAATCATATCTTAACCGTTGATTTTCGTCAATCAACAATTAAGATTTTCACAAATTACGATTAAGATTTTTGCAAATTAAATTTATTAATTCACAATAAATAACAACCGTTGATTGACGGAAATCAACAATTAAGATATGATGGTAAGAGTTTGTAAATTATTTAGGTTATAAATATAACCCCTGCCATTCAGACTATTTAAAAAAATATAAAATAAAATTACACTCCGAATAAAAAAGTTTTACGCGTCAATTAAAAAAAACTTAAATACATCATTCAAAGCGTGGCCGTAGTAAGCAAATTCAAGTATTCAAACTTTATAAATCTCCCTCTCTAGTCTCCACAAGATTTCAACGTAGAAAACAAAAAGCGATTATTTCATGGCTGCCAACGAAGCTTCACCGTAAGTACTCACTCTTCCCTTACGACTAATTTTCAATCAAAATCAAAGAAATTCAAAACCTTAGAACTTTCGGCTAAAATTCCAAGTAACATAGTAACGCTAATTAGCTTGTGTTGTTTGGAACGATGATTTTTTCGTACGTGGCAGGTTTGAGAGCAGCGAGATGCTTGCAACATTTTTGGGGGCGACGCCGCTGTTGTCGGAGTCATGGAGGCTGTGCGGCCAGGCCAACACCACCGCCACCGCAATCAGGAGTTTTGTGACCGAGCGAATCCGCGGCGTCGTGTACGTTGCTTTTTCCGGCATCCAAATGGCCGGCGGGTCGGATCCGAGTTGGAGAAACTTGGTGCATTTGGATAGCATCGGTGGTGTGCCTCTGTTTTCGTCTCGCCGGAACAAAGAAGGAGAGGAGCCGGTGATGGTGCACGCTGGCATGTTAAATCTATTTTTGTCCCTTTTCAACTCATTCCAAAACCAGGTTTGTTTCCATTTCATTATTTTATATATGGGAAAAATATTTTTCATTTTAAATTACACAATTTATATTCTTTTACTCTCAATAAAAATGTGAGACCCAAATATTTATATTTTTTTATCTACTCTCTCCTCTTTTATCTATCTCTCCATCTAAATAACACAACTTTACATCATTTAAAATGATACATTTTTTCCCTTTATATATAATATATAGGTTTTATAAATGGGAATGTGTTTATCATGTTTTCTGCAACCTTTTTTTAGTATTCTTGAAGGTATATAATTAAAAAAAATCACAAATAATCTTTTAACTATGTACTAGGAGTACATAGTTAAAAGAAATAACTTTAATATTATAACTATGTATTTTCGGGAGCACATAATTAAAAAATGGTTGCAAGAATTCTTGTAATATGAAGGGACCTATTATAAATCTCTCCTATCATAGACACAATTATGGGTGAGTCCACTCACTTATAAAAAATTAAATGACATGAAATTCCATAGATGTGTAGGAAAGAGAGCTACTCTCCAACAATATCGGAGTAGTTTTTCCTATAATTATATATCAGATCATTTTCCATTTTTATTTTATAAATTAGGTTGTGTGTCTTATTGTTTTTGGTATTAATAGGAATTTTCTTTTGATGCTCGTTTCAAACTAAAAATTTGATATCAAAATTTTCGTAAATTTAACGATTATAATTTACTGAATCATATTTATTAATTAATTTTTTATTTTCAACAAATTGAAACTGTTATATTGATAGAAATTAACAGTTAAGATTTTATGTAAATGATAGTGTCAAATGATACTGTCCTTATATATATATATAAGGTTTATTATTTGTCATGTCAAATGACCTAACATTCCATCCTATCTAGGGGTGTTAACGGGTCTGGCTTTGATCTTAAAAGACTAAGCTTGTGTTTATACGTGTCAGTTTAGTCTACTCTGTTACCAATTATGAATATAATTATCGATATGTGCCTGACTTATTTACAAAAAATAAAAATATAGTTTAGCCTATTAAAAAAAATAAACAACAAAAATTAATGCAAACAGAATATACGATGAACAACACTAATAATTTCACAAAGATTCATAAATTCAACGTATATCCAAAAAGTATAATATAGAATAAAATCATTCAAAAAGTCTGTTTAACCAATAAAATGAGATGAAATAAGTTGGGGAGAAAGAGGGTAATTATGAGTAGTATAAAAAATATAAAATAAAAATAAAAGTTAGTATACTAGACCAGGCTGAGAGGCTCTACAGCCAAACTTTTGAATTGGAACCTAAGACCTTTTTATTAATGAGTTTTTATACAAGTTTAAGGCTGGTTCCAACAACTAATTTTAGACATAAAAGCTCATGCCTTCACGAGCCAGCCCAAAGACTCTTGAAAGGCCCCTGGTTCGTTTGCCACCCCTAGTCCTACCATCTAAAAACTACGTCATTTTGGGTGGAAGGAAAATTTTTTGGTGTCATTCGCGTTCAAAATTTCCATCTTATTTATTATAATCTATTTATTTATTTATATTTCACTAAGGGTGTGCATAACAACCGTACCGAAATGAGTTTCTTTTTTAATTTCTATTCCCGGGATAAAAAATAAATAGAAAACTCGTTTGATAAAATTGGTTTATTTTTTTGTTCTCGGGATGAACCGATTTAATTTTTGTGCAGGGGAACAAAAAAACAAAACAAAAAAAATTCTGCTTTTTTGTTCTTGGGTACAAAATGAGAAACATTTATCTCTCTCAATTACACTCCACCACTACCATCATCACCGTCACCATAATCCTGACACGACAACCGCCACCATCGTCGCTGCCGTTGTCACCACCACCACCACTACCATCAACGTCACCACCATCATCGCCACCAACCACAACTGCATCATCACAGCCACCGCCACCACAATCACCGCCACCATAGCCACATCTACTATCGTCACCACCACCACCACCACCACCATGCCATCACAACCGCACCCACGCCACCCCTACAATCACCATCACCAACCACTACCATGATCGTCGCAACTACTGCCGTCACTACCACCACCACAATGTCATCACCACCACCACCTCCCCCATATCACCATGTTGTCGTTGCCACCACCACCAACCACTGTCATCTTCGCAGCTACTTCTATCACCACCATCATCATGCCACCACTGCCGCCACCACCATTACCATCATCACGCCACCACTATCCTCATCGTTACCACCATCACGCCACTACCGTCGCTGCCACCACCACCACTACATCATATAAAAAGGAAAGTGATGATTCGAAAAAAATTTATGCTTAATAGGAATTATTTTTTATTATGTTATTTGTTGTGTTCTCAAACACAACTTTAACTCTCGTAATAAAAATAGAATATGTTATCAAACATTTTTTTTCTCTGAAATTGTTTCAAGGCACAAAATCATAAAAGAATTGTTTCTTTTCAGAAACAGTGCCAGAAAACATAATGATTGTCATGCACATTCTAAAAGTAAAAGTGTTAAAATAGGTAACTTTAAATACTCCATAAAGTAATTGAGTGGGACAAACAAAATTGAAAAAATGGAAATTTTGAACGTGAACAACATAATTTTTTCCACCCAAAATGACTTAGGTTTTAGGTGACAGTATTTCTCATGTTATAGGAGATAATTTTATCTCATGTAAGGAATACTGAGATCACCACCCCAAAAACTAGCTCGAATGGTGAAAGTGCTCATGGCCTTATAAATCCCACACTAATTGCCTATGCCAACAACGTGGGATCCACAACATTGCCACCTCTTTCAAGATCAATGTCTACGACAGCTTTCACTCTATCGACATTGACCTGGAGGTAGTCCTTTTTCCTTTTGGGGAGACTTCACTCACCTACTAGTATTCAGTGTCAAGGCACCTTAATCTGATCTATAGATAGTTCTTTCCATGATCTCAACTCTCAATGTAAGCACCAATTTAGGATACATTGAGATCATCACCCGAAAAGTTAGCTCAAAGAATAATAGTACCAAGGCATTGTGAACCCCACACTAATTGCCTATGCAATCAATGTGTGATCTCCAACATCTCCTATGCACACATAATTGCATAATACTATTGGTATTACGTAGTGGCCGTATTTGTTTAATTTTTGTGTAGGGTTTCTTTCTGGGATTTTTGGATTTAGTTTTGAGTGGAGGGATGGTTGTTGACACAGAATTTTTTTTGACCGATGAAGTTAGTGGGACGTGCTAGGTGCTGCTTTCTTTTGAATTTGATACTAATAAATTGATGAATGCTTCGAAAGTGGATTATAATAAAATCCGGAAAAAGAAGAAGGTTGAAAGTGATTTTGGATAAATTTACTTTATTATAATCATAACTGAAAAGAGACGAAAATTAGCATATTAATTTAATGAAATTGATATGTCGTGAAGTTTGTGAATATAGGATAAAAAGTTTGTTAAATAACACCAATCATTACAACTGAGATTTGAGATGATCTTAGAGCAAAATGTACATTGATTATTGAAAAGAAAATCAAAAGAAGAAGAAATCATTGCATATTCATGTTTTGTTTTATATGAATAAAAAAATTTAAACATTAATTTTTCATCAACACCCCGTTATTATCATAAGTTCCTACCTGAGCCACCTCAAAGTATATACTGTTTTATACTTCTACAAAATCCTTGGAAATCTGCAAACTAGAACATGACAAAAACATATACAAGCTCATCACTAAAACTAAAATTATTGCGTTCGAGTTGTCACTTTGTTCTATTTTACAGCAAATTTGCTTTAACCCAAAAGTTGCTTTCCGTGTCAAAAAGGAAAGAACATTTTTGCAGTGTGAACAATCCCGAACAAGCTCATATTCTCAGTAGTGGGTACCCTACGGCCCTTTGCTGTTAAATATTATCAGAAGTGGTCCAAGATTCCATTTTGAAATGGATGACTTTTACTTTTGGTAACAGTTGCCCCCATCATCAAGCTGATAATGCCATAAACAAAGAAGAAAGTATTATCAATTTTCATGGTAAATAATATAAATTAAAGGGAAATATTACTCTCCTTTTGCATAAGATTACTTATCTCCTACTCTCTCAGTTCGATTTTCGCACTTCACTTTTTTCTTTTTTCTTGTAATGGTGGGACCCACCCATTTTATCTCTACAACATAAGATACCTATCTTATGTTGAAGGGGAATAATAAAACCCTAAATTAAAACTTCCATTATTCCTCGTTCAATGCCTTCATCATTATTATATTATGGCGGCTGCTGATAGAAAAAAAACATTATTATGAGCAATTTGTCATCACCCCCCCCCCCCCCCCCCCCCTAGTTGACTTGTTAAATGAGACCCTAAAAAAAAATTTTATATCATCCGGTAGCATTTTATTCGTTATTTTCTTTTCCTTTCGGGGGCAAAAGAAAGAAAGGCGTTTATTTTAGTGATCATGATGATCCGTCAATATAGCTTTACCTGATGGGATTTGATATGACTTTTTTTAATGGTACATGGATTTAAACTGTAAAACATTATCCACGTGAAAAATTGCCTCTCTGAAACGTGTCTTTAGTGATTTGGGTAGGTTAAATCCAACTTTTAGTACAATATTCTGGTTGTTTTAGACTTAAACATCACAGCACAGTAAGATGAATCCCCTTCATATCAAACTTATTATAAGGTTACCGGCCTTTCAGGTCAATAAAACTGCAAGTTGCATCAGTCCTTGTTTCCTTGTTCTTTTTTCGAAAATAAAGTCCTTGTTTACTGATTTGGAAGCAAGATTACATGACTCTAGTGGGCACTCTACCTTGGCTAAATAAACAAAAAGAGAATTGATAAGGTCAATTTTGACAGTAACCTTTAGACACGAAGAGAAGAGTGTCATTTTCAAAATAACGCTAAAAGACCGTAACTTTAAGTCGTACCAAGTCATTCTAATTAGATCACTACCGCTTTATGATTTTTTTTTTTTTGTTTTTTTTTTGCTTCTAGGTACATCACTGAAGATGAAATTAAAATCCCAAATTTTTTATTCATTATTTTACAAGTTTTTTTTTTTTTTTTGGGTTCTTGAAATTTGTTTCCCTGTAATCTTGGTTCTTAACTAACTGTTGAAAATTAATGTTGCCATTCAGATGTTGGGAATAGTGGGAAATACGGACACTAAATCAATTGTCATCACTGGCCATTCCATTGGAGGAGCCACTGCTTCTCTGTGTACTATTTGGCTTCTGTCCTACCTCCAATCAATCTCTTCCTCTGTGTCAGTATTGTGCATCACTTTTGGCTCTCCATTGCTTGGGAACGAATCCTTTTCCCAAGCCATTTCCAAAGAAAGATGGGGTGGCAACTTCTGCCATGTGGTTTCAAAGCATGACATAATGCCAAGGTTGCTCTTTGCCCCCATTACCTCTCTCACTGCTCAGCTAAATTTCCTGCTTCAGTTTTGGCACTTGTCCATGACTTCAGCAGACTTTGGCAAGCTTGCAGTTCAAATATCCGACAAAGAGAAAGCTGAATTGTTCACAGCTGTAATGGATTACTTAGAAGCTGCAATACAAGATGGAGAAGCCTCAGTGCCAATTTTGTTTCACCCTTTTGGGAACTACTTTTTTGTTTCAGAAGAAGGAGCAGTATGTGTGGATAGTCCAGCCACAGTTATAAAAATGATGCATTTGATGCTTGCAACAAGTTCTCCAGCTCGTAGTATTGAAGACCATCTAAAGTATGGAGATTATGTTAATAAAGCGTCTTTGCAATTCTTGAATCAGAGAAACTTCAAGCAAAGGAACATTCCTGACTCAAGCTATGAAGCAGGCCTTGAATTGGCCATCCAATCATCCGGGATAGCAAACCAGGTAATTGCAATATCTTGATACCGAAATTTCAATCTATTTTTTCATTGCATACAAATTGGCTACACATGAATCATGATTCATAGTTCCAATGGGAAGAAGGTGATTTCACTGAACAAATTACTGTGATGTAACCAACAGGAATCAGCTATCGTACCAGCCAAGGAATGTCTAAAGACAGCAAGGAGAATGGGTCCTTCCCCAAATCTCAATGCTGCTAGCTTAGCAGTTACCTTGTCTAAGGTTGTACCTTATAGAGCCCAAATAGAATGGTACAAAAGTTGGTGTGATGAGCAAGATGAACAAATGGGGTATTACGATTCATTCAAAAGCAGGGGCTCTTCAAGAAGGGAAATGAAAGTTAACATCAATCGTCACAAACTTGCCAGGTTTTGGAACAACGTGATTGAAATGTTGGAAAGAAATGAGTTGCCTCACGATTTTGCAGAGCGAGCTAAGTGGATTTTTGCTTCAAAGTCCTATAAACTATTGGTTGAGCCACTAGATATTGCTGAATATTATGGGAAGGGGATGCATAGAACAAAGGGTCATTACATAGCACATGGTAGAGAGAGAAGATATGAGGTTTTTGATAGGTGGTGGAAGGATGGAAGGGTTACTACTGGTGAAGAAAACAAGGAGAGGAGCAAGTATAGGAGCAAGTATGCAAGTTTGACCCAAGATTCATGCTTTTGGGCTAGGGTGGAAGAAGCAAGAGACTGGTTGGATGGTGTTGGAAGTGAGAAAGACACCAACAAGTTGGCTCTGTTGTGGGATAAAATCGAAAAATTCGAGAACTATGCCATGAAATTAATTGAAGATAAGGAAGTGTCCAATGATGTTCTCGCTAAGAATTCGAGTTACAGTATATGGGTGGAGGATTTAAGAGAGTTAAGAAAACTGAAGGCAAAGGTGCATAGGTTTCCTCAGCAGTTTACCCGTTTTTTAGATGGGGAAGTAGTTCCTTTGTAGTTAGTACGTAGTTTGGAATCAATAATCTTAACCCATTGTAAGCATACGAACTGCTCATTTTGCAAAATAGCTTGTTTTGCTTATTAGTTATGTCTTTTATAATAACTCATTGTAATTTGTGCGCATCTATCATTTCTTTTAAGATATTATTACTTGGTAAGATGCTTCCTACTCGTATTCAATAAATACCACACCTCACTTAATAAAATCAAAATGTAAAACTTATATAATTAGGTGATAGAAATGAAATGAGGTAATCTTTGTATAAAAAAATGTTTAATTACTTCTCCTTAGTGTGATCATGATTCGTGAACCTGTGAGTTGTTCATAACTTCATATCATTGATCAAGCTTTTCGAGCCAACTTGATCTTCTTAGATCTGAATTCACTCACAAAAGTAAATAAATTTTGGATTCAGTGTTTTTTATGTTGTATTTTTTTTTTTTGGTAATAAATGTTGTATTATTTCTTACTCACACGTAAAAATGTGTGAGGTTTATATTTTTTTTCCCTCTCTCTTCTCTTCAAATGATAGAGATAAAATTATCCTATACAACATAGAAATATTAATCTCATAAATTATATCTACTTTCTTTAGAAAGTTGCAAAATCCCAATAATTATCATTTAAATTTAGTCATTAAAGACGAATCTTAATAAATTTTAACAGCTTTTACACATTTGTTTTGTCGCTGAAAAGTTATAAAACTATAATTTTGAAAATTAAAATTAAAATAAAGTGTAATTCTTATTATTCAAGATTTTGATTTATTTACACTTTTGATAATTTAAATTTCTCGATGTTAATCTTGGGTTATATTTCTCCTATGTTGCATAAGAAAAATACATTTTCAGCATACACAAAAGAGGTGTGAGTCTCATCTCTATTTTTTATCTTTCTTTTTTATTTGTGGGTCTCACTTGTAATTTTATTTCTACTACATGAAATAGCATTTTTCCTACAACATAAAAAAATTATTTCCCATTAATCTTTTTTACATTCCGCTATTTACATTTGGTAAGTCTTATTTATCCTTCCTTGGCTCATATTTGTACATTGCCCTTATTATGAAATCGTGTAATCATTTATTATGTTAAAATTACTTTTATGATATACCATAAAATTTGTAGAACTAATGCACTCAAGATGAAGAATAAGAAAATGCAAGAGTTTTGATGATAACAAACAAAGCATGAAAAGAAGACTTCAAAACATTTAACTAGCAACAATAAAAAATGAGTCTAAGCAGACACCATTCAAGGCAATATATGTGAAGTCCTCCAAGACATTTGCAAAGCTCAAAGGAAGGACCAATAGAAAATGGTTTTCAAATATGTGAACATGGTTTTCAAATAGCATAGTTCATAGTTTTTACATTCTTGAAAATAATTTGAAAACCAATAGAAAATGTTCTTAACATATTTTAGAACCTTGAAATAATTTTTCAAGTCAAAAACATGCTTTTGGAATGGGTTGGAGACATTAAAATCCAAGTTAGAACCATTATGAATTGCATGTTCTACCTTTGACAGGAAGGGATTCGAATCCCTCGTGTTTAGCATTCCAATCCTTTCATGTTAGAGGAAGGAATTCATATCCTTTAACGAGGGATTCAAATCCTTCACTGCTGGTTAAAGGGATTCGAATCCCACACGAAAATGATTCGAATCCTTACTAGCTTACGCCTTGTAACGACTAGTAACAACTATTTTGTGAGAAAAACTCATATATATACTCATTTATTTCATCTCTAATTGATTTTGATCACTGTTCCATTGATTATTAAGCTTTGATTGACTGATTTCATTGCACCTACTCTTCTTACATTCATTTTATTCATCATCTTGATCATATATCACCTTGAGCTTTATTTTTGAAATTTTATCACTACAATTTGAGCTTCAACTTGAATCATTTTACTTTAAGAGTACTTAGCTATTGTCAAACACTTTTTCTTGTATTTTTGAATTGAGAAGGGAGCGAACCCTTTGTATTTAATTGAGAGATTATCAAATTCCTAAGAAAATTTGTATTGAAGTGTAAAGGCATCCAAGAGTTCAAAGTCTTGGAAGATTAGATCGATTAGTCAAACACTCTTGAGGCTTGACCGTTAGTGAAAAGTTAATCAAGCGGCTTCAGTCTAGACGTAGGTCACAAGTGGCGGTGACCGAATCAGGATACATCTTGTTTGAAATTTTTCTAACCCTCGACTCCTTAATTTATCTCTAAATTGCATTACTTGATTGTGTTTGCTTGTTTAATAGCTTATATATTGATCATACACTAGCCTCCTCATTTAGAATTATTTGTGTTAAATCATTAGATTGAAAAAATAATTTTTCAAAATATCAAAGGAAGTATTTTGCGATTTTTTTTTTATAAAATTGAATTCACTCCTCTCTTGAGTTTTGAAGTCACTTGTCTAACATAATTTTTTTTTTGATATGCGTCTAACATAATTAAATTGTAAAATAATTTATGAATTGAATAAAAACTAAAATCTTTATTTATTGTAAATTTTTTCAGTAAATAATAATTTAGGGAGAAGAAATATTATTCATTTTAATATTAGAACATGTTATGAACTTTAGAAAAAACTTACACTAATACATATAAATAATAAACTAAACGGATAACTAAAAACAATTCAAACTCAAAACGATTCACCCCATCGTCATTACATTTATTGTAAATTTTCGGAATGATCATCCGATTATGCATGATTACGTTATTAAAATAATCTTTTTATATTAACAATGTTTGGTTCAAGTGGCAAAAATTTTGTTCACCTTGAACATAGTTATTGAGTTCAAGTCGTGAGAATGGAAACACGATATTGGAAGTACCACCTTCAATATAGGTCTGATAATGCTCTGAACCAAATTATACCGGTTTAGATATAAAAAATAAGGAAAAAAACTACTCTTATATTACATGTGATAAATTTTTCTCTTACGCACCCTTCGAGAACTGTGTCATATTTTTTTTTTCTTTTTATTTTTAAGGTGGTGGAACCCACAAGTTTATCTCTATGACATGAGATAACTTATCTCCTTTAACATGAGATTAATAAACACTAAATCTTTGGTAGAGGTGGCAATTCGTGTCAACATGACCCGACCCGACCCGAATTTCACACGACACGAAAAACCTCAACCCGAACACGACCCGTTTATTTTACGTGTTGATACGACACGACACGAATAAACTTATAATGTAACCATGACCCATTATTACACATGTTAACACAACTCGACTCGACCTGACCTGACACGAGTTTTAGAATGGTCACATTCAAAATCTGTATTTAGACACTGATTTTACATCCATTAAAAGCACATATATCCAATAAAAGCCACTGCTGAGTGAAAAAGGTTTTTTGAAACCCTAAGTATATGTTATTTCTTTTATACCACTCACTAAAATGACTATAATAACCTTATACAAAAACTATTTGCAGGTCAGAGCGGGTTAACGGGTTGACCCGAACTCGACACGAATTTTTTCGTGTCATTTTTTTTCAACCCGAACACTTCCCGAACAATAAACGGGTTGACCCAAACACGAAAAATTCGTGTCGGGTTAGCGGGTCATGTCAGGAATTGCCACCCCTAATCTTTGGGCATGTTTGGTAGACATGATAGCATAGCACAGGTGGGAAACATAAGCTATCGTATCTTATGACTCATTTTATATTGTTCGCATCAGGATAAACTAGCTCAACAGCGACAACAAAATATTGAAAAAAATTCTTCTTGCAATATTAACCCTTTGCCTCCTTGAATATGATAGTCGGTTCTGCCCCGCCATCACCACTGCAACCATCATAACCCACAACAACCACCAGCCAACATTACCACCATTGCTTCTACTACTATTTTCACCATTATTGCCACCAACTATCAATTAGCACCATTGTTGTTGTTACCAAAGTAGTTAAAAACGAGATTTTAAGTAAAAACAAAAGGGAGATAAAATATCATAAAACATAAAATCGTAATATAAAAAAAATTGTAAAAACCTAAAAATACTTGAAATATTGGTAAAAATATTTTGATAAAAAATAATAATAAAAACATAAGAACACAGTAATAAATCAAGATTTTAACTATGATCACTACAACCATAAGTGCATGTTTGAGATAAAATTTCTTTAACTTTTACCAAATATCTTATCTTTAACTTTATCCAAATACTGTTATATATATAAAAATTGAAAATAAATTTAAAAAAATTTTAAAAAATTATTTGGCAAAGATATAATTTTTTATTTTGAAATTTTTTTATATTTTATTTAAAATTATTACTTTTATATTTTCAAAAAATTAAAATTAAAAATAATCTAAAAATAATTAATAGAAAAAAAAATTCAAAAATAAAAAATTATAAGCATAGTATAGAAAATATTATTCTTTTTTATATCATGTAAACGGATGAAATATTAATTTATTATACCTTATCACTTTGTAGTCTTAGCTAAAGCCGTGACCACAACTTATTTTTATTTGATAAGCCGTGAATTTTTCGTTATTATAAGCCATGAAATTATCGCAAAATTATTATCCTAAAGTTATTTTTGCTGTTCACGAGTTATATTTACCACAATCTCGTCTGTAAAATTTATGATATTTTACAATTCAGATTATTTAAAATTAAAAAATAAAAATAAAATTACACTCCGAATAAAAAAGTTTCACGCGTTAAAAAAAAAAAAAACTTAAATACATTATTCAAAGCGTGGCCATAGACATAGTAAGCAAATTCAAGTTGTTTCGTTCAAAGCTTATATATTCAGTATTCTCCCTATCTAGTCTCCACAAGACTTCAACGTAGGAAACAAAAAGCGATTATTCCATGGCTGCCAACGAAGCTTCACCGTAAGTACTCACTCTTCCCTTACGACTAATTTTCAATCAAAATCAAAGAAATTCAAAACCTTAGAACTTTCGGCGAAAATTCCAAAGTGACATAGTAACGCTAATTAGCTTGTGTTGTTTGGAACTATGATTTTTCCGTACGTGGCAGGTTTGAGAGCAGCGAGATGCTTGCGACATTTTTGGGGTCGACGCCGCTGTTGTCGGAGTCATGGAGGCTGTGCGGTCAGGCCAACACCACCGCCACCGCAATCAGGAGTTTTGTGACGGAGCGAATCGGCGGCGTCGTGTACGTTGCTTTTTCCGGCGTCCAAATGGCCGGCGGCTCGGATCCGAGTTGGAGAAACTTGGTGCCTTTGGCTAGCATCGGTGGCGTGCCACTGTTTTCGTCTCGCCGGAACAAGGAAGGGGAGGAGCCGGTGATGGTGCACGCTGGGATGTTAAATCTCTTTTTGTCCTTTTTCAACTCATTCCAAAACCAGGTTTGTTTCCAATTCATCCTTTGTGATTTTAAACGATTTAAAGTTATATTATTTTTAATAAAATTATGATGTTTTAGTGTATTTTTATATTCTTTCTCTTCTATTTTTTTTATTTCTAATTTTATAAACAAAAGAAAATGATAAAATACACTAAAATAAGTAGTTTCATTAAAAATAACATATAATTATGTCATTTAAAATGATAAATACCGAATCCATATATATAATGGTTCACTTTTTATGTGACGAATGTAAATAAATTATTTATATTTAGTCCAAAATGATGTTATTTTGAGCAGAAATTAAGATATTTTTATAATTATTACTTATTTCAAGGTTATAATAGTTTTTATAATTGTAATTTTTTAATATTTTAACTCAAAATAATATCGTTCTAAGAATGAATAGAAATAACTTATTTATATTCACTTTAAAAATATTAAAGTCATATATAATATATCAGATTAGTATGTGTTGTTTTAAAAATAGATGGAATTGTATCATTTAAAAAAAGAAAGAGATACATACACAGCGAGAAATTATAAAGAGAGAAAGTGAGAGATATTTTTTAATTTAAATTTTATATAAAAAAATATTAATTTTAACTAACATGATTATGATTATAAGGACACGTATTTTACCCAATATCATTTTCATTTTTTATTTCTAAATTAGCTTGTGATTCTTGTTGTTTTTGGTATTATAAGGATTTTCCTTGAATTATATATATATATATATATATATATATATATATATATATATATATATATATATATGCTATCATCTTCTCATGTGCATGATTTATATATCATATGTAGCACTCGCGAGTGTAAATATGAGCATATATTTATAAGGAGAGGTGTACTTATTACAAAATAAGTTTACTATTACTTATTCCCTCTTTTATAACCATGGAGTGAAATCTAATCAACAAGTGTCATTCAATATAATTTTTTTTTAGTAAATTATCTTTTGGGTCCTCAATAAATATCTTGAGACTCTTTTTAATATCTTAAAAAAAAATAGTCGATTCGTGGTTTCTCTAAAATTTAAAATAGACCCATATTAGTCCTTTGAGGGACTAACTACTAACTAGAGCCTTCTTTGAATTTCAGAAGACCATGATTTAAACTAATTGAATATATTTGAAATTTCAGAAAAATCTCAAGTCAATTTTTTTTTGTAAGAGACTAAAATGGAATCGATAATTTTTATTGAGGACATATAAAAATATTTTTTTTTCTCTTTAATCAATTCCCCCACTCTCTCTCTCTCTCTCACATTTCTCTTTTCATCATGTTTTATAGATCATTATCCAACTGATATAAAAAAAGTATTAAGAAGTGATAAATTTAACTCGTGATAAGAATAATCTACCGCATATTTCTACTGTTATAAAAACCAAAATATAGGAATAAGGTGTTCATATACGAATTTAATTTACCTTATCTGATTCTGAACTGAATTGAAAGAAGAAGAGACTAATAAAGGATACATATACATGAATGTATAATTCTATAATAATATCGGTATTGCGTAGTGGCCGTCTTTGTTTAATTTGTGTAGGATTTTTTTCTGGGATTTTTGGATTTAGTTTTGAGTGGAGGGATGGTTGTTGAAAGAGCAATTTTTTTGACTGATGAAGTTAATGGGACGTGCTAGGTGCTAATTTCTGCTGAATTTGATACTAATAAATTGAACAAAGCTTCGACAGTGAATTATAATAAAATCCGGAAAAAGAAAAAGGTTGAAAGTGATTTTGGATAAATTTACTTTATTATACTCATAACTGAAAAGAGACGAAAATTAACATATTAATTTAATGAAATTGATATGTCGTGAAGTTTGTAAATATAGGATACAGAAGCTTGTTAAATAACACCCATCATTACCACTGAGATTTGAGATGGTCTTAGAGCAAAAGGTGTATTGATTATTGAAAAGAAAATTCAAAAGAAGAAGGAATAATCGCATATTCATGTTTTGTTAAATATGAATAAAAAATTTAAACATTAATTTTTCATCAACATCCCGTTATTATGTTAAGTGTCCGATACTACTTCTAAGGATCCAATTTTATCAAATGTCATTAAAGTAACTTATCAAGTACATTATTTTAATTTGTTATATATGCTACAATAATTCCTACCTGAACCACCTCAAAGTATATACTGTTTTATACTTTTACAAAATCCTTGGAAATCTGAAAACTAGAACATGACAAAAACATATACAAGCTCATCACTAAAACTAAAATTATTGCGTTCAAGTTGTCACTTTGTTCTATTTTACGGCAAAATTGCTTTAAACAAAAAGTTGCTTTCCGTGTCGAAAAGGAAAGAACATTTTTGCAGTGTGAACAATCCCCGGATTCAACACGCTCATATTCTCAGTAATGGGTGGCCCTACCAAAGCTATCATTTTATTCATGGACATACTACCAACCAAGCCACCTTGATTTGTGCCCAAAACTTGCTGTTAGGTATTATCAGAAATGGTCCAAGATTCCAATTTGAAATGGTTGACTTTTACTTTTAGTTAACAGTTGCCTCCATCATCAAGCAGATAATGCCACAAACAAAGATGAAAGTAAGATCCATTTTCATAGGAAATAACATAAATTAAAACTTCCTTAATTCTTCGTTCAATGCCTTCATCATTATTATATGATGCCGGCTGTTGATATAAGAAAAAGCAATTTGTCATCACCCCCGCTAGTTGGCTAGTTAAATGTAACCCTAAAATAATAATTTTTAAATCATCTATTCGTTATTTTCTTTTCCTTTCAGGGGCAAAAGAAAGTGGGGGGATTATTTTAGTGATATGATGTTCCTTCAATATCGCTTTACCTGATGGGATTTGAAATGACATTTTTTTTAATGGTACATGGATTTAAAAAATGATAATTTATTTAAGGGAAAAAGATTATGTCCTGTACACACACTTAACCTTTTATTTAAACTATAAAGCATTATCGACGTGATAAATTGCCTCTCTGAAACGTGTCTTAGTGATTTGGGTAGGTTAAATCCAACTTTTCTTACAATAATCTTGTTGTCGCAGACTTAATCATCACACGACAGTAAGATGAATCCCCTTCGTATCAACTTATTATAGGGTACTGGCCTTTCAGGTCAGCAAAACTGCAAGTTGCATTAGTCCTTGTCTAATGGTTTGGGAGCAAGATTACAAGATTCTAGTGGGCACTCTTCCTTGGCAAAATGAACACTACCACCTTGACAGTAACCTTTTCACATGAAGGGAAAAGTTTCATTTTCAAATTTACGCCAAAAGACCGTAACTTTAAGTCGTACCAAGTCTTTCTGATTAGATCACTACCACTTCATGGAGTTTTTTTTTTTTTTTTTTTTTGGGTACATCAGAACAGATGAAATCAAAATCCATTTTTTTTTTCCATTATATTAAACTATTATTTTTTTTATATTTTTTTTTGGGTTCTTGAAATTTGTTTACCTGTAATCTTATTCTTAACTAATAACTGTTGAAAATTAATGTTGCCATTCAGATGTTGGGAATAGTGGGAAATACGGACACTAAATCAATTGTAATCACTGGCCATTCCATTGGAGGAGCCACTGCTTCTCTGTGTACTCTTTGGCTTCTGTCCTACCTCCAATCAATCTCTTCCTCTGTGTCAGTATTGTGCATCACTTTTGGCTCTCCATTGCTTGGGAACGAATCCTTTTCCCAAGCCATTTCCAAAGAAAGATGGGGTGGCAACTTCTGCCATGTGGTTTCAAAGCATGACATAATGCCAAGGTTGCTCTTTGCCCCCATTACCCCTCTCACTGCTCAGCTAAATTTCCTGCTTCAGTTTTGGCACTTGTCCATGACTTCAGCAGACTTTGGCAAGCTTGCAGTTCAAATATCCGACAAAGAGAAAGCTGAATTGTTCAGGGCTGTAATGGATTACTTAGAAGCTGCAACACAAGATGGAGAAGCCTCGGTGCCAATTTTGTTTCACCCTTTTGGGAACTACTTTTTTGTTTCAGAAGAAGGAGCAGTATGTGTGGATAGTCCAGCCACGGTTATAAAAATGATGCATTTGATGCTTGCAACAAGTTCTCCAGCTCGTAGTATTGAAGACCATCTAAAGTATGGATATTATGTTAATAAAGTGTCTTTGCAATTCTTGAATCAGAAAAACTTCAAGCAAAGGAACATTCCTGACTCAAGCTATGAAGCAGGCCTTGAATTGGCCATCCAATCATCCGGGATAGCAAACCAGGTAATTGCAATATCTTGATACCTAAATTTCAATCTATTTTTTCATTGCATACAAATTGGCTACACATGAATCATGATTCATAGTTCCAATGGGAAGAAGGTGATTTCACTGAACAAATTACTGTGATGTAACCAACAGGAATCAGCTATCGTAACAGCCAAGGAATGTCTAAAGACAGCAAGGAGAATGGGTCCTTCACCAAATCTCAATGCTGCTAGCTTAGCAGTTACCTTGTCTAAGGTTGTACCTTATAGAGCCCAAATAGAATGGTACAAAAGTTGGTGTGATGAGCAAGATGAACAAATGGGGTATTACGATTCATTCAAAAGCAGGGGCTCTTCAAGAAGGGAAATGAAAGTTAACATCAATAGTCACAAACTTGCCAGGTTTTGGAACAACGTGATTGAAATGTTGGAAAGAAATGAGTTGCCTCACGATTTTGACAAGCGAGCTAAGTGGGTTAATGCTTCACAGTTTTATAAACTATTGGTTGAGCCACTAGATATTGCTGAATATTATGGGAAGGGAAAGCATAGAACAAAGGGTCATTACATACCACATGGTAGAGAGAGAAGATATGAGGTTTTTGACAGGTGGTGGAAGGATAGAAGGGTTACTACTGGTGAAGAAAACAAGGAGAGGAGCAAGTATGCAAGTTTGACCCAAGATTCATGCTTTTGGGCTAGGGTGGAAGAAGCAAGGGACTGGTTGGATAGTGTTGGAAGTGAGAGAGACACTAACAAGTTGGCTTTGTTGTGGGATAAAATTGAAAGATTTGAGAACTATGCCATGAAACTAGTTGAAGATAAGGAAGTGTCCAATGATGTTCTTGCCAAGAATTCAAGTTACAGTATATGGGTGGAGAATTTAAGAGAATTAAGAAAACTAAAGGAAAAGGTGCAGAGGTTTCCTCAGCAGTTTACCCGTTTTTTAGATGGGGAAGTAGTTCCTTAATACGTAGTTTGGAATCAATAATCTTAACCCATTGTAAGCATAAGAACTGCTCATTTTGCAAAATAGCTTTTTTTGCTTTTGAGTTATGTCTTTTACAATAACTCAATTGTAATTTGTGCGCATCTATCATTTCTTTAAGATATTATTACATGGTAAGATGCTTCCTACTCGTATTCAACAAGTACCACACCTAAGTCACTAGGATGGATCTATTGTTGAGTAATTTAAGTAATTTGTATGAGATTATGTATTCAATTTTCACCAATGTATCAAAAAAGAAAGAAAGAAATACCACACCTCACTTAATAAAATCAAAATGTAAAACTTATAATTAGATGATAGAAATGAGGTGATCTTTGTATAAAAATGTGTTTAATTACTTCTCCATAGTGTGATCTTTTGTGTGATAATGATTCGTGAACTTGTGAGTTGTTCATAACTTCAAATCATTGATCAAGCTTTTTAAGCCAACTGGATTTTGTCAGATTTGAATTCACTGTCAAAAGTAAATAAATTATATCAACTTTCTTTCCAAAGCTGCAAAATCCCAATAATTATCATTTAAATTTAGTCATTAAAGACGAATCTTAATAATTTTTTAACAACTTTTACACATTTGTTTTGACGCTGGAAAGTTATAAAATATAATTTTGAAAATTTAAATTAAAATAAAGAGTAATTCTTATAAGTTATTAAATTAAATTTAGTTAATATTTTTTACATTCCGCTATTTATGTCTTAGCCTGGATTTATCCTTCCTTTGCCCGTTTTTATACGTTGTAATTATTTATTATGTTAAAATTATTTTTATGATATAACACCACATAATTAAATTGTAAAACATTTTACGAATTAAATCAAAACTACAACCTTTAATTACTGTAATTTTTTCAGTAAATAAAAATTTAGGAAGAAGATTACCAAAAAAAAAAAAAATTAGGAAGAAAAAATATTATTCGTTTTAATATTAGAACATGGAATGAACTTTAGTAAAAACTTACACTAATGCATATAAATAATCAACTAAAAACGGATAACTAATAAAAATACCAACTCAAAACAATTGAACTCATTGTTATTACATTTAGAGTATAGAATTTAGGATTTTTACATTATAATCCGATTATACATAATTATGTTATTAAAACTATTTTTATATTAATAATTTTTAATTCAGGTGGAAAAAATCTTGTTCATCTTAAATAATGATAAAGAGTTCTGAGTTATGGGAATGGAAAATGGTGTAAAAAGAGCCGTCTTCAATAAGGACTGAGAGTGCTTTGAATCGAATTATACCAATTTAGATATAAAAGATAATATATTATTATAACAATTACAAAATATATCAATATCTCTTAATATATATGTGTCTCCTATAAACTTCAAAATAATATTATTTTGAGTTTGGGGAAAAAAATTAGGGTTTTAGGACATCTTTAGAATTTTGCTTCTCTCTTATAACATGGATTTTTCTAATTTTTTTCCTAAACCAAAACGTTATAAGAGATGAGCAAACATTAATTCTTTGGATTTGTTTGGTGAACATGATATAAAATAAGATAAGTTATCATATCCTATGATTCATGTTATCTTATCCACATCCTTATAAACTACATGATATAGGAAGAAATTCTTCTTACAATATTAATTCTCTCATATCTCTATTGCCACTATTATCATCTTCACTGGCCAAAATTAGCATTATTATTGCCACCGTTATCTCCACCAACTATCAATTAACACTGCTATTATCACCGCCACAATGATGTTTATATTTGAGAGAAAATATTATTAACTTTTATCAAACAAAAAATCTTTATTTTTTTCCAAATACTGTTACATGTACAAAAATCAAAAATAAACGTAAAACCTATTTTTAAAAAATTAATCGGTTAAGATATAATTTTTTATTTTGAATTTTTTATATTTCATTTTAAATTATTACTTTTTTGTTTAAAAAATTAAAATAAGAAATATTTTATAAAAAATCAAAAAGAAAAAAAATTCAAAAATCAATTTAAAAAACCATATAAAAATATATTATAAAAAAAAAATTATATTATATCTCGACATTATCTAATTATATGCAAAAGATGGCAACTTATTACTTATGATTCACTACTCTTATTATCTAATATTCATTCTTATCTCATCATTTCGACTTGAAAATTCCTTCTGCTAGCTAACATTAACAATAAATAAAAATTCCAGACTAGTAAAAATCAAATTTGTTTTTCTTGTGTGTTGGGTAGGCTGTTGTGTTTGCATTAGAAATGTCGAACTGTTTTTGTGTATAGCTTTTGGTCTGGTAAGGTAACATTCAACCAAGATTGAAGATTCCAATCCAAGGGAAGAAATTAAAAAGCTGAAAAAGCGAAAAGAGATTCATTGACGCTAACGCTGACGCTGGGAATCCATGAATTTGTGGATTCCTGGTGTATGATAAAGGAGCTGAACCCTTTACTCATTTCCTAAATTCGATGGGGAATTTATTTGTGAAGAAGCCAAAGGTAACCGAGGTCGATCGTGCAATTCTCAACCTCAAGACCCAGAGACGCAAGCTTGCTCAATACCAACAAAAGGTAGGTTCAGCACCCATTTTTCACATCTTTATAATTATTTTATATATATATATATATTAATCTTAGATAAAAGGATATTTGAATTTGTGCCATAAGATTTTCCACTTCCGTTCTTTCAGATAATCTCGATCACATGTGTTTGGATCATAAAATAACCAGTCTCTAGTTGGAGTTTATTATTACATTTGTTGTGGCAAATGGATTATAATACTAATGGTGAATCAAGGAGAGTTTATATGTGGAAATGGTTATGTGAATTTGCTGCTTCGTTGCTGAGATTTGTTTGAGGTGCAGGTTACTTTTTGTAATTGACTCTGGAGCTGGATGCATTCATGTTTGCCTAGGGTCCTGACATTTAAATTTGAATTGGTGAAATTAGTAGTTTAGCATTTATGGGATATCCCAAGTTAACAATAATGAGGAACTATTACTGAAGGTGTAATGAATGAAAATATAGACTACTTTGGCTTCAATTTTGTTGCTGAAATTTCCCATCAGGAGATGATTTTGTGTTCTGTCTGTTTAAAAATGACCTGGGCTTTGGTTGTTGAGAGTTGAGACAGCGGGGTAGATATGATGATTAGTCTTAAACAAGAGTTCTAACCCGTAATGTTGATTAAGTTATGAAGAAAAGAGCATGGGGCTCTTGGAATCATTTGAGGGAACATCTTTCATGGCTTGAATGAATATACCCTTAATATGGCTAATTTAATAGGACTGCACAGAGTGGAACCAGAAGATATTTTTTGGGGTTGCAGAACATGAGTTTCACTCATTTACTTATTTTTCTGATTTGTTGAATTTTAGTATAACTTTCCTACAGTAACAGTTTGTCAACAGCTTAGGGGGTGAAGTCGCCTCCATAGCCCTTTATGTAGTTCTGCCTGACTGTGTGAAGAGTGGAAGGGTGGTGATGATTCTGGTCCAGCATGCAAATTTGCTCCTTAGCACTGTGATTTAGATGAAAATTCTTCTTCCTAATTTACTTCTGAGCTTTGTGCATTGTAAGTGGTAGAAGAATAGAAACTGTCGTATCTTAGTATGGGACTGAAAATGATGCTTGGGTTCCTCGACATCTATGCCATATCTGGAGTGTGTGCTCTTTACCAAATGGTTTTTTCTTTGAGGGGAAGGAGGTTGTTAGATACCCTCAGGATGGGCCTGGAAGGTTTACATAAGAAGAAATGAGAAGAGCAAGCAGGGAACAGTTATTTCAGTTAGTTGGTCGAGTAGTTAGTCAGGGGGATGTTCTGGTAGTTAAATAGGAGTGGAGGTGTACGGAAGAATTTAGTTAGATAATTCTTTAGTGAACCGAGCCTTTGAGGCTTAGTTGTGAAGGGGCAACCCTTGTAAGGAGTTCTCTCCTGTTGTTTGTCATCCTAATTCAATAACAGAAGGCCATTTTCAATCTAATCTTACTCTCGCTCTTGATCTGTGTTCTTCTATATCTTTCCCCATTATCTTGTTTTTCTTCCCTCAAATTCTATCTAGGGCTTTGCTTGGTAGATCTTTTTCATCATTTCCTCCCTTTCCCCTTTTCTTAAAAAGGGTTGAAGATCTTTGAATCTTTAAAACTGTCACTTATTACTCTTTTCCTTGTATTGCCGCTGGCCTTGACTTAAGTAAAACCAGCTCACCACTTAGGCAGGGTACAGCAAACTTTTAATGTGATTGGTACATGCAAGTTTTTCATCATGAGTGTGTGATGGCAGAGGTCATGATATTTCATTCTATTCATAAATGCAAGTAAAACATATGTTACCTCTGCATTTTTTGTACCTTTTCTATCTTTTTGTGATAAAAGAATAAATTTTATGAGAAAGAAGAGGAGGGATAAGCTACCCTCCAATCAAACAAGTAAAGGAAGAATTAAACAAAAGTAAACTCATTTTATCAAAAAATAAAATTAAAAAATGTATACTCAATAATGCAACAAGTCTTTTGAATCCTGCTGCATACCTGAAAGAGAGACTCCCTTTAAAACAAACATAGGAAAAATACCATTAGCTCATAACAGCTTTGTCATGTAACTGCTCTGAAGAGATGGTTATATCCTTAAAAATATGAGCTTGGCCTTCCAAGCAAATACACCAGAGAAATGCAAAAACCGCAGAGTTTTAACCTCCTTATTCCTGCCAAAGCCTCTGAATTAATTAATAAAAACTGCTCTCCAAACTCAGGAAATATTCCAAACAAAATTTTCCAGATAAAAGTGGCTGTTGTTGGACAATGCTAGAATAGATGAGCTCAAGTTTCCAAGCTAGACCATCATATAACACTTATTAAGGGAAAGTGCTTTAGACTGTCTATGAACCTGCAGCATATCATTAGCATGTTTTGTATCTTAATATTTCTAAAAGAACAATTTTAATCAAAATGGTGGTGTAGTGGGATGTGATGGGATATGTGTTTGTGCATTTTGTTACATTTCATTTTTCAGCAGTCTCTATTTGGAATCTTTTTTCATGTGTCGTCTCCTACTCCATGGTAAGTAAAAGTAAGTATTTTGTCTTTCAGGCACTTGCATAAAATTTGCTGGCAAATAAAGTTGTATAGAATGCAGAATGCTAAGAAGTTTAATAATAAGCTTAGTCATTTGAATCAGTCTTCATTTTTTGATCTTCTGTAATTGAATGAATTAATGACTTACAACTGAACCGGTTTAGGATCTTTTGGAGTTGTCTTAACTGTTGGGTCAATGTCAATAACATTTTAGTCAGAATAAGTATTATGCTGTACTTTATTGGATAAGTTACCCTATTTCATTTTTGTGATTCTCTTTTTCCAGCTTGATGCTGTCATCGAAGCAGAAAAGCAAGCTGCAAGAGACTTGATTCGTGAAAAGAAGAAGGATAGGGCCCTGTTAGCATTAAAGAAAAAAAAGACACAAGAAGAATTGCTCAAGCAAGTTGATGCCTGGCTTATCAATGTTGAGCAACAAGTAATTTTTTCATATTTAAATTATATTCTCTCTGTCTATGGTGCCAATTCAGCCTTCCCCCACTTATTTCATTTACTTAAGTGATAGCATGTTATGTAGTTATAAAGAGTGTCAGTGACTTATCGATTGCTGCTGTGGATCTAGCCTCAATGACTTCTTAACATGATTGTACACGTAAAACAAATAAATGGTCTCATTCCTTTGGTTTAGTTAGCAGATATTGAACTGGCAAGCAAGCAGAAGGCTGTATATGATAGTTTGAAGGCTGGTAATGATGCAATGAAAGCCATACAGAATGAGATAAACATTGAGGATGTTCAGAAACTTATGGATGATACTGCCGAAGCTAAAGCTTATCAAGATGTGAGTTTTACTTGACTCTTGTCCTTATTCTCACAGCTTTTGGAAACTGATTTCCATGTCTAGATTGGTTGCATTGGAGTTGTACTGGTTTGGTGTAGCTTTATGTTATGTTTGGCTGTTCGTATGTGCTGCTACTTTTTTTTTTCTTTTTTCTTCTAAATTTCCATCTCTTGATTTCTTTCTGTTTGTATTTGATGTTTACTGATGGATGCCATAATTTTTTTGAATTTGAAGGAAATTAATGCAATACTAGGGGAGAAATTATCAGCAGAAGACGAGGAGGAGATTTTAGCAGAATTTGAGAACTTGGAAGCTCAGGTATATGTATTTTAAAAAAAAAAAATCAAATCAAATAAATAAATCTGTCACTTCCCCGTTCTGTATCTCTTGGCTGGAGGAAAGCATATATATTAACTGAGGTTGATGGAGCTTCTTCTTTTGTACATCAAATGTGGTTTGGTTTTATTATATGATGAAGTTACATGTCTACTCCAATTAGCTGCATAATAGTACTGGTAGCTTGTTTTTTGTTTATTTTGGTACAAAACTCGCTGCTAGTTTCTTATGGCTGCCAGTTATAGAATTCAATTGTGTTTCTTTCTATTAGCAAAGTTTTGAGCCAGTGATTCATTGCATAGAAGATTGATACAAAATTAGGTATAAAGGAAATAATCACATAAATCATGCCCAGCAAAAAATTCTTTCTTGATCAAAGTACTTCTTACTTTAGGCACGGTCTACCATAGGCACTCAAATTATTATTTAACATGTTTATTTTTATGGGGGCCATGATAGAAATGAACCTATCTTTAAAGTGCTTTTACATATGTCAAATAATAATGAGTGCATCAGAGATGTGCCTAAGAATTACTTTTGTTCAAACAAAGATGTATCAATGTGCAATAAATAGGGATCAAGCCCCTAGAATTGTTAATGTATGATAACCGGTTTGTATTATTGTCTTCAGCTTACTGTCCAAGATCTTCCTGAAGTTCCTACCTCGGTGTCTGAAGAAATCAACGAGAAATTAGACCTTCCTGATGTCCCAACCGTAGTACCAGGTGAAAAAGTTGCTGAAGTATCTGCCAAAACAAAAGGTATCTCTCCCTCTTTCCTCTGTCTTCCCTCCAACCCAAAAATGAAGGAATAGTAAAAATTGGCTAACTGCTAATAATTGATGATGCAACAGTTATGGAGGAACCGCTGCCAGCTTGAAGAACACTGCAATCTTAGACGGAGCATCTCCATGTCTGCCTGTGTCGTTACAATTTCTGTTTCAAATTTTATGCAGTTTCTGGAGTTTATTTGGACTTTAGCATCATTTAATTTGTACAGTTATGCATATATGATACATCAATTCTAACATGAATCATATATTGAAAAAACCATATATCTTATGTTTTACACTTTCGCATGTGCACATTAGATATCTAAATGTGAAAATTTAGTCAATTATAAAATTGGCCAAGAATATCCATGTAACACCTGGTTGATATGGTTGTCTTCTGTTCTTTCCTTCTCTTTCCTTGTGGTGGAAGACTTGAAGTTCTTCAGTCACATTGGAAGAAAAATATTCTAGTGATATTGCCTCAAGGATTTCAACTTGTTTGCAGAGTTGACGCACAGCATACTCGGGTAATATTAATGTTTTTCGTGGTTTTAAAAGAGCAACGTACATTTTGCAAAGATACCAAATATAACAAGTTCACCCCTGCCGTAATTTCTTTGTTTTAGTTCATAAGAAACTAATTTTTGCTTTAGTAATTGCTATTTATTTTTATTTTTTTGGCATACCAACTCTAATTACCTCTTTAGACGAGTTGATGGTATTTTCATAGTTTTGACCATTTGAGCCGTTTACGAGACTAATATCGAGTTGATGTTTAATTATAGTTAAATTTTTTTGTCTTTTTCTAAAATGTATTTGGTGAGAATTGATCTTTCTTTACGGACTTAGCTTGAGGAGGAAGAACTCAGCTATAATGTTAAGTATAAAGGAAGAACTCCGGAATAAACTTGAGGAGGACATTGGACAATGTAGAGGTTGCAAACTATGGTTGGAAATTTTATAATATTTAATTATTATTTATTAATAAAATGAATGTGATGTTAATTGAATTCGTAATCACTTGATTACAAAAAATATTATGCAAAGAATTCATTCAACTTAAAAATTTAAATTGATAAATAAATACTACATTAATAATTTTATATTTATGTAAAATTCACTCATTCAAGAATTGATAGTTATTATAAATTTTTTAAGGGGAAAATTTCAAAAACTTCCTTATAAGTTTTATCAATTATCACTTACCCCGTCACAAATTTTTTGAATCATTTACACCCTCACTTAAAATTTTCTTATCACTTATCCCCTGAACTAAAGTTTTTTTTATCACTTATCACTCTAAATTTAAGTGATACAAAAACTTTAAGTGAAAAGTGTAAATGATTCAAAATGATTATGAGAAAACTCAAGGGTTTTTTTTTTAAGTTTTCATTTTCTTAAGTTACATTGCATAGCCCACATGCTGCCGTCGCGACTTAGAATTGAGGATGGGAAAATAAGTTGTGAGTCTTGAAGAAGAAAACCGATCCGGATAACATGTAGGCTCAATAGTTAGAGGCCAATGGGCGCAATATCTTCATTCCGCAGATTACCCTTATTGCGCAAATCAGACTCATAGCGCAGGCTATAATTCTTAGATATTTGATAAGGTTCACCGCACATGAGAACTAGTATAGATGAGATAGCTCCAGCTTGCCACTACTTTAAGGAAACAGACTAGCATCTAGACATGTTCATCAAGGAATAGCCTACAGGGCAGGATAACAACTGTGTGACAGAAGAGCAGTCACCCTAAATTACCAATAAGGAGAGATACCGCCTACAAAATACAGTACAAAGTACACTATAAATACAGAGGGAACAATCTCATGTACAGATGTCTCTCAGTTAAACAATATATACCTCACATTAATATTGACTTGAATGTCGGAATATTTTTGCAGGTACCTTCATCAATCTCTTCGGTTGCACCCAAGCTACTACGCAAGCACGTCCAGGATAAGCTTGATCCATTACAATACCAGACTCATTCGCAACAGCTTAAAGGCCCATCAAGTTAGTCTGATATTGCCCATCGGATAAGGATAATCAGATTTCACTAGATTAAATCTTAATAATTTCAAAATTTTAGTAAAGTATTGTACGGCCCATCGTCGGCAATGCTTAGACACTAAGGATGATTTTGAAATTAAACAATGGTTAATTACATTCAACTTTGGTAAAATTGTTAACCCTCCCATCGAGGCTCTGGCAATGGCACTGAAGGCCCAAATAACAATTTTGGTTTTTATAAGTGACTTGCCCATCGTAAGCCTTGTAAAGATAAACTGAAGGATTGTTAACAATAAACAAGAGTAGTTATGAGAATCTACTTGCACTTCGTTTGTTTATTGCATTATTTGTTTGTAATTGTGTGCTTTATATGTTTTTCAGAAAATATCTTAGAAATGATTTTGAGTCGAAAACCTCTAGATGGTACCAACTATGAATAAGTGAAAAGAATTTTTTTTGATATTGTTCTAAAACATGGAAGCTAAAATTTGTTCTGACAATGCGAGGGCCATAGCAACCTGCAGAGGATGCGTCTTAGGAAACTAAGATGCATTTCTCAGATTAGGAAAGGGCAGATATGGTAGTTCGCTGCTATATTATTGTCAGTCTTTCCAAATACTTGCAGAAGCAAATGTACATGATTAAGAGTGGAGTAGAAATGCTTCAGACTCTTAATGACATGTTTGTTGCGTCTAGCAGCTCTGCTAGACAGAATGCAGTCGGTGCAGGTTTTGCTAAGAGTCTTGTTAAATCCAAAGGGAAATCCAAGGGTGGTAACAAGAACAAAATGACTTGGTTATCAGTTGTCAAACCAGTTGCTATGAAGAAGCCACAAGGCAAGTTCTTCAAGTGCAGACTGAAGGGATACTGAAAGAAAAATTGCCCAGAGGTGATGAAAAGAACCAGACATGGGCATATCTAGGCCTGATCAGTGAACGAATTATTGATTCAGGAATCACTGATTATGTTTGTTACTCTTTGTAGTAGTTCAAACATGGCATACCTGTCAGCAATGGACATAGATATTTTAAGCTTGAAAATGGGAACTTGTGTCTGCATTTGCAGTAGGACAAGTTATTTATAAGACTATGGTTTTGGGTGACTGTTTGTTTGTTCCAGATTTCAAGAGGAATTCAATTATTGTTAGTTGTTTTGATTAAAACATGGTTTGACAATGCAATTGATTCCTCAGTTACATTTCGAAGTTCATCTTCGTCTTGTTTTGTTCTGGTACATTGTTTAAATAGTCTTTATTACCTATGTCCTATACCTTTTTTAAATTTGTTATGTTGAATGGAAAAGGATGATGAACAAGGATTTTCACCAAAGAAATAAAAGTTTCAAATGAAACATAACTTTGGCCTTTGTGATTGAGTCATATTATCTCAAGTAGGAAACATATTTTAGTTAAAAGAGGGACTGAAAGTTCAATAATCTTTTAACTAACAGCTACATGTTAGTCCTATTTGGAAGGTAAAGTGGCCAAGCAATCCTACAAGGGCCAAAAAGGTTTGCGCAACTATTCAACTGGAACTGGTACATACTAATGTATGTGGACCAATTGGTGTTCAGACCAGAAGAGGTAATGAGTACTTCATTATATGAATGTTTACCCTGGATTTGGACAGATGAACCAAGTGCGCCATAAGTCTAAAGCTTTTGGAAATTCCAAGAGGTTTAGTCTGAGGCAGAAAAGCATGTAGATGTTCAAATCAAAAACACTTTGGTCTGACTAAAGTGTTGGCTACCTGTCTGATAAGTTCAGGTCTTACCTGATTTAAGAGGGGATAGTTTTTGTAATTGTCAACTCTAAGAATGCGTTAGTTGAATGAAGTTGCAGTATGTGAAAATCAAACATTTCTAGACTTGGTGAAGATCATGTTCAGTTATTCATCTTTGTCAATGTTGTTCAAGGGAGATGCCTAAGAGAAGGAAATGTACCTTCTTAACTTGATTCCGTCAAAGTTTGTTGTAAAGACACCTAAAGAATTATGGAAAGGGTGCAAGCCCAGATCAAACCATATTCGGATTTAGGGTGCTACGGCACACGTCCTACAACAGCAGTCAAATGAGTTGGAATCTTGTATGAAAGAGTGCATATCTTTTGGCTACCCTAAGAGAACTAGGGATGATTTCTTATTTAGTCTTAAGGACAAGATAATCTAAGTGAGCACTCACATGATTTTCTTAAAGGAGGACTAGATAAGAAATTTTAAGCTCTTAAGTTAGGTTATTCTTGATGAGATTTATCTCAGATCAAGAATTTTCAGAATCTGTAGAAGCTTCATCCACTGTTCCCTTGATTGTTCAAAAGGGGATAGATATATCTCTAAGTGAACAAACAAGAGAACCATGATTGGAAATTCAACATGATAATATATAAGTGAAACTAGTAGAAATATTAGTATCACATATAAAGGAACAATATCAAGGATAAGCGGATCCTCAAGAAATTGGAGATCCATCATTTGACCCACTCTTTATTTTACCTATAAATACACAAGGTCTAGTGCAGTACATTCGTAGTGGGAGAGAACCTTGTTAACTCTCAAGTTGTTTCTTGTTGAGTGACATTGATCCTACTAGTTACGATAATGCACTAGAAGATGTTGTTGATCAAGTGTTGCTCAGGCTATGAACAATGAGATGAAATACTTGTATTTCAACTCCGTTCGGTCCTAGTAAAGACACCAAGAGGGGTAAAACCCACAAGGTGCATGTGGACATAAAAGGCAAAGAGAGGATGGACAGAAAGGTGAAACCTTCAAAGCTAGCTTGGAGGCATTTTTTGCCAGACGCCATGCTTGAGTCTATCCAGATTCTCTTAGTTGCTATAAGTCTCAATTATGAGATTTCATATTGGGAGTTGGATGTCAGGATATCTACATACAACAACCAAAATGGTTTATAGCAAATGAGTAGGAACACACGGTATGCAAGTTGTGAAAGTCTATTTCATAGACTTAAGCAAGCATCCAGGTCTTGAAACATCAGTTTTGATCAGGTTATCAAAATTTTGATTTTGAGAGAACCTTGATGAATGATGTGTATTTGTATGTAAAGGATACAACGGAAGACATTAGCTTTTCTGGTACTTTATGTAGATGATATGCTCCTTATTAGAAACAATGTGGAGGTAATATTAAGCATAAAGAGTTGGCTAAGTTAGTGTTTTGGTATGCAAGTACTGGGGAAGCCAATTATATTCTTGGTATAAAACTCTTATGAGGCCGGAAGAATAAGTTGTTGGCATCACCTCAGGCTACTTACATTGACAAAACTCTTGTCAAAATTCAACATTAGAATTCTAAAAGAAGAATTATAATTCTCAGATGTGGAATTCATCTTCCTAAGGAGTGACCAAAGACTTCTAAGAAGGAAGAATGCATGAGCAAGATATCTTATGCTTTGGCAAAGGTAGACTCATGCATATCATGTTGGGCGTTAAACCAGACATCTGTCACGCAGTGGGAGTAGTGAGATAGTACCATTTTGAACCTAGAGGAATACTAGATAATTGTTAAGCATGTACTCAAGTATCTTTGGAGAACGAGAGATTATATGCTGGTATACTCTAGTGGGAGTCTTGAAAAGCTGAGTTTTTAAAAATTCAGTTATTTCAAGTAGATGTTGACTCAAGAAAATCAACCTCGAGCTATGAGTTTTTCACTAAACTCAGATAGCATTAGAGGTGGATCTTGCAGACCCAGTTACTAAGAGTTTGCCTGAACTTGTGTTCGAGAGGCATGTTACTTCTCTGGGTCTTAGGAGGATCCCAGACTTGCATTAAGCAAGTGGGAGTTATTGGTTTTATTGTGCTCTTGGAATAAGACGATGAAACAATAAAATCATTTTCTGAATTTCATAAATAAGGTTTTATTTATTTATTTTGCGCACTATTTACAAACATAAAGGTCCGGATCAAATTGTGGAGTATATGATCATATGGATACGTTCATGGAGGACATGATCATAGGATCTCACAATTGATGAATGGAGTCACAGCCGTTAAATAAAGTTGGGCACTTTATTCAGGCTGCAATATTTTATGAAATGATTTTGTCCGAATCATTGTAAAATATTGGTGTGAGTTAACATTCACATTGAAAGGATCAATGAGAGATTTGATTAAGGTTGTTTTTCTGTCATAAGGTATCAAATCTCCAGTTAACTATAGTTATGGGATTGCTCTTAATCCTGAGTTTATTATAAATAGGTAATCAAATAGTTTTCATTCTTTGATTTACCAACGGGTGAGGTTCGATCTATTGACGGCCAATAACTCGGTATTTTGGGAGTGAGATTATTTGATTATCGGTATTTATGAGATAAACAACATGGAATTTGTAGGATATGTCCCCTTGATATGTTTCGGTACTTGGATATTAAAGACACTGGCCAGTGCATGTAATCCATTAGAGAAACTATCATAGTCAAGGGAATAAATAATTGATTGAGTTACAGAAAACTTGTCAATCAATTATAGACATTCTACAAAGGGGCGATGCATATTCATGTTATAAGTGTTGTTAATCTTGGAGTTCAAGTTCGGGCTTTTAGTGGAGTAGCACCGAATTAGATAATCATTTGTTGATTATCAGGAGCCTTGATTAATAACAGATGGTAGATCCCCAAGCTAGCTTGAGACAAGGGATGGGGTACTTTTCGGATAGACGATGACTTATGGGTTACATGATCTTGGGTTTTACGACTCAAGTTTGTATCCAAAAGAGCAAGTGGGAGATTGTTGGGTTTGCTCTTTTACTAAAGCCCAAATGGGTTATTAGTATGAGAAGAGCCCAAGGAACCTAGAGCCCAATGAGCTAGGGTTTCTTGGAACCCATATAAATAGTACCTCTTAAGTATCAGCCTAAAAAAAAGGTCTCTTTTGTGAGAAAGAGGTAAGCTCAGAATCTAATCAGTGCCCACACACTTCCCCTTCCTCCTCGAGATATAGTTTGGAAGATCTGCCACAGTCCTCCTTCAAGGAGGTTGTTCGTGCTGCGGCGCTGAGGTGAGCTGTTCGTGAAGAGGAATCCTACAAGGGAAGATTCTACATGAGACCTGCGCACCGAGAGGTAATTGTGAAACAAAGATGATTCGGTAAGCATACCAATGTACTAGGTCCTAAACCGCTTCCGCATAAATATAAGATTTCCTACCGCTCATGATGCTGTTATGTGGATCAATCCGGTGAGAGGTGCTGCACCTTCCCTAGCACTAAATAAAAAGTTTTGCCACGCACACGTACAAACTAATGTTTAATAAAAAAAATTAAAAAGGAATTTTTTTTTTCAAAAAAGAAAACTACATTAGTTGACGCACTAATATTTTAACCTGTAAATTAGACTTTCGGATTAATAAAAATAATTAGTGTTTTTTATATGGTAAGGATACGCTAATAAAAGTATACATTACTCATATTTTCTTTTCTTTCTCTTTTTTTTATATGCTTCACATGAATTTCACAATCTTATATATGTAGGAGATAAATTTATCTTCTATATGAATCAAGTGCTATGTAAATATCATTTGTGATTTTGAGTGAGTGGTCTTGCGGATCACATTTTTGACTAAGTCAAACCATGGAAAGGGTTAGTGCCTTAGTGGAGAAGCCGTATTATGCCATTTGAAGATGATGTGCTCCCACCACAATTTGGATCCGGTTTTCCACTTTTCCTCCAACCATTTTCTTTCATGGATTTGTTTCTCACGTAAAGCTCTCGATCTATATGGATGGAGGCCTACACAACTTCATAAAACTTGAAGCTCATTTGCCAGTTAACTGTAATGGCTGGCTTATGTTTTCCATTCCAAAGGATAAGCTAATGTTTCATTTAGTAAATAAAGTGAGGAGTTTATATATCTTATGTCACTGCACAACAAAATTTTCCACAGCAAGAGACAATAAAGAAAAGAGATAAAGTGAAATGAGAAAAGAAAAGAAAAATTATAAATCTCATAACTTTATTGTCTGTGTTGCATAAACTTTCTTGGTGCAGTAATATAAAATAGGATTTGGATCCTCTCATATAAAAAAAGTGATGATCATATTGTTTGATCATAATCACTCATTTTCACTCATTAATCATGAGATTAAGAGAGAAAAAGTGTACAAACCCCCTAAAGTAATGATTCTTTTTTGTTCAGTCCATTTCCCGTTACCCTATTTTCTTTCCTTTTATTTTCTAAGGATAAGCTAATGTTTCTTTTATGCTCATTATGTTTCACGTTAACCTATTTTCTTCCTTTTATTTTCTCTCATTCAAACCAAAATTTATCATTATATTCACCGAACCTGTAAAATTGCTTACCTACAGCCAAGCCTCCAATCTGAACTCCCACATGTAGCAACTTTTATAAGCTCTTCGATACCAAAAAAAGTTTGTATAAAAATGGGTTATTTGAAAATGTATGAAAAATTAGCTAATTTATGGTAGGAATATACTTTTTGTCCTTTAACTTTATTCTACATCTCATTTGAGTTTCAAATGTTTTAAAATCCACCAAATTCAATCTAATGGTCAGAAATTCAAGTATGATGGACTTCAATATTGATTAATAACAGACTAAGTTAAAATTATATACGTGGGATAATCTATAGCCCATGAACTCAATATTTTGGATCCACTTATCAAAGCTGGTTTGATGATTATTCTCTTTGGCTTCCGCAGTCATGAGTGCAAAATTGATACATATAGCTAGGATTATTTGAAAATGAATGAGAAATAAGGCAATTTATGACAAGAATATACTTTTGTCCTTTAACTTTATTCAAGATTTCATTTAAGTTTCAAATCTTTTAAAATATACCAAATTCAAGTGATGGAGTTCAATTTTGATTGATAATGGACTAATATCAGATTATATAAGTTTGAAGATGTATAAACTTAATATTGTAAGATTTGGCATCAAAATATAATGTCCGGCTCATATATTATAGTTGATGTAACTTAATTCATTAGTGATAATTTTCTAGTGCTTCGCCAACCGCTCATGATACATTATGCTAGCATGAATGGGAAATTGGTACACATAACATAACTAGGATTTATTAAATAAATAATTGATGGTACTAATTTGTTGAATCATGAAAAAAAATGAAAATGAAATGATATAATTGTAAAAATAAATTAAATTAAATTAAAGTTAAGGAATAAAACAAGATTTTTATACTAAAAGTGTTAGCTAATATAATTAATGGGTTTTATTAATCTCCTTTTGCATAAGATGGGTATCTTATGTTGTAGAGAGAAACTGGGTGGGTCCCACAATTACAAGAAAAAAGAAAAAGAAAAAAAAAAGTGAGGTACGAAAATCGAAGTGAGAGAAAATGAGATAAGTTACCCCATGTAAAAGGAGAGTAATATTTCCCATAATTAATTCAACTGGAATTGATCTCAAAGGATCTACGACTTACCAAGCGATGGTAGTTTAGTTAGTGCATGAAAGCCGAGCAAGTAGAGGTAAACACATGTGTTCAATTTTTTTCAGTATCATTTTGGAAGAAGTTTAAAGATTTAATCCTGGATCCGCTTCGAACTCAATATTAGTTCATAAAAAACTTATAAAATTACACGCACGATACTCTAAAAAAAAGTACCTTCGACTTTTCCTAAAATAATTTTGTGTTTAACCTTTTTTGTACGTTAAAATGAACTGTGATTTTTATATAGATTGTTTATTAAAAATAACATTAAATAACATCTATAATTTAAACAAATTAACTTAATAAACTTCATAAGACCGCCTTGGTGATTTTTCTAAATGTACCGTACCAATATGGCGATGTGCTTTTAGATAGCTCCATAGACTAAATTGAAATGTCGATATCCTAACTATACTTTTTTTCTTTGAAAAAAAAAAAGTCTTAAACATTTGTTATAGACTAATTTAGTTCAATTTTTAGCTATCAATATGTGTGAAAAGAATATCATTTAATGGACAAATAAAAAAGTTCAAAAAGAAAAAGAAGTATAAAACATAAAAAAATTTCTTTTTCTCTCCTAACTTTTTCTCTCTTTGTCCAAATTTTTTTATAAAATTATCAAAATCGTCCCAATCACTATTTCTACCAAAAAAATAAAAAAAATAAAATAAAAAAATTTATAATTGGACATGCCAATTGTGTACTTACGTCTACATAGCATGCCAAGTCAACAAATTCCATTAATATTTCTAACAACGTTAGTGGTTAGGACAAATTTGGGTGGTTTTGGAAAAATATAAATGTGGAACAAAAATGAAATTTAAGTAAAGTTAAGGAGCAAAAAATATATTTTGCCTTTATTTATTTTGTGTGTGAAGGTTTTACATAGCCCATTGTTATGCGTAAGCTGTTATGCAGTTGTAGAGAAACTTTACTTGAATAGTTGAGCTTCGGTTACTCTGTTAGTAATCGTAGGTAAATTTAGCTGTCCAATTTAGTTTGTTAATCAGTTTAGGACGTTGGAATAGTTGTTGTAACTAGACTTTCAGCAGATTGCAGGTTTATCTGTCTCACTGTCTGTATACAAGAAGATGCTACATAATGCAATAATCATTAAAAATAATACATCAAAATTTGTTTCTGTACCTTCGTTTTCTGACTTTTGCCAGCGCTCTAACACCCACCCTAGCATAAGGGGGTGAAAAAAGCGTTTACATGATGATGTTATGCATGTGATTATGTGCTATGACATTCAAGATATGTTTTCTACCTGGTGCAGAAGGAAATTATCATGCAATTTATATCAAAAGTAGAGCAAACTTCATTAGTATTTTTTATGTTTAGCTTTTACCATTTGTGTAACAACAAACAGAGTGATACAACTATAGCAGGGAAGCTATACTTCACAACAAAACAACCGGAAAAAATAATAATAATAAGAATCATTATACATTCTAAGACAAAGAATACCTCCTCCATCTTTGATCTTAAGAAAGCAGCAACATGAAACCCAACGGCAAGAAGTGTACGCTGTGACAACAGAAATTGCAACTCCAGCAACTAACAACAGCGGCCAACAAGCTCATAAACTTTTTGTTTATAATAATAATATGGGGAAACGGGGAACAAAAACCATGGAGTCCCAAACCCACTAATATACTGGTGTTGTCTTCACCTGTCAAAAGAAACATTCAATCCTGGCTTAAAATTTCCCCCATTTGGAAACACTAAAAAAGGCATTGCAAAGTAACTAGCAATAAACATCAATCTTCCATAGATTTTAATTACATGCATTTCAAATCTTCTTCTACCATCATAAATATCATAGACAAAGAAACATAATGCAGACGGACAATTTTATAAGCAAAAGAAGAATACAAAGTAGCCATATCTAAATGATGTTACAATACATTTCATAACAGTAATTGACAGAATGGTCCATATATTGCAGGGCCTGCTAGAATATATATGAACATCCTTCCCTCATAGCCAGATATATAATATTATTGGAGAATAGCCAAATCTGATTCCAAACATTCTTGTATGTGTACCACATATAAACATTTTCCATCTCTAATAGTTTTCAGTATTCTGTTGATTTCTGGTTCTACTAAACGTAAATTTCCCATGTTTGTGAAGGTTATTGTAAACATAGATACTAAGAAATAATAGGCGTGATATCCATTAATCTATCTAACCCAATAAATATCTTTATAACTGTGGTAGTTATAGCAAACAATGAAGCAAGAAGAAGGACATACCAAGATTGAGGGGAAATTTTGAACTACAAAAGATGTTGACATGTCAGAGTTATGACAAACCTTGATGAAGACTGAAGACTAAAGAATGGAAGTGCCAGGAAATCCTGTAAACACATTTGAGTAGGACTTTGTCAAATATGAAAAGTTATTGATAGGAGGCAGTGAAGGTACCCTTTCTCCTTTCTTCAAAAGTTCTTGCAAGTTAAGTCTTTGCAAGGTCAAAACAGCCCTTGACTCCTTCCAAATGAAGGCAAGGACACCATTTTGAAATACAAAGAGGGAACCAGGCTTTGATCCAGGGTATCTGAACCCATAACCATTTGCAATACCCTCTGCTCTAAAAGCATGCTTGATATTCAAAGAAAAGGAGTCCATATCAGTGTCCAAGGGAAAGGGTTCAGATGAAGGCTCATTGATATTCACTATAAACATCGCTGAACCATTAGGATGCAAGACATATTGAGTGCCTTCCAATATTTTTGTTGCAATAAGAAGCTGTTGTCCCTCAGACTCCTCATAAGAGAGTAGAAGAAAGAATAGAGCCTTTCCAGGTTTGTCTTCAGAAGGTTTTCCAGGAGGCCAACCAAAAGTTCCTCCCCATAAACCAGCATAAACTTGGTCCTCTCTCGGAACTCGCAAGGGCATCTTGTAAAGTGCAAACCAACTGTCATGCATATTTGGCCATGCTCGATACGAAGATAATTTTGCAGTTGAAGCCTTTAATGTTAGCCTTGTTTTGTCACTTGATCCAAGAAAATCTTCAAGCCGCGCATGCTTTGTCTCAGGGCTTGAAGTAAGCTTCTTGAAAATAGCATGATTGTCATTAATTGATCTAGATCTTCCAATAATCTGTTTAAAGCTACCCCAGAAATATCCACCAAAGCTTTTTCTCTTGATGTGTTGTGTGCGCCCATCCTCTTTGTGTGAAGAATCAGAGAAAGCCATTGAACAGTCAAAACTCTTTCTCATGTCATCCAGTTTTAATTGCATAGGACCAATTGCCTCTTGAGAATTTTCCTTCTTGTCAATCTGACTACTACCAAGCTTATACATTTGACTAAGAAGGGCCCTTCTTTCCCTTAAGAGCACCAAATCTTTCTGATAGCCGTCATAACCATCCCTTAATCTAGGAAACAATGGTCCAATTCCCATAGTAGGATCCTCTTGTCGAACTTGGCTAGTAGTGACCTCAAGTAACTTCCTTCTATCACTAAAAGCCAACTTGCTGAAGGGAACCATTCCCTCATTATTTCCAACAACCCCTTGTAACCTAGAATGTTCACTGTTTGACCTACAAACCTTTCTTGACAACTCCACATCAGAGTGAGGGGGTACAAAGCTCCTATTCTGCAACAAAGTACTACCACAATCTTGTTCGCTGGGTTCAACCTCAAGCAATAGAACATTGCAAGATTTATCTACGGACTTGACTGAGCCATGATAAACATAGTCTACTCCATCTTCCCTTCCATGGAGAAAAAAAGTAGTTGAACCATCAAAATCACCAATAACTTCAAATACAGGTGCCCATAGGATAGAACCATCTTGAATCCCTAGTGGACCAAGCTCCTGAGGAATTATCCTGCACCCAATAACCGAAACAAAACCGGGGATAACATAGACAAGGTTACCAAGCTCAGGATTCTGATAAACCCATATTCCAAGCAATGGTCGAACACTGAGAAGGAAACGACAAAGTGCCTTGTAAGATGACACACCCTCACGCCACTCAACAAGGTCTTTGAGGGGCACCATGCCCACCATGTCACATTGAGTGAGCCACACTTTTTCAGAGGCTGCAAGAGCATATAGACTCCTGCAGCAGAGACTGAGATTGCACACATCTCTGGGCAAGAGGAACCGTGACAACATGGCAAGTACATCTTCAGGTAGACAAAGAAGCAAGCTTGACTCACATGAATCATGTAACAACATAATGAACCTAACCCCACTAAAATTTGATGATAAAAAATTGAGCTTTCGAGGTCTAACAAACGTAAAATGTCAAACAAGTGAATTGGGTTGTCTCAGATATTGAAATTACCTTTCGATTCTGAAACGGTTGAAAGGCGTTTGTAGCGGAAAAGAAAACTCTTTAGAGTTCCAATATGGTGTAAGAAAGCATAAGTGAAGTGAAGATTGGAGATTAAGGGGAAAGTAGCTAAGATTTAGAGATTGGTCAAGTCAACCCACTCGACCTCAAACAATTCCATAATTGAAGCCAGCACTGCCATTCATCTGTCACTTTGACTGTGACAAATTCACAATTGATGAATTGCCAACTCACTTTGAACAGGATCATAGGTTGCGTCAAAAAGTTTTTCATCTTAGTTTTTCATTAATTAATAATTAAATTTAATAATTTTCTTATAATTAATTAAAAATTAATACCCTAAAATATAAGTATACTATTAATTAAATTAAATTACTGATTAATTAATATAGGAATTCAAATACAAAATAAAATTTTAACCTACATTTATAAATTATTTTAAATTGGGTTAATCCAAACCCAATCGTAAAAGATATTATTATTGATTATTTAACACACAGACGCACAAATCCGTTTTTAAATAAGTGAATAATGTGTATCATTTTAAATAATATAAAGTTGTGTCATTTTAAGTGAGAGAAAGAGATAGATAAAAGAAGAGAGAAAGTTGACAAAAAAAAATATAAAAGTGTGAATTTCACCTCTCTTATGAGAGTAAAATGACACAAACACTATTTCCAAACAAATTTATTAAAATTACAAATTCTATTCTTCTTCTTCTTCGTGATTTTTGGGTCCACGGTTCAGATGTTCAAAGCCGGCCCATAATCTATGTCTGTCCATAGAAGTGAAATCAGACCCAACAGAGAGTAGAGACCTTCATATCAAGGCCAACCCATTGTTCCTATAACTACACAAATGACATACCCAACATCCACCTAGAAGAAAACCACCTCGCTATTGGAAGAAAATTACCTCGAAGCACAGCAACTTCTGTTCATATAAGACTTATGTTTTTTCTTTTCTTTTCTCTTTCCATTTTAGTCTGTTTGTTTCCCTTTTGTTACTTTCTATTCCACTTACTTGGAAACCAATATGTCAAGTCTAACGTAACCTGTTTTATAGGTTATAAATTGATGAAGTTTATGTCATGATTTATGTGCAAATATGTATATTTTATAGGTAAAGGTTTTTTCAGATAAATTATCTCTGGTAAGCTTAAAATAATTTTGTTTTGTGGCAAAAAAATAAAGTATTTTTGTAATTTTAATTTATTACAAGGTTATATTAATCTTTATGATTATAATTTTTTAATCTTATAACTCAAAACAATGTCATTTTATATTCATTATAGATGATTTTATTTCCAAGAAAAATACTTTTCCCATATTTTATTGGGTGTTACAAGTGAGAACTGACTCGGTCTAAGTGAAAAAGATTGCTTATTAACTCTTATCATAATCTTTGAAATTCTTGTTCTTTATTTGCATGGTCATGATTTTACGTTTTACTTACCAGCTGTCAGAATTGAACTTTGTTGCCACGCGTCTTACGAACCCCTCCCCTCCCCCCCTTTTTTTTTTGCAGGGAAGCTCCAATTTCACGTTAGTATCTCACTATCTCATTTAATATTTCTAAAGATATTAGCAATTAAGAAAATATTTATGTTTTTAAAAGATTTAAGACAAAATAAACATAATATAACTGTGGGATAAAAATAAAACCTATAGCTAAAAAGTATTTTTTAAAATAATAATCTCGTGCGTTCATATCTAATTTATGATATGTCATTTATTTTAACGAAAATCCGAATGTTTTCACACAAGCTTTGGATTTATTTTTTTATTTTATTTTTTGGAATTATATTTGGGCTATTAATTTCAAACATCCTGATTTTAGGAAGAGTTCCCATGCAAGAGCAACATAGATTTTTTTTTTCAAGAAAAAAACTATATCTTAAATGAATTAAATTGCATTTTTTTCTCATAAATTTTTTCATTAAGATTGTCATTTCTATTCATCAACGAAAGTACATATTCGACACATTATACAATAGAACAACTGTATCAAAAAAAATAAATTGTTGATACTATAAATATAATGAGATATAAGAATCTAATTTATTTTTAACATTGAAGATATAAAAAAAACCAACAAAGATGTTTTGCACGTTGTCTTCAATGCCCCAAAAATTTGGGGCGAGCATGATGCTATTTGTGATGAGTAGGGGTGAAATTGGGCCGGGCTGGCCTACAGGGGCCTATGGCTCGGCCTACGTTAGGTCAGACCTGATTTAGTATATTTCGTAAATCAGTCCGGACTTGGGTTTTAAAAGAGCTCGTTTAATAAAAAGGTCGTAAGCCCACTTTCACAAGGCCTGGCCTATAAGCCTACAGGCCGATCTATATTGTACTATTTATTTCAAATCAAATAAAACAGAATAAGTATGCCTTGAAGAAAAAACAAAAGATATAAATTTAATCAATTGCAATTATTTATAACTTAATTATATTCGATTATATTTTAATGGAAATTTGATTTTATTTCTTATGTAGGAAGAATCAACATCTCAGCATATTAGATTGTGTATATGAATATATTAAATGGTTTTTGGGAGATATTATACTTACTACAAGCATTATGATGTGTTTGTTGGATTCACGTAGTTATTTAGTTTACCTAGTATGGATTTTTTTGTTGGATCTGATGAAATATATGTTATTTAGTTTGAGCATTTTGCTTTTGAAAGTGACTTAAATGTAGATTGTATGAGTTTTGTTGTGATTCATGATTCTGTTTGGACGTTGAAATTATGATTTTTGATTTAACAACATAATTTGAATATTGTGTAAAGTTGATTCATGGTTCTACTAAAAATTAACAGACTAACGGACTAGGTCATGCCATTTGTTTTTTTATAAACGGGTCAAGTTAGGCTAACAGTTAAACTCGTACTAGGCTTGGGCCAGACCAAATTAAAAGTTTTTGACATAGGCTTAGACTTTTCGGGACAAAGCTTGGCCCAGCCCAGCCCACTTTCACCCTAGTGATGAGGACCATGGATCGCGCATAAAATTTTATCTGTTGCTTAAATTGGTTACAGGTAAGCTGAATAACAGGTTATGTTTATCAATTATCATAATAGATGGGGTTTTTTTCTTCGATACTCCTTGAAAACTTGGGTGCCATTCATGCTAGCTAAGCCATTGAATTTGTTGACATGACTGAGATCAATAACTTGTAAACTATTCAATAAGTTACTACTTACTATGTAGAGTTTTGAATTACAAAATTGGTCCGTAGAAAAAATAAAAATTCGTTTTAGGGATTTGTAGACAAATATTTCACTTCCCTCGTCTCTCATTCATTTGATTAGTTTGTCTTGTGATTTTGAATATTCATTGGAAACTTAACTTTTTTATTCAAGTGACTAAAGTCCTTCCTTGTGATTTTTCAGTTGCAAGGATGGCATAAATTCCTCATGATTAAACAGTTTCTGAAGATTAAAGTTGAACAAGGGATCAATGTGTATAGAAAGGTACGGGGTTCACATCATATTGGAGAAAAATGCGAAAAAAGGGGTTAAAAAAAAGATGGATCCCACATTAAAGTGACGTTTATTCTTTTATTTTTTTTCGAGTCAAAGTGACATTTAGTTCCTTCGACTTGAATGACATGACCTTTTTTTTTTTTTTGGTACATGAATGACATGACCTTTAACATCCATTATTCCTCACAAAATTTTATTTTAGATGACACGCCATACAATATCTCACGTAACTTTCGAATGTAACGGGTTATTATATGCTAATGGGGTAGTCTATTTCGTACTTTATTAATATTTAATCCATTTTCGATCAAGGTTCCTATTTTGAAATGTTCAAGACAGGCCTATGGACTATGGTCCCAAATATTAATTTCACAATTCATGGAGGCAGATTCATCATCGTATTCAATTTTGATATTTGTTTTAATATTATTTTTTAAAGTTATAAAAAATATCTTAATAATATAATAATAAAAAAATCCTAGTTACTTTAGGAAATCATTTTAAGTCATTAGAATTAAATTAATATTATTCTTAAAAATATAAATTATTATAGAGAATAATTTTTTTTAATTTTATTTGCCACTTAAAAAAAGAAGTCATTATTTTTTTTCTTTTAAACTTTAACATTATATCTTAATATCTCTATATATAGTTACAAAAATGTATTACTTAAATCCTTTGTGGTCTTATATATACAAATTTTTTATTTTCCCTAATTTTATCATAAATTATTACGGTATTATCAATTAAAATCATAATATAATTAGTATTAAAGATTAAACTAAAAATTGTCTAAAAAAATTATTTAAAATTTGTACTAAAAATTTAAAAATATTATTCGAGACAAATTTAAAATATATTTTCTTAAAAAAATTAAGTTAAATTTGAATAATCATTTTTTTTTTTACATTTATTTTAATTGAAAATAGTATAATAATAGGGGATAAAATTAAAGGAGAAAAGGTTTGGTGTGAATTTTTTAAGATAAAAGTAACATAAATTTTTTAAATCTATTTTAATTTATTTTATTTAAATATATATTTAAAATAATATGCTTTTAATTTTTTAAATAATATTTTCAAATTTGAAGATATATTTTAAATAATAACTAATTTTTAAGATGATTTTAATATTAATTTTCGATAATTTTAAATTTAATCTTCAATGTTTAATTGTTCTTAATAATAAGTATGGAGTGGAGAACACACATAAGCTACCCCTTTAACTACATATGGGGGGGGAAATATGTATAAAATCACAAGAATTTAAGTAATATATTTTTATAACTGAAATGGGTTCAAGTAAACTATATAGGGATTGGGTGCTACAGCAAGTAACACGTGAGATAAAAATGAAGCTTTCCCAAAAAATTTATCTAATCACCATTCTTAACTCAAAATAATATGAGCAACTAGAAATTGATTAAATTCAATTACATTTATGAAAAAGATACTACTTAATATAAATAAATATAGGCAATCCCAACGAGTTTCCTTACATACTTGTTAAGGATTTAAAATAAATAGTATTAAATACAAAATAAAACTTATTACAGCACCTCATTATAAGAATTTTCTGGTAATAAATAAACAACATCATATGCAATTGATGTGGAACAAGTCTTTAAAACTTGATTCTAGAAGAAGTTATATTAACGCGAAAGCAAAACCCAATCAATCAGGTAACGAACGATCTAACCAACGGTTAAGATTAAAGGTGTAATCTCCATGTGTAGCCGAGAAGCAGCGTAACACTTCAGCAGAGTCAGTTCGCCACTGTTGATCCTCCAACAAAGATTCCTTTTCACAATGCCCAACAACAACACACAGTGCTCACAGAAAGAGAGAATAGAGACTCCGGCGATGAAGTTAACCGGCGACGGCGGTGGAGGTCGAAAGTTCCTGGTTGGTGTCAAGTTGGATTCTCGGAGCCGGGAACTGCTGACGTGGGCTCTCGTCAAAGTTGCCGAGCCCGGCGACCTCGTCATTGCGCTCCACGTCATCGACACCATTACCGGTAACTCTCTCTCTCTCTCTCGATTTTCGGTTGTTTATGGAACGTTCTAGAATGTAGACTATTTTTTTTTTTTTTTTTTTTGGGTGCAGACGCAGAGGATACAGGTTCAGCTTCGGTGCTCTCTGTTGTTAAGACTTTTGATTCTGTTTTGGCTGTGTACGAAGGCTTCTGCAACTTGAAGCAGGTTCAACCTATATATCTTATCTTATCTTGCATTTCTTATGAGTATTCTTAGGTCGTTGAGAACGCAACTGTTAAAAACAACTCAAGCTCTTCATGTCTTTTTTTTTGTCTTTTTTTTGAATTAGGTTGATCTGAAGCTTAAAGTGTGTAGAGGTGCGTCAGCAAGGAAACTTGTAGTGAAGGAAGCGAAATCGCTTGGTGTTGCGACGGTGATTCTAGAAACTTCTAAGAGCTATCACCCTATCCGTTCATCTTTATATGTTGCCAAGTACTGTGCAAGGAAATTGCCCAAGTGTATCTCTGTTTTAGCAGTTCACAATGGCAAAGTTGCATTCCACAGAGAAGCTACTGGAATGTGTACTCTTCAAGGTTTTTATTAATTTGCATTGTGTGTTTTTCTTCACTTTGGTTGAGGTCTAATAGTTGAAATCATTATGTTTGCTACCTTTATGTTAAATTTGTGGATTTTTAATTTTTTTAACTTTGGAATGATACAAAAGGTTACTACTACCTTGGCAGGAAAGTTAAATGAAAGCCCAGCATTGTTAAACAAATATTTGGCTGTTAAAATGAAGAAAAATCTGAAGAATTGTGAATGTTGTACACGGGTATTAGCATTGCCGGAGGATTCTGCAACTAAATTGAAGCCAGGGTTGACTGATGATGGTTTTGAAGAGGAAAATTCACTGGCTTTGGTTCCAATTCAAAAGCTTGATGATGATGATGATCCTAGTTATTCAATCGCGGTGGACAAATCAAACCAGTCAACAGCTGGTTGGTCACTCCTTCGCCAGGTGTTTCTTCCCAACAAGCATATGCGGAAATCTTTAGGGAAAAATTCACCTGCTTTGCAAACGGCATTAAGACAAACCAGCTACCATTCTTCAGCTGTTGTCCATCCAGATCACAAACAGAATATTCACCGGAATTATGATTCCACCCTAGATGGGGAGAGTGGTATCATTTTGCCATTTGGATCTGATGATATTTTTCCTCCTCCCTCCCTTGGCCGTGATTTGAGTGAACTTCCTAAAGAATTGTTGGGTTTACAACAGAAGTACTCATCTTTAAGCAGATTATATAGTTTCCAGGAACTTGTATCTGCAACTGCTAACTTCTCACACGGTTTGTTTTCTTCACTCCACCTTTCTTTTCCCTGTTTTTATTCTGGCCACTTGCTTGTAATAAATATGTTTTTTTGTTACGGTTTCAGAAAATTTGGTTGGAACAGGTGGTTGTAGTGAGGTTTATAGAGGATGTCTTCCAGATGGCAAGGAATTGGCTGTAAAAATTTTGAAGTCATCTGAAGTTGTGATAAAAGAGTTTGTTCAGGAAATTGAGATCATTACAACTTTGCATCACAAGAACATAATATCTCTATTGGGCTTTTGTGTTGAGGGCCATAATTTACTACTGGTTTATGATCTTTTATCAAGGGGAAGCCTAGAAGAAAACCTTTATGGTAGATATTTATTTGCCCTTTTCTGCTAGGAATTACTTAAATCTTTATTTTCTCCAATCTGTCTTTCTTACTTGTGTTTTCTGGCAAAGGCATCAGAAACGACTCTGGTGCATTTGGTTGGCAAGAGAGGTACAAGGTGGCTGTGGGTGTAGCTGAGGCATTGAACTATCTGCATAACTGCTGTACACCTGCTGTGATCCATAGGGATGTGAAATCTTCAAATATCCTTCTTTCAGATGATTTTGAGCCTCAGGTGCTGTGAATTTTTTTCCCCATGCTTAGTTACATTCTGTTACTTTGTGAAATTTCTTCAAATTGATTTCATTTCTCCCTTTCTTGTGAGCCACGTGTCTATGTCTTCAGCTGTCGGATTTCGGACTGGCTAGTTGGAGTTCTTCTTCATCCCATAGTAGTTGTACTGATGTGGCCGGAACTTTTGGGTATGTAACATGTCCTCTTGTTCCTCCTTTGCCTTCTTTAGCATTCGATTCGTTTGAATTGCTCTGAACAATTTTTTTGTCTGGCAGATACCTAGCTCCTGAATACTTTATGCATGGTAGAGTGACTGAGAAAATTGATGTATATGCTTTTGGTGTTGTACTTCTTGAGCTTCTCTCTAGTAAGAAACCAATTAACAATGACTGTCCTAAGGGCCAAAAGAGCCTTGTTATGTGGGTAAGTTTTGTGTGTTAATAATTTCAGCATCTACAATTGTCACAAAAAGACTGTTTATAAAATAAATGAATCGTGTGCTGATATATAAACTAAACATCCTACGGCAAATGGATTGTAAGAATTGGAAGTAAATGTGGTTGATGGCAATATCCAGGCAATACCAATTTTGAAGGGTGGGAAGCTTTCCCAGTTGCTTGATCCAAGCCTAGGCAGCGATTACAACCATTGCCATATCGAAAGAATGATTTTGGCTGCTAGTCTTTGCATTAGACGAGCATCTAGATTGCGACCTCAAATCTGCATTGTAAGTCTTGCCTGTGCAAATTTAATCCATTTTTTTTTTGTCCTGCCTTAATGTTCCTTTAAATGTTGGTCGTGTTTCATAATTGCAGATATTGAAACTCCTACGTGGTGATGAAGAAGTGAGAAGTTGGGCAGAACAAGAAGTTGGTGCATCACAGGAACTTGATGGATTTGATGAGGAACCAGTGCCATCTAATATTCAGTCCCATCTGAACCTTGCTTTGCTGGACTTGGAGGATGATACAGATTCTATCAGTAGCACTGAGCAGAATGTCTCATTGGTGGACTACTTGAGTGGAAGATGGAGTCGCTCGTCAAGTTTTGACTAAGCATTTCATCATGATACTATGTACTTGGAAGCAAATGCTCCTTTCATACCGTCCGTAAATATTATTTTGTTTTCTTAGGTTAGTTTTTCAAAATTATGAGGCAGTGCAGATTGGGTCTTGGAAGACTGTTCCCAAAAGTTTAGGGGCTATGTATCAGTTCATATTTCCATTGGATGGTTTTAATCTGAATCTTCGCATTATTGAGCAAATTCTAGTGGGCCAAATGTACATGAACTAGTAGATATGAGAAAAGTACGAAGAGTAAATATTCCTTAGTGATGTTAGCCTCTGTCTTCTTGCTCAAAATGTTTTAGCGTCCATTGTCATCTAGTGCTCTATTATTAATCTTTCTAACTATAATTAAAAAAAAAAATTCAACGCATAATGGATATGTCAAGGAATATAAAAATATTTATTATTCATTGTTTTTTGGTAAACTTTATTAACTATTTAATGAAAAATATAAATATTTTTTAAAAAATTATAATATTCAATGTTTGTATTTTTTATTTAATATTAAATATATTTTTATTTCTTAACTTGTGTCTTAACAACACCTTAACAAAACCTATTATAAAACTAAGGATAAATTACCCTTTAATTTTCTTCATAGATGTTCAAATTATAGTTTTTTTTTTATTTTGAAATATTATATTCTCCTTTTGAAAAATAAAAATTAATATATATTACATTTTAATATATATGTTGGTGACATGAGGTGAGTGGATAAAAATGGGCATGTGTGGTACTCTGTTTTAAAATGCAGTTGGGGTGGCGAAGGAGAAAGGTTCTACATAATAATAATGGGAAATTATACTCTTATGTTACATAAGAGTCCTATCTCATTTTACACTCACATAAAAAGACGTGCCTCTTTTTTCTTTCTTTTTTCTTTTTTTAAAAATTGATGGGTCCCACTTAATTTATCTCACAACATGAGATAGCTTCTCTCATACAACATGAGAGAAGTAAAACCCAATAATAATACTATATGGAGAAAGATATACTTATCACCAAAAAAGTTTATCACATTTACAATTAATTTAATCACTGTTGATTTCCGTCAATCTAACGGTTATACTTTATTGGAAATTATTGGGTTGTACTTATAAATTAATTATTAATTCTTAATAAATTATAACCGTTAGATTGACGGAAATCAACGATGATTAGATTGGTTGTAAAAGTGGTAAACATTTTTTGTGATAAGTATACCCTGCCTCATATTATATATATATATGGAAAAATATTTGTCCATTTAAAAAATATAACTTTATATCATTTTAGATACCAACCATTAATTTTCGTCAATCATTAGGATTAAAAAAACATAAAGTTAAATCCTTTAGAAGGATAAATATTTTTCCCATATATATATATATATATATATATATAGGAGAAGGGTCAGGATCATTTTACACCAGTATAAGTTACACTTTTAATCTTGTCTGTTAATCTCATTTATATCTAAGGACTCAATTTTTTTAGTAATATGAGTCATTGGATACAAGTGGATTAATGGTCAAGATTGAGGGTAAGATTTTTAAGTCTTACACCGGTGTAACATAGGGGAATGTTATACTTACAATCTATTTTCGTTTACAACTTCTTACAAGCATATCTTAACCGTTGATTTTCGTCAATCAACGGTTATTATTTATTGCGAATTAATAATTAATTAATAAATTTGTTTTGCGAAAATCTTAACCGTTGATTGACGAAAATCAACGGTTAAGATATGGTTGTAAGAGATTGTAAAGGAAAATAAATTATAAGTATAACTTTTCTTTTATATATATATATATATATATATATATATATATATATATATATAACATTATTCATTTAAAATTATGGACAATTTTTACAAATTAAGTTTTGATGGGAAACAATAGTTTTGTCACCCTTCTAATTCGAAGTAGCTTTATCAGTAAACCGGTGAAAAAAATAAAATAAAAACTCATTTCTATTTTTCTTTCCTCTTCCATCCAAATTCCCAATGCAGTCTTGGTGAGAGTAATTGATATATTAACAATTTCAAATTCACAATACATTGATCTTAACCGACAATCTTCAACTAGTAGATTTCGACAAAACCATTTTCTACTAAGCAAAAAACCTGAGGAAATAGCTCTATTACTTATATGTTCCCTACAAATAAACTATACGTTCAACACTCTTTGAAATTCATCAGTAAAATCATCTAAATCAGCAACGTCTCTTTCTTCCATCTTCAGTTTAGCGAGCTCTAAATTCAGCTCCGCAATCTGTTTTCGTAGTTTCTCCCCATTGTCTGGTAATTTAGAAATCATCACCTGCGTAGGTTTAAACGGGGATACTAAAGTCAGTCCACTATAAGTTAACGACAAATGCTAGTCATAGTTTTTTTTTAACTCTATTATGAGTTGAAATCTTATACTAATCTTACTAGTAGAGAGTAAGCTAATTAGTGAGCCCAGTTAAATGGATCAGCCGGTCCTATTAGGTCCTAACCTGTGTATATTACAGCTAAAAAGCCTACAAAACTAAATGAATCTCAATAATAAAAGCCTGTATGGACCAAAACCCTATGTGTTAGATTCAGTTTACGGGTCATCCAAAATTATAATTTCATAAAAAATTATCATATTCAATATATTAAAAAATATTTTAACAAATTATATAAGTGAAAATGTAAACGAAATTTTAATATAAGTAAAAATTTAATTACTACCATTACTAAATTCATTATTAAAGGATATCATCAAATAAATTTTTCCACCATGACTATGAGTCATAACAAAATACAACTCTAGTGGAAAACTAAAAATAACGATGAAAAATGATCTTAATACCAGTATTAAATAACTGCTTAGTATGCTATATATTTGAAAGTAAAACTATTGATTTTCTTCAACTACTACCATTACAAAAATAGAGTCACATATTATGAATCATATGAAAGGTCATCCATAATATGTTACAATAAAAATGAATTTTTCAGCAGTGATATGTTTCAACAGAGAATTTCACCTGCACATCAATAAAAATAAAATTTTCTTTTGACATATAAGCATATTATATATCCAAATTTATATTGAAACATATTGTATACAATTCACCTAAGCAATTTTGTGGATAACAATATTTAAATTTAAATTTATAAACTAAAAACTAAAGTCACATGTTATATATTTATAAATATTTAAATTTATATAATTTTTAGTATTTTAAATAATGAAATTTGTTATGAAGGAAAAAATTTAACATGCAGGTTCGCTCTAACCCAACCAGCTAAATTATAGGACTTTAAGGATTAGGACTAAAAAAGACCCTGCCACAAAAAAGGTTTTAATAAGTTATGGTCAAATATAGGACTTTGCAGGCTGATCCACGGACTTCCGGCTATTTTTACACCTCTAGCCAGCATGAGATTTACTTAATTATAGTGTTAAAAGAAGTTTCATTAGGGTATTAGGATTTAAGAATACTAACAGATAGAACTATTCTATTAGGGTAATACCCAATTCCCGCTTATTTAATCCTAGACTAAAATAAAGATATAGAAGTTGCATTCGAGTATAGAAGTTATCTGCCTCTTAGCTATGAACATGAGGTATTCATTGGAAAGCTAGATACTGGATGAGAATGCAACGTAGCTGTACAATTTAGCCACCCCAGTTGTAAAGCCTCTCAGCTATAGTCATAGTCTATGAAGCACCGATACCGACACAACATTTTTGATACGTTCCCGATACGTGACTTCGATACGTTACTTCAAAAATACTAATATTTCGATACGTTCCGATACGTCTTAGTATTAAATAATATTTTTAATATATAGAATATATTTCACATTATTTATGTATTTGTTTATTTACTAAATATGAGTACAAAATATGAAAATTAAACAGCACCCATTATTTACATTCACGTCATGTATTTGTTTATTTTAATTTTCTGCATTATTTATTTAGTTTTATTATAATTACTTGTCTTTTTAATTTTATGATATTTACCACAACAAATAATTACTTAAAAGAAGCTAAAAGTCCAAGATTAATGGGCTGTGTACCAAGCCCACCAAAACAAAGTACATGGACAAAACTTGCTTGGGCTCTCTTTTAAGAAAAATATCCATATCACTAAACCTAATCTTTACTTTCTTGAAAACCTACAACCATCTCAAGCGGCGGCTAGTTTGGGAAAGGAAGATAAAAAAAAAAAAAAAACACAATGGTGATGTGTTGTAGCAGGAAGATGAAGAAGACCGACTGACTAGCAAGATGGCTCGCACGGAGCTCTGGTTCGCGAATGACGCGGAGGAGCTCGAGGTGGGTTTGTGGTGGTGTGACGCGGCAGTTGGCTACTGGTGCGCGACGAAAATAAGAGATTTGACTGTGTCGAAATTTTGTTGACCGATCGATACGGCAAAATGGGTATCAGAAGCGTATCCGTCTGGGACGCTTGTCCGATAGGTTGGAAATTTTTTTTGGACGTATCGATGCTTCATAGGTCATAGTTATCAAATCCGGATTGTCCCGTGTCGCGACGAATCCCGAAAAAACATTTTTTAAAGACAGAGATAACAAAATTGACAGAGAGAGACCCATAGACTAAAAAACCCTTAAAAATTTTCTATTACACATTTAAATTTAAGACAAAATTGACATTTTGTCTTATGACAGCAATATGCCCGCAAATGCAATCGTAATGGTAGCTATTGCGTTCCAGTGCGACGCAGCGCGGTTTCTAGCGCGGTTTCTTGCGGAGAGACACCGCAACACCGATCCGGCGCGGCTTGCGGCGCAATTAACTACTATGACTATAGTCTAAAAGGGGAATTATTATAGCATGACAAAGAATATGATAATATATACCGGATAATATTCAGATTCAGATATAACATTATAATGAGCACGCCAATCTATTTAAGAGAAAAGCATACCGTATTTGAGAGTGTTTGTGAGAGCCGATGAATTCTATCCTTGATTTCTGACTCGGTCGATTTACCAGCACTGCTAGGAGGAGAACCTTTTTTTCTTAAATTGACATCCTTCGGATTAAATGCAAACTCAGCTCTGGTTTTTAAAAAAAGAATGAAAAATCAAATCAAAACCAAAATCATCATTTAACTTCCCAAAAATGTTGTGAAATGATAGCATCATTACCCATCAGTAATATGCTCATGTGCAGATGATATTGAAGTTCCAATATATTTAGTCCTATGACTCCTGCAACCATTTTATTAATATAGTTTTAGGTTTGATAAAGCAATTAATAACAAATTAACAGTAATTACGAACTTCCAAACAATAAGCATATTTCAAATCAGCATATTTGCCATTAACCAGCAAGCATATTCTTAACAATAGGATGTATGGATCTTCCTCATATTTCAAATTCAACGGTCAGCTTTCTGTTAGTGACATCAAATGCTTTAAGAAAATCTCAGCAATACATTGGTACAAAACAATAATAAACAAGGGAAATGAAAAATAACATTAATTGCAGCAAATTTTATTAGTTAACATTTATGAACATGCACGTAAAGTATAACCAGGTCTATGAAGCATTACTTTGTTATTTCATCATCCTCAGGAGCAGCTTGAACCGGTGCTGTCTTGGAAAAGAGTAAACTGTGGTGACTAACTCCAGCTATGCCTTGACTTTTCAGGAACTCTATATGCGCTTTGAAGGAATCATCCCTACACAAAATACAAATACTCTGTAAAATAAAAATCAGCTGATCGAGCACAATTTATGAGTTACTTTATCATATTCATAAAATTTCCAGCAGACAAGTGAAAAAACAGAATTTCAACTGTGAAATATTTATGCAGAACAACAGGTGAAAGTTTATATTAATTGAGCAAATTCAGTAAGATAATGTAAAGCACCAATTGATGTATATCACCATTTGTAAGAAAAGTTAAAGCATGTTGATAGGGTATCAAAGTTATAGACTCATTACACTGTATGTTGACGATCATGTTCCTCATCCAATTGTCGTTGGGTAACAGATACATCAAATCCTTCTTTTGGGAGGCTGAAAATATCCCTAAGATCCTGCAGGGAATGAGTGGAAGATTTACTACCCCAAATCACAACATTTTTGAAGATCTAAGAAATGTCTCTCAACACCAGATAATACTTCCCACTAAACTGGTACCTGTTGGCTAAAGTACCGAATTTGTTCTTTATGTTCAGTAGCTGTTTTGAATAATCCTCCTTTATATACCTAAAAATCGTGCAATTTGAGTGTCAAAAAAATCAATCGATGTATAATATAAACCACTTATTTTTTGCCCATTTAGTTCAATCAAAACTGTCGGATTCCTGTTTTTTTTTTTTTTTTTAAATCTCCGTTAAATTGACACTCCACAAAAACAATGGAAAGGGAAAAAATTACCTGCTTCCTGTAGATCTTTTCTTCAACAGTTCCACATGTCATCAGTCTATAAACAATAACATCTTTCTTTTGACCAATACGATATGCACGGTCAACACTTTGATTATCCGTACTGTTAAAAACAGAAAATAGTAGTTCTTTACGTGCAACATAATTGAATACCTCCCTCAAGGTCTCAAATTGGATATTTAAAAAAAAAAAAAAAACATGATAGTTCCGTGCAATCAACTCTAGCTAATTTAATCTAGGGCCAGATGCACAATATTTCCATTTCAATCAGATTGGATCTGGCCAAATTCCACATTTTGATCTGACAATAGGCTTAATCGATTGATTGAACAAGACGAGAATAATTAAATATTTTCAAGAGGCACTTTTATCAAGCTGCATGTATGGCCAAATTTTAGGACATAAAAGCCACTAGTAACAAGATGCCATTGACTTAATTTCTTAAATACTATACACCATGCAAGAACAATCTTCACAAATCTCACTTCATAAAATATTAAATAAGAGATTTATTTTCATCACTTGTATGCTAAACAGTTTAAAACAATCTTCTCAAATACAATTGGGAATTAAAAAAAAAAGGGTACGAAATATTTTCAATTTAGCAACAACTAAACACTCTTGCGGTTAACGATGTTCAAAAAATGGTCAGTGAGTCATTGACTTAATAAACCATGTATGTGGTTAAGTGTTCCTAAATTACAGATATTCTTATCAAGAATTCCTTTTCCTAATTTTTTCAACTGAATTAGATCAAATTAATGTGAAGGGCTAGCAAAACTTCAAGATGTACCTTGGGTTCCAAGCAGGATCAACTACTATCACACGATCTGCTCTTGTAAGTGTCAGACCCAAACCACCAACCTGAGATGTCAAAAGAAATATAGGAGCTCCAATACCTTCTTGGAATTCCTGAAATCAAAATAACAGATGGCCTAAGACAGAAGAATGTTTGAGGAATTGAAAAAGGTTATTTATTTAACCATGAAAACACTTACATTAACAATCCTTAGTCTGTCACTGGCTTTTGTTGTGCCATCAATTCGTAAAAATTCATAACCTTTGGATACTAGGCATTCCTATAAACAAGTAGTAGAAGCCCTTAAACCAACTCTTATACGCATACAACAATAAATTGATGATAAAAGGAATTAAGAGGGAAACTTTCAACATCCCCCTACAAGCGACCTAACAATTGTTAATGCTTAGAAGTTTATGGAACCACTGCCTATACATTTCCAGCTACGACAATGCACTGACACACCAGAAAGAGTTGAGCAAATGTTTAAACGGTCCACTGTTCTGACAAAATAATTGTAAATTTTAAATAAAGGAAATAATTTCTGAACCAACCTGTATAAGATTAAGCATCTTGCGAGTCTGAGAAAAGATAAGCACATTATGACCTTCTGGGATCAAATTATCCTACAGCAGAGAACATGAACTATAATATTATGCAAACAAGTAAATACCAGAACATGAATTGCACGAAATCAGCACTTACCAATAATGACATGATGAAGGAAATTTTGCATGATACATCGTGCTCATCTTTAAACTTATCTGTTTCTGCAACATCTGCTATGTGCTTTGCCAATTTTTCTGCAACATTAACCTCTTCTGGCTTTAGCATTGAGTCCATCCCTTCCAAGACATCCTCAGCTGCCCGCTTTGTCAACAGAAGTGGATGATCACATATTTTTTTCAAAATCTGATCCATTTAAAGAAAGAGTTAATATAAATATAAAGTATATGAACAAAGCCAAAAAAGAAAGACAATAGTCAAATAACATAATGAAAATCACCGTAAGGGCAGCCAGTGGGGACCCATCAAAAGCTGAGAGAACAATCTCACTCCTCAAAAATGCTTCATAAAGATGCCGCTACAATAAATAGAAATAAAACAAAATTTTAAAAACAAGTCATGAGTAATCTCAAGATAAAATGAAAAATGACAGAGAATTGCATATCTAACCTGAGTACTGGTCAATCGAAGCCACACAATCATCTCTCGTTTCTTAGAAAGTTTTGCGGTTGTTTTCTCATCATCTTGATTGAAAACCTCACTCTTTAAACGTCTCAAAAAGTAAGGCTGAATCCGATCTCTTAGCTCCTATTGAGAAAGGAGCATGATAATGCTTAAGTCAAAGTAAAATTTGTTATTAATTGATGATCAGAATATGAGAGAACACTACACATTACAATGAGATCCATTGCATTATAACTGTTTAACCAAGGGATTGCTTGCATTTTGTGGCATTAGAAAGATAGCTTAAAAAACATATTCAAAGTCAAAGGAAGAGAATACTCATATAGCAACTATAACAACTGTGCACGACCTGTAGAAAGTGGGACCAGCAACACAAAATATATGGTATTAGCTTTATATCTGCTAATCATATGACAGTGGTACTACCTTCTAGCAATTTAAAGCTTAATATTAATTATTCGCAAGTCCACCAGACCATTTATTTTACAATATCATGCGACAGGACTGCATGCAGGTGCAGGCTAAAATCAGCAGTCTAGAACTATCACAAATGTCAAACATTTGCAATAACTTGTCCATCTCCAAAGGAATTTAAGGATAACTAATAAAGGAATACAAAACAAATTGATCATTGACAACAAAACAACTAGAGAGAGAGAATATTCAAGAGGAAAAGTGGAAAGCATATTTAATCATATTCTTCTAATTGTGTGCAATGTGTGAACTCAAGACCAAAACCAACCTAAAGCATACTCTTTTCCATCCAAAGCCCATAGCCCAAGTCACATAAATTATATTTTGGAACACAAATAATCATTACCTTTGCTACAGATGAACCAATACGCTTCTCTCTATCAGAAGCATTTTTGTCATTTCCACGAAGTATGGGTGATTCAAATTTTTCTTTGAACCTGAGAGATTATGATTTTTTAAGTTATTAGAACCTTGGCTAAATTAAGAATGTTGCATGAAAATTATTATTACCATTTATTGTCACCAAGCAACTCAGGGCAACAGAAACTGAACAATGCCCACAACTCCTGTTAGGATGTTTTAAGAATGAAAACCATCAAACAAGGCAGCATAATCTAAATTTCAATCAATATTACAAAAACCAAAGTAGATAAGCCATGTTAAAAAGGCACTATTATACAATAAGACAGTTTTCATCAAAATACCTTCAGATTATTTTGCAATGGTGTGCCACTAATGATAATGCGATGAGCACTTGGTATCTCAAGCAAACTTTTAGCTCGTTGTGTGCTCGGGTTCTTTATAAGGTGCCCCTAAAGTTAAGAACATTTTGCAACAACAAAAAAAACCACCTTTTATAATATATTTAGCATATATTCAATGTCATATAATTCAAATTTCAACACATTAAATGAGCAAGATGATCATATAAAATTGAGCAGTCCCATAACTGTCCTCACTGGTCAAATATGCAGCAAGAAACTTGTAAGGTCAGCTTATTACATAAAGGAAGCCAGGGAAGCCTGTACAGGTCAAAGTTCACGCTTTGTACCTTTGGACCCGTTAACAATGACATATAGTTATCCTTATATCTAGTTATATAAGCAACAAAGTGCGTATTATAACCCACATATACTTTGCAGTTTCTGTCAAAATAATTTAACAAGCACTTCTTTGCTGAAACCTCAAATTCACTTTACCCCCTTTCCTGCTATTTGGAAGCCTTATCTGCCACTCCCGAATGTAAACCAACAACATTAATTATTCACGAATTAACATAAAAAGTTGCAAAGAATGAAATAAAGACAGTAAGGTAAATGTGCAAGACAAAAGTCCAGACCTCCGTGTTTCATTCAATCGGGGAGATGCACTCTGTTACACTATTCTGAAAAACTATAGAGTTCTTAAAGGGAAAGAAGAAATAAATTAAAACTTTTCCCCACATATATCTTCTTTCAGAATGGTACTCTACTTCTAACTTTTCTAATGTAATCTGTTTCCTAGATCATCTGAAAAATAAAAGATACAAAAACTATTGAGGAAAATGTAAATGTAATGTAAGTAGACAAACCAGCATTATATAGGTTTTACATAAAACAAACCCATGCTTACCTCATCAAGTATCATGTAGTCCCATGTAATGCCATCTTCACCATCCTCATCATCAAAATAATTATCCCCTTGTAAGGACTTAGAATTGTTGCGGACAATATCATATGTTGTGAGAAGAACACCTTTATCCTAGAAGGAGACATGAGAAAATATAGTTGAAGATTGATAGAAAAAAAGAAATTAGAAACATCCAAATACCAGCAATCGATTCAATGTCCACCAACCAATTTAAATGAATATTTTCCAAAATAAATTGACGTTCCCAGTCCCACCAGCCACATAAAAATAGGTTCCCTTCCAAATCTTATGCTGAATTTTAAGTTGATATATAAAACACAAATGTTTCTTTATCCTGTCTGTTATGAGGCACGAGCATGAATTTAACTTCTTGATATTTCTCAGTTTAATTAAATAAGAAAAACAAGAAAGATCTCGTGCCTGAAGTATGTACTGAAGTTCATATTCTCGGGCTTTTGTAGAAGTTCCGAAATATCTGCAGAAAAGCACAAATTGGTGATTTTTGTTCTTCTAGCAAAAAAACTTCAACTTTGCATATTAGATAAACTATTCAAATGAAAAGCCAGGCAGACGCACTCTCTTATCTTCTCAGAGAGACCAACAGCTGATAATTCTTTGATCCAATGGGGCAGTAAGGTTTTTGGGGCCACAATCAATGCCCTTCTAATTAAACGGGAATGAAATAGTCCAGCTAGAAAGCCACAAATCTGCACGAAGAATTGGACATTGGTAAATCATGTAATATCCATCGCTTATTATAAGTTCTAAAAATTGTGCTTTTCATTTCCTTACCTGCATTGTTTTACCCAAACCCATGTCATCCCCCAAGATTCCACCTTTACCCAGACAATGCAAAGACCAGAGCCACTTCAATCCATCCCGCTGATGTGGATACAACATTTTTGCAATTTTACCCGACAACTTATACGTAGATTTTGGGCCACTCAGAGTTATAGAACCATCGTTCTCAGGCTCAAAATGATCCAACACTTGAACGGAATCATCTGAATCATATTCAACACCACCACCATCATTCTTATTCCCCTCCGACGAGATGTCAGAGGGATCCTGTTGTGGAGAAAATGAAGACCCCGCACTCCCAAACTCTAAAGCCTCATCATCACGAGTTTCTTTCCCTCCAACGAAACCCTCAACCGGCTTCTGCACACGCTTCCTCTCAACTGATAGCAACTCAAACTTGGAGTTCAGTTCATTCAAAATATCCCTAATTTCATTTCTACCCCCACTCTCCGCAATCTGGATCACATTTTTCGGTGCAGGAATGGGAGAATCAAGGTCGACGAGGTCATGAAACTTGGACTCATCAACCGCCACTTTTTTACCGTCATCTGCATACGCAACCTTGCAGAGGCGGCGTCGCCCTTGCACTTTAACCTTCGTCTTCTTTTCCTCCTCTGAAATTCCACGTTACAATGATTACGGTGATGATTATGGTGCTGATTGGATATTCAAATAAGGCATGGAGGCAGAGAACACTTACCGGGGGAAGAATTAGCCGAAAACTGAGGTGCTTCTTCTACCCTGATTGGTTCGTCTTTCTCAGCCGAGTTTTGCCCTAATAATCAATTAACGCAACGCAGATGAAGTATGAGGAACAAAGAAAGAGAGGGAGAGATTAAATAGAAGGGAATTACCGATTGGAGAATCAAAGTCAGTGATTGCAGAAAATCGGGGAATAGTTTTGTCTTCATCTTCGATCGGTTTATTGTCTTCATCTGCGGAAGAATATGAGAATGAGAATATGAGAAAGAATAAAAGAGAAGTGAGATGGAAAAGGAAGGAGTATCGTATAGTACCGAAGGGTTTGGGAGCAGAGAGGTTTTGGAGGAAGCGATTGTGGCTATCGTTGAGGCTCAGTGGTTTCTTTCCGCTCTTGTTGGCCATTGCGATTCTTCAATCTTCAATGAAAAAATGGAACTCCAACCAAAAGGTACAAAACAAAAGAGGAGCCTCCTCTTACTTATTTTCCGTGGAACGGGACAACTGGGATTCCGCTCCTTAGCTTCCCGCTTTGCTTCTTACGTTTGAATTTTGGATTCACTCTTCGGATTTGAACACTTTACTGTTACTATGATTTCGCCTTTCTTATTTCTTATAAATAAATATATCACTCAGTCAAACATTAACATCCCTATTTTAAAATTGTAATTATGGAACTAGCATCTCGTTCAAAAGGTATAAATAAAAATTAAAGTCTACAAATATATCATTTATTCTCTCTCTCATATATGTTATTATTATTCACACACACCACTTCTTTGATTATGTTTGTGTACAATAATCTGTTACCTCAAAAATATTTCCTTCATATCTAATTTCAAAACACTTTTCCTCGGGATAGAACGTAAAGTAATTGCCGTAAGAAAATAAAACTTTGTTCTAATGACATGATATACACGTATAATAGTGACTATCCATTAGGATTAAATTAAAAAATAACAGCATATATTTTATAACGCAGCCTGTCTTACTGCACATTTAATTTAAACAGTTTTTATTTGTTTCTTCTTTGTTGTTCATTAATTCAGGGGCACAACATGCACCTCTATACTTATGAGATTAAAACTCATTAAGAACAAGTCGTGACTCGTGACATAACTTGTTCGCACATACGGCCTTGTAATATGTTGTCAACAAACTCGTTCATCCATCCTTGTCCCTCGCAATCGATGTTAAATCTTGTTTTGAGTGAAAAACAAGAGAACAAATACAAACTCTGTCACAAACAAGCAAACAATTCATCGAGGAAAGAGAAAGGAAACAAACCATAAACTTGTGCTAAAAGAAATATGAGACAGGATCCATTTACAAACTTTTTTGAATTTGTTTACAATTTATGTTCTCCCGAGAAAACACAGTGTAGTTTGTAAAAATTTGTATTCTCTCAAGAGAATATAGTGTAGTTTGTAAACAAAAAAGTTTGTAAACATAGTCTGCCTCAAGAAATATTGATAAATAACTACATATTTCAAAGAAGAAGAAAAAAAAAAAAAAAAACTACAAAATGCTAAGCCAATGAGAGTCGAATGATCAAGTTTCCATTTCTTCATACAAACCCATAACAAAAATCTCCTCTAAAAGCTGTAAAGGAAAAGATGAGTTCCAGAGGAAAAACATCGCCTATTCTGTCATTGAATGAGTAGGAATTAGGACATATATCCCTCGTATACTCAAACAAGGCCTATCTATATATTCTTGAGGTGCAGTACATGTACATGGTGAGGATCAGATATTGGTTCAAGGATTTGAGGCAGGGCTATCATCAAGATGATATATTTGCATCACACAGGTGCAACCCAAAAGAAACCAACAACAAAATGTGATTAAAAAAAAAATGGGGCGATTGTCTTCCATGGTAACAGAGTTTGAGTTTCTTGTGTCAAAAAGACAGAGCCAAAATCCAATATAATCAATCAATCAATCAAACAATCATATCACGAGACCATAGAATTTGTCAATGCCATTTCACTCTCATGTGAAGCAACAGATGATGCCCTGTTTAACCCGCCACCTTTTGTTTGAGCTGCAACCTCAACATCTGCATTTTCATGTGCATTTGCAGCACCCCAATTTCCTCCTCCACCTCCTCCACCCCCACCTCCACCTCCACCATTAACAATGTCAATTCCAACTCTACATCCACAACACCTTGAGAAGATTCTGTATAAGAAAGTTAAAAACCAAAACGCCCATGGTAGGCAAACCAATGTAACCCCAACTACGGGTAACCAAGATGCAGCTTCTGATTCAGGAAGGACCATATATGCCGCAAGGCACCCGCCTCCTGCGACTATAGAGATGAATAAGAAACAAGTGATGAGCCATATGAACGCGCGCCCAGAATTGGGGTCATAAATAGGCATTTGTGCCACACAGCAGAAGGTGTAGAATAATGATCAAATATGTGAAGGCCGGATCAAGATTTCGTCTTTATCATCATCCATTTTAAGCAATGAGGAGGTTAATGTTTTGGGGAGGAAGATTGGCCTGACATGGGGGTGATGAGAAGGGTTCCTTTTGGAGGTGGGTTTTTTTTTTTTTAATTTTTTTTTTCCAGGTTTAATTCTTCTGGTGTAGTTGCAATGAAGCCTGAAAATGGGAAATTCTCAAAGGGTAGACATATTCAAAAGTTTGTTAACCTAAAACATGGCTAATGTTAGAACAAATACGCCCACAAAGACAGAGAAAGAGAGAGGGAAGCGGGTTCCAATTATGGTTATCCAAGTTGGGGTTTGAGTTGGTTTGGTTGCTACTAATTCACAATGAGAGCCCATCGTTTATAGAAGTCGTCATGCTCATGCATGCAAAATAACCCAAACTCCGACCAATGAGGTATAGGATACCCAAATACTATTAGTTAATGCACATCATAATATAATAAAAACGGACCCACTAAGTCGGGTCGATCCATGAATCGATAAACCGTTCATATAACTAGTCCGGTGAAAACAACGGATCAGTCATGCATCAGAATCAATGCAACCTGGCCGATTTTCATGAAAATCGGTGACCTGGTCGGTTAAACACTGATTTGGTGACCCGGCCCGGTCGCCAAAAAAAAAAATTTCAAAATTTTCATAATGGACATATTTGAATACTTTTTTGCTTATTGACTTACATAAGATACGTACCTATAACACTAATATTATCTCAATTATGCACTATGTAGAAAATTTTGATTTAATTTATAGTTAGAGATGTCGTTTTCTGAACCTAAAGTCTCGTATCACGATTATTATATTTTTATTTGATCTTTTATTGGATAATAATATGTGATTTATTATTTTTTATATTAAAATATTTGAAATTTTTATCATTTTTTTAGATATTTGAGTATGTTTATAATTTTTTAATATAAATTATAAAATTACATATACAGGGTCATGCCATTAAACTAGTGACCTAATAACTTGACCGGATTAATGATCGGACTGATTTTAATAACATTGGTTTCTCCATATTACCAGCACCATATTGGGTTAACTCTGTTAATTGATTGACAAATTAACCTTTTTTCGCCAACCTAATGTTATTTTTTATATTTAGTAAAAGGTGCATAAAAGTTTGATATTTTAAATTCACCCAACAACTTTACCTGTATTAACTTTTATTTACCTTGATATTTAATTAACAGAAAATAATCCCCTTAGCACATAACAAATTAGAATGTATCATTTACTCATTAATATGTTGTTCTTCCCTGTATTTCATCTTCGAGGTTTTGGGAATAAGAAAGAACACCAAACTAATGAGTAATGGTGCTTTCTTTAAATTTAATTATAATGAAATCAATAAAAGATTTCAATTTGACTCTTCTGTCAGTAATAAACTCAAACTAATTATCAAAACACAATATAAACTATCAATCCTTTAAAAAGTAGAACTGTTTGGTTTAAGAAAATATTTTATGTTTTCATTATTAGTAACAAAAATATTTTTTTTTTATTTCCCTTCCTATTTTTAAAATTTTATACAAAAAATAAAGTAAAGACTAAGTAATATTTTTATAATTTTTAGTAAAAACAAAAAAAATAAAAACAGAAACGCTTTCTTAAATCAATCTGGCCTTTAAGATTCTCTTTATTCAAATGTTTGGAATGCAACATTGGTTTCAGGCTCCCTGCCATTTTTTCGTAGTTTCTTATTATTGTACATACTACTGATCGACTTGGACTAGGTTAAAATTTAGATAGACAATTTGAAAAGGGCTTCTGAGCAAGATTCGTCGCTTTGCCATGAGCATTACCAGTTTTGGACTTTTCTATAGTTTGGGAATTTTCAATAATTGTTATTTATTTACCTTTTTTTTGTTATTTCTTATATTATGTTTGAGTGTGTGTTGATTGTGCATTATCTACTTTAATTGTGCATGAGTCCTTTTGATTTTATTTTTGTTTTGTTTTGTTTGTCTATTTAAGGTTTTGAGAACCCTATTGTTATTTGGTTGTTTTTGGTTAATAAAATTCAAAAAAGAGAAATAGTTTTTCTCAAAATCTTTGTTTTCAATCTTTTTTTTCTGTTTAACCAATGGGTTACTGCTTCGGCGTTATTTGATAATCAAAACATAAATGATTGAACAAAACAATGGTGGTCGTGGACGACAGAGTCGAGGCGGCGACGATAGAGGACATGGTAACACCCTTAATGGCAATGGTAAACATTCACACATCGACGTGCGAGATGCCACAATTGTAGTTGCAATGGGAGAACAAGATAGACGAATTCGGGGGCTCAAACAACTGGTTGCCATAACACAGTTGTACGAATCAGATGAAGGAAGGAAATTTAAAAGATCATCTCATGTGGAAGAAAGGAACGAAAACCCATTTTGGAACCAGGAGCGACAAAGACAAAATCAACCTGGCGCTAAATCATTTTTTGCTAATATTGGGGTGAAGATTACGGAATTCGAGGGCGCCACTCATCCAGATGAGTTTATCGACTGTTTTCACACTGCCGAAAAGGTCTTTGTCATCAAAGACTTGACAGAAGACCAAAAGGTCAAATTGGTTGCTATCAAACTGAGGAAGCATGCCTCAATTTGGTGGGAACACATTAAGAAGCAGAAAACCAGGGAAGGAAAGTCGAAGATCAAGAGTTGGAATAAGATGAAGAAACTATTACAACAAAAATTCTTACCTGTAGCAAGAGGCATTTATTGAGTACCATAATCTCAAGCAGCGAGTGTAACACCCCGTTCTAGAACCGGTTTGTTAACATCGCATTATGATATTAAGCGCAGTTACAATCACATGGGTTCAATTAAAATCCGGATAAATTTTTCATTTTAAAACGTACCGAACTTATAATACCCATTTTCGTGATCATAACCTTATTACCTTGCGGAAACAGATAAATTAAGCTTAACATCATGTTCATTTTCCATTTTTAAACCATTAATTTACTTCTTATTTATTTCACAACTTCTACTATATTGTAGGTTTCTTCATTAGCTACCCGTGGCTTCAAACCGTGCACAAATCGGAGCACTGTAGCCCAAGTTAGGACAATTTGAAGCAACCCAAGAGAGTGTTGGTCACAAGCCCCGCGCGCTTCAGCGCGCTACCGGGCGCTCAAGCGCGCGCGCTATCGGGCGCTAAAGCCTCCATCTGGGCGCTTAAGCGCACGGAGGCAGTAAGCATCAGGCATTCCAGTGTGGATGGGCGCTTAAGCGCGCAACAGGGCGCTCAGGCGCGCTATCCTGGGCGGTCAAGCTCCCACGGGGACGTTTTAGCGCGCAGAGACAGAAGTATCTCCTCCTACAGTGGCTAAAGGCGCTTAAGCGCGGACCAGGGCGCTCAAGCGCGCAACCCTGGGCGCTTCAGCCCCACCCTGGGCGCTAAAACACGAGGGGGCAGTAAGCCACCCAACTTTCTGCAGCAAGGGGCGCTTAAGCGCACGCCAGGGCGCTCCAGCGCGCAATCCTGGGCGCTTAAGCCCCCACTTAGGCGCTCCAGCGCGAGGAGGCAGAATGCATTGGCACACGCAGGGGCAGCAGGGCGCTTGGGCGCGCTCCTGGGCGCCAAGGCGCGCTGCCAGGGAATTCCAATTCCCACATTTTTCAAGTCCAAGCCTAGGGGAAGATACATCCCCATTACAAACCCCAATTATCCATGCCCCAAAACGAAATCCTAGCACTCACCCAACCTCTCCTCATGAGATTTAGCTAGAATTTGGGCAGCATGACCTTTGTTTTCTCATCGTTTACCAGTTTAAACAAAAGGTACCTAATTGATTTTCAGCCCAACCAATTCAACAACTCAATACATAACAAGCATGCATATGTTGAATTTCAAATAGGCATCATTTACATTACATATCCTTTACAAATCATAGAACTTAGCTTACAAAACCCTATGATCATCCCCTTGGCTCCCATCAACAAAAGGTGTAACCAAAGGCATGAGCATAGGCTAAGTTCATCCAATGAATCAAGATATACAAATGATCATGGGCTTTCAAAATAAAATCCTATACATGTCAACTACAAAAGGCATGCATAAACTCAAAGAAGTGCCATATTTCATGCATAATCCAGATATGGCCACTTGCCACCAGAGGCTCCTGCAGCATCCTTACCTGAAAGGGGGTCCCCACAACACGGGGTGAGATATACGAATATATCCAGTAAACCAGGGGTCCTTGGAGCATCTCTCCACCCCACAGTTCCATATCAGTGTAAGAGCAATAACAATAATAATGCAGTAAATACATATCTATGCAAAGTGCACTACATCTCCAGGAGAAATCCCTCGAGCTCTCAAGCTGTCCTAAGGAAACTCAGATGCAAATAGTCCTACTGGCCAGCTAACTACCAAGTATGATTTACGCATCGTCATGCCACATACCAACATAAGGAAACACCATCCTATGCCACACCAAATGCATACACATACGTATAACAAAGCATTACACTATTTTATTGCATTTATATACACAATCACAACCTCCACCCTTTCAGGGCTTGGTAGAACAGTCAAGGGAATTACACCCAAGGTCCGAAGGCTTACCTCAATGCTTCAGTCGACCTTTGTTCTTCACCAATGTCAACAATACTCTACGCCAAAACCAACACCTACACATGGTGTAATGCAATCAACACATTGCATCCAAGAGTATTTCACAATCAACCATCAAATGTTCAATTCAAAACACCACACAAGTATGTGCTTACCAATTCCAATGAGCTATTCAAGCTCCATAGCTTGCTCCAATGGTTGATCACTCACGGTTGGTCCAAATGTCTCAATCCTAGACATCACAAGGATCCAATCAATCATTCAACTCACTAATTGTTCAACATGCTAGAATACTAACCAATCCAAGCATGAATTTTCCAATATTATGAGCAATTATCAAATGACTATCTAGGCTCATTTCCACCGATTAAATGTCGTTCCTAGCATTTTTCCCAACATGCTCTAAACTCCATTCTTCCTAGAACATAGCTAATTCAACTACATTTCACAAAAATCCCAATTTACTATTCACAAACCCTAACTCATGCAAATTTCAAGGAATCATGAGGTTCAAGGGTTAGAATCTTACCACCAATGGTCACACAACCAAGCAAGGAGTGTTCCTCAAGCTCCCATGGAGGTTGAACTTCCCAAAACCCCAATTTTCACCAAAGGGCCGAATTTTTGAGAGGTAATATCTCTCTCCACAATGCTCCCCACTTAAAACAAAGCTAGGATTATGAAATAGGAGGAGATTTGGAGTGGTTTAGGCTTTTGAACGGATGGATTTGGTTGAGATTTGCTTTCTCTCTCTCTCTTTCCCTTTTCTTCTTCCCTCTCTTCTCCCTCTCTTCTCTTCTCCTCTGTTTTCTGGCGACGGGTTTCTGGGGGAAATGGGGGTCATTTGGTAGCTTAAGTCACTTAACATAGGTTAAGTGGCTTTAAGCGGGTATTGGTTCGTCTATCTATTCAACTCCAATAATTACCAAACTTTACCCAAAAGTCTGGAATATTATTCTAGGAATGTTACTATTTTTATTTTTATATTTTGGGTACTTTTGCCAGTACCCATTTATACCCCTTAATTTTCACTGAGTACATTTTTAACTCCAAAGTGACTCAGATTCATTTAATTTAGCATTATACTTAATTTTACTCACTAAAACATGTTTAATTAATTAATTACACTTGATTTCCTAATTAATTAATATGGGCTATTATAGCGAGACCTGTCAGTTGAACAGTATACCGCAGAGTTTTACCATCTGCGGATGCGCTGTGATATCGTAAAGGAGGACGAACAATTGATTGCTCGTTACCTGGGAGGACTGCGAACTGAGATATCAGATGTAGTATACCTGCAGCAAAATTGGTCATATGAGGATGTATGTCGATTGGCTTTGAAGGTAGAAGAACAATGTAAGAGAAAAAGAAGTGGTTCAAAATTTCAACCTATATTTCCAGATAGGGAGGAGTTATTGAGCTCAGCAACTAACACTAGTGCGGTGTAGAGGTGTTTCAAGTGTTAGGGGATTGGACATTTGCTACGGATTGTCCAAATCAACAGATTATGATGCTTATTGGTGCTCCAATCTATGATGAGGTCTTTATCTATGATGCATTCAACGAAGAACAAGATGACGAGAATCCAATTATGGATGCTCCAGTTTATGACGAGATCCCTATCTATGATAAGTATGATTGGGAGCAAGACGATGAGAATCCAGAGATGGAAGAAATCCTTTATAGTGATTCTGGTGAGAAGTCAATTTCTAGAAATTTTAATATCTCTGACAAAGCTGAAGTTCTATCCAAAGATGTCATGGGGAATGAGCCTTCATTTAAGCAATCTTTAGTTTGCAAACAAAATTATGAACTTAGGTACAACGGGCATAACAACCTCATGTTTCATGGAAATAAAGATTTAGCTTTTGGTAGAAGTTTAATTGGAGATAATCAGGGGCAATGAGAGTTGATGTCACCTTAAGCAGAATTTTCTTATGACAAATCACAAATGCAATCAATGAACCAAACTACAGGCAATAGTCTTTTTGGTATAGTCTATGGGTTTTGTCCCCTTACTCCCTTAGAACTCGCATCATTTCTAGTTCCCAAGTGGTTTAATTCAAATGTAGATAAACATACCAAGCATATCAAAGAATTGCATTCACAAGTTCTACCCTTAATTAGGGAGTTTGGTGATATTATACCAGAAGAGTTGACGCCTGGGTTACCACATGAAGAAGTTGATATCGATGAAGACGAATCAAATTCGAGGGTGAATCTTTTCCTAGCGGGGGAGGAGGATGCACTCGAGCTGACTAACTTGGATTGACGTTGCTTTGCCATGAACATTAACAATTTTGGGCTTTTATATAGTTTAGGATTTTTCAATAATTGTTAGTTATTTACCTTTTTTTGTTATTTCTTATATTATGTGTAAGTGTGTGTTGATTTTGTATTATTTCCTTTGATTGTACATAGTTCCTTTTGATTCTGTTTGATTTTTTTTTTTTTTTTCTATTTAAGACTTTGAAAACGCTATTGTTATTTGGTTATTTTTTATTAATAAAATTCAAAAAAGAAAAATAGTGTTTTCTCCCTGTCCTTGATTTCAATCTTTCTTTCTGTTTAGGCACTAATACTCCTCTATACGTAAAAGATGGCCTCAGTTCTCCCTTTGATTTTTCTTTCGTTATTTTTCTCCAACAAATATTCGATAGTAAGTTAAAATAAACAATAATTTCTTATAGTTTTGTCCAATGTATATTTTAGTCCTTATAAATTTTAGTAAACACTTTAATAATTAAAAACTATACAAATTAATTGCTAAATAAGCACGAAAATCTAAATAGAACACAAATATAAAAACTGTTATAAATAAAAAAAAAATATAAGGACCGATTATTTATTTTAAGCTTGATAAAATTATCTATCTAATTTTGTGAAGATGACATTTATATCCTCCATAAGTCATTTTATTTCAAATCTCAAAATTTGTTTAAATTTTATCAATTGAATAAAATTGTTAAATAAAAAAACACAAAATTAGTTTCTTGTCCTTTCTCTCCGATCTCTCTGTAAACCTATTCATCTATGATTTTGTAGCTTTTTTCTTTTTTTTTTAGTACAATGATTTTGTAGCCTTTACATCATACAGATACACAATATGGCACAGCTAAATGTCAAAATCAATAGAATGGTCAGGTGACAAAGTGACATAAAAACTTATCCAGAGTTGACCGTTTCAGTCAAAGAAACTTCAGGCACCTCATCTTCGGTATTTGCTCGAATGGCAGTCATCATCTGGTACCTCCTTTGATCTTGAGCTTTCCTCCGATTGGCTTCGAGCACAATGAGTAGAGCAGTGATATCAGCAGGGCTCACCCCACCTACTCTGCTTGCCTGACCAATGGTTTGAGGCTTAACCTAAAATCATTGAAAGAACTTATCAAGTCCTGGAAAATCAGTTGAAGTATAGAGTTTGCTTATACCCACCCATTTTATTACACACAACATAATATAAAATATAAAATCATTCATCTCCCTTCACATAAGAGCTTAAAATTTTCAAAAAATCGATTGCTTGACATTTCCTTCCCTACCCAAAATCCTTCAACAGGCATATATGCTTTTCAGTTTTTTTTTTATATTTCATGAGTTCAATATAGCGGTATATCGACTAGCACTTGAAGGATTGCTTGTCATAAATATTTTATTCACATGATCTCATTACTTTTTTTTGTTATTACAAAATTTGTACGGTGAACTTGTGCATCCAGGGATGCATTTCGGTTTGTAATGACCCAAATATCTATTTTGATAAACATACAAGTTACAAACCTTGGAGAGTTTTTCACGAGCTTCATGAGACAAAGTTGTCAATGCATAGTAATCCAAGTCTTCAGGAAGTGCTCTGTGTTGTTGAGTAACCATCTATATGCAATCCAACACAACAATTAGACTTCACATCAAATAAACCTCTGAAATTCTAAATGTTCAGAAACTAAAATGATTTCGGGATAGTGATATGGACACGGAGCAAAGTGCATCAATTTTTCTCATTGACATGTCTTAACAAATACCTGTTGAAGTTGACTTTGCTGACGCAAGATGAAACCTTCATACTTAATATCGATCTCAACACATTCTTTTTCGATTCTTGATAAGTTTTTGTTACCAAAACCATGCTTATCAAGAATTCCATAGTGTATGTGTGGTTTCTTAAGAAGATTTTCCAATGTTGAAGAGTCCTTTACAGGCTGATCAGACAGAAGAGTAACCTCCGCAGCCAAATCCCCTCCTGATGAGAAAATTGAGGAGAGTAACAATAATTGATAAGAAAATAAATAATTTTTTTATCTACAACAGAATATTTATTAGAAGGAAAGAGTACAAGGCTGGAGTAGCGCCAAAACAATGGGGTCTTACTAGATAAAAAAAAGTCAGACATTTTGCCTAGATTTTGGATAATAATAATCACAAATAATTTAGATTTCTACTTTACACCAGCGTGGATTATCTCTTCGACTATATAAAGCAGTAGTTTCCACTCTAATCCTTAAGTAACGTAATAAAAATATTTATAAAACAATGGGATTTGACAAGAGCAAGGCCAACAACTGTATTTGACTCGAGTCATCAACATTTCAATGAATTTGTTATTATATGCAAATATCACCAGCTTGTTTTCCCCAGAGGATAAACTTCTTTTAGTTCCTTTTAAGAAACAGCTCCCAAGTGAGTGATTTGCCACACAAGCATAGTAAACAAACAAACCTGAAATCCTGACAATTTTCAATCGCTTCTTTTCCTCAGAAATCCGAGCCTGCTTCTCCTGGTACAGTTTCCAGCGTCTATTATCTATCAACCCAATTTCACGACCCAAAGGAGTAAGACGGCTATCAGCATTATCAGATCTCAAGAGTAACCGATGCTCTGAGCGGCTAATATGAGGTAGACAAACTTTTTAAGGTGTATTTGTCAATAAATCAGAAACAGAATAAAGCAGCATACATTCATCTATGAGCAGAAATGTTGTAATCTTAGTTAGCTTACCTTGTTAACACGCGGTACGGCTCTCGCAGGTCCTTGGTAACTAGATCATCAATTAAAGTTCCGGTATAACTGCTCTCCCTCTCAAGAACAATGAGTGGCTTACCATCTGCATGTCTCGCAGCATTGATACCAGAGATAATGCCCTAAAGGATGAAAAATAGTATATTGTGATAGGAAACTTGCTATATGAGTAGCTATGATGCATGGGTACTCCTAAAAGGTTGTTGTACCCGTAACTAGCAAGTATCCCGTACCATAAATAATTGGATAGACATGGGTTCGTACACAATTTTCCCTTATCAATCAACTACAGGTCAGTCAATGTAAAACACCAAGTTTAGTTACTAAGTGTTTAGTTTACTCTATTTAAAACTCTGCTTTCTTTAAATATTTCTTATAATTTAATTACTTCATCATTTATGTTTATGGGGAACATAACTCTCATATGACAGGAGTTATTTCTTCTCCTGCACTAACATTGAAAACTGCACCCCAGTTTTTTTTTTTAAATGACGGTGAGCCCCACTTTTTATGTCTTAGTTGGAGACAAGACTTTTCTCCTACAACAAAAGAAAAGTAAGCCTCAATGTTTTTATATATAAATATAGGGTTTAATGTTTCTCATATGTTGTAGGAGATAAAATTATCTCCTTCACACACGTAAAAATATGTGAGGCCCATGTAGAGCCATATAAAGAGAAGAGAGAGAATGAGAAAGTATGGACTTTACATACTTTTACGTGTATGTAGGAAATAATTTTATCTCCTACAACATGAGAAACATTAAACCCATAAATATATACCTAATGTAATAACCTGCTCTGCCTGTTCACTGGTTTGTTTAGAAATTTTGCCATATCCCATAAATACCCATACAGGTAAAGGTACTCATACCCGTTTCCATGAAACTTAGATTAACAGGAAGCCCAATTAGCCAGGTGAGTTTAATAAATTCCTCATGATACAACTCACAACACGAAAAAAACAAAAGTATTACATTAATAAGCACAAATGAACTTTAAAAGAATACCTGTGCTGCAGCTTCTTCATAGCCAGTAGTTCCATTTATCTGACCAGAGAAGAACAATCCTTGTATTTTCTTTGTCATAAGAGACCTAGCACATTGGTGGGCGGGTAAATAATCATACTCCACAGCATATGCAGGCCTCAACATTGAACAGTTCTCAAGTCCAGGCAAAGTTCTCAGCAAAGGTAATTGCAATCTCTCCGGCAAACCCGTCGAGAACCCCTATAAAATAGAAATACATTTCAATCTTTTGTATGAACCCATAAAAAATTAGAAAAGATTTAGAACTCATAAATAATTTAGCATAAAGAATAGAAGTATGAACTCATAAAAAAGCTAAATACTTGAAAACCACAGTCATGTGTACATTGTGCTCAAAAAGAGTAAAATTAAAAATAAGAAACTAAACAACAACAACTACTTTATACCAAACTAGTTGAGTTCAGCGGTCGATAAACCCAAAAAAAGCAAGAAAAGATTGAGAGAGAAGAAAAATAAATAAACACAAAAATCAATAAATATAGAGAAAATAAATTTATTTACTTGTGTTTATTCATTTATTTATTTATTCTCTATTAAATGGAAATTAAATGAGGACTTATACAATGATGAGTGCATTGAGTATTCTTTGCCACCGTGGATGTAGAGATACTTACGGATATATATATATATATATATAAAGACACACAGAGAGAGAGAGAGAGAGAGAATTTCATTAAGGAAGAGAAGTACAAAGCTAGAGGATAAGACATCCTCAAAAGATAAAAAAGAGGTCATATAAGCCATGATCATCCCTCCCCCCTTTTTCCCCAACTGGAAACAGTAAAGTAAAGAGAAGGAGGACTTTATTCATAAGTCTTGTGACCCTAAATTCACCTTCAATTGAGCTTCAGATAGAGAGAGAGAGAGAGAATTTAGCTTGTTCAACTCTATCTTTCTTCCATATTCCATCCCATTACATCCTTATTCCATCAGGCAAGACAACAAAACTCGATTTTTCATCTCTTTCTATGTTGTTTCATAAAGTTGGTAATACTTCAAATATCTGACAATTTATTAATGTTAAACAAGGACATGATGGCACAATTTAGATCTTCGTCATACTCCATGCATCACTATTTAAACAGGTATATATATTTGTTCCAACCACTTTTGTGACTGATTATTAATTTCCCCAGAATTATATCAGTTTGTTAATTTACTGTATGAATCTTCACCATATTATTGTAAACCCCCTCCCCCCCTTTCCCCCACAAAAGATTAAATTGGCAAGTTTCTTTCAGATTACATAGAACAAAAAAAGAATATATAACTTACCTGCACATAAAGCTCAGGCACATCCCGACCCTCTGGTTCAAGAAATACTTGATGAGACTCTCTATCTTGGAATTTTACAATCTAAAATGAACAATATATCACATCAGAAAATAATACAAATAATTCCAATATAATTGACCAGATGCTTCAGATCACACCTTTTTCTATAACTAGTAAATATTAAACTGATACGAACGGAAACAGGTTAACTTATTTTTAATAAAAAAATTAACAAGTAAATATTGTTGAAACAAACCTTATCTTCTATGGAAGGGCAGTATCTAGGTCCTTTGGCTTCAACCCATCCTCCATAAGTGGGAGTTTCATGTAAATTCTCTCTTATTATCTGGTGAGTACTATTTGTGGTACGGGTTAGGTAGCAGCACATCTGTTCTCTTTCAACATGGACATCAGGGTCAAAACTAAACCAGCCAACCTGCCAATTATGAAGATACACTGAGGAAACACCATCTTTCTGTTACAGAGTAAATGCTTTTATCTACAGACTAGACTACTAGCAGTTAGCGATTAGCATTATCATTCAGCACTGAAGGAAAAGCAATAATATATTTTGTTTATCGTGTCGTAATTTCTTGGGACTATTGAAACTAAAATTATTGCAAACTTATTTATGCTAAATAGTATCATCAACCAAGGCAATCAGAGAATCAACTTAAAAAACATCTTGGAACTTGCCCAACTGATGACTGGTGGACATATTTCTCCAAGTGGCAAAATTACTAAAGCATTTTAGTTGTGTCAAGATTCCTAACAGACTGACATAAGTAGAAAATTGACAACGAAACTTCCAAGTCCAGACAAAACCATTTGAAAACCACAAACCAAAAACATGATCCAAACCAAAATTGAATCTAATGAACATACATATAGGTTTAAATGGAAGAACCTCTTCATCTCCATGCTGAGGTTCTAATCCTGAGAAATTTACGGTGCGAATGTCCACTCGTGCTGGGGTTCCAGTTTTCAACCGATCAGTTTCAAAACCAAGTCGCTGTAAGTTCTCAGTTAATCCATGTGAAGCAGACTCGCCAGCTCTTCCTGCAGGCATAGAAGTTCTACCAACCCAAATTTTACCACTCAGAAAAGTTCCTGTGGTCAGAATTACAGATGGAGCATAGAATTTCATTCCAAAAAATGTACAAACACCTTCCACATTATCATTCTTCCCCAGTAAAATATCTGTGACCATAGCCTCCCGAATATAAAGGTTTGGAGCTCTGCAAAAAATAAATTCAAAATTAAAATGTGATGGGAAGTACCAAACAAGAGCAGATGCATAAAGCATGTGAAAAAGATCACACGGGGCCAAAGAATATTTGGAGATATCAGGGACCTAGAGTGCAAATTGCTACCCTGCACCCTCCACTTGTCATGTTGCTTGTTACAATTTTTTGAGTTATAAGGTGATGTTTCTTATCACATATGTTAAGATATTAAGACTATTAGGTTATTAGTCTTATTTGTAGTGGGCTTTGGCTTGCACTAGTAGTACAACTACTTGACCTACTTATTAGTATAAATATGTGTGTTAGTTAGAGTATTGTAAACCATTACATCTATAAATCATATTTTTAGTTCACTACCGTTAGCTGTCTTTTTCTCTTTTCCTTATTTCCTAACCCTAAACTGATACAATCCCACCTAAGTTTGTGGCTTACCGTAGGAAGCATTTCAGAGAATTACAATCTTTATGCAAGGAAAAGGTGACGGTTAATGCTGAGGCTATTAATGCTGACTTGTCCAATGCCATGTCACTACCACGTGAGGAGAAGGCAGCAAATGGTGAATCACAGCCAGGTGATAAGAGCAGTGCCTTGAAACGATTGGAAGAAAGAGAATAAGATGGGAAGGACCGAAGGAAGAAGGATCCTTTTGGACAATGGGAATTCTGGACTTTTGGGAGAGATCAGGGGCTCTCCAATTCCTCTGAACCTATCCTTTATTTTCTGTCATTTCAGTAATTGTTGAATATTAATTTGTCTTACGAATTATGTCTTGTTATTAGTTTGATTTCCAGAAGTACATTCTCTGTAATAGAAGCTGAATACTGTACTGATCCTTTCTCAATATATAAAAAGTGAAAATACAGATTTACATTTCCATTTGCAAATCCTTGTTGAATTCAAATATTCGAGTCTTACAATTGGTATCAAAGCTCTTTTCTGGGAGCGCTAAATGGTTCTTACGAGAACTATGGATAATCGAGTAGAAACAATGGAGGCAAGAATAGGGAGGACAAAAGAGGGAGTTCAAAGAGTAGAAGCTGGGCTCGCTGAGGTGCTCATGGATGAACGTCGCTCATCCAGTAGAGCAAGCAGGGGTAGGGACGGAAGGAGAAGGCGAGAGTCTCCAGAGTTCACTGATGAAGATGACTATGGCGGACGAAGAAGAGAAGATTTTGGGAGGAAATTGGAGATACCTACCTTCTCTGGGAACAATGTATATGACTGGTTGAACAGAGTTAATCGGTATTTTGAGGTGAATCGATTGAATGATAGGGAAAGGTTGAGAGCTGTAATGGTGGTACTGGAAGGAGAGGCACTCCACTGGTACCAATGGTGGGAAAGAAACACCATGCAAGCTACTTGGGCATCTTTTCATACAGAGGTGCTTAGCAGGTTCCAACCGGATTTAGAAGGGAATCCGTTGCACGAGTTGTTGAGCTTGCGCCAAGCTGGAACGGTTCAAGAATACCTGAGGGATTTCGAGAGAATCAGTGGAACCTTGGAGCATGTAGACGACGAAGTATTGCGTGGGACCTGGTTGAGTGGCTTGACGAATTGCATACGCGAAGAGCTCCTGATGCAGCCGCTGGATTCGTTGCCGGTGCTGATGAGGAAGGCACAAAGGATAGAGAGAAGGAACTGGGCTTGGGCCACCGAAGGAGTGGGGGGAAATGGATCGGCCCATTTGGGCGGATTTGTAAAAGGGAGCCACAATAACGTGACCCGCTCAAATAATACCCGAGGAAACAATGGGTTCACGGGCCAGCACAATTCAGGCCCAATATATGCCAGAAGTGGATTTGCCAATAATAACACTACCCAACCCAATAATAACACTGTGCCAGAAGGTTCGAGAATGGAGACAATCAATAACCCTAATACTACAGCACCGATCACAAATCAGCCACCTGAGAGCCAAGGGAGCACTAACACTCGAAGCGATAATCGTAGACTACCCCAAGCGAATTTGCAGGATAGATCACGCAAGGGGCTATGCTTCCATTGCGAAGAGAGATGGAATCCTGGTCACCGGTGTGCAGCACGGCAACTGCGTCTGCTGGTGATAGATGATTATGGCGAAGAAGAAGATCAGCCTAGCCAAGAAATTCATGGCGAAGCCATGGTCCAAGATGAGGAGGCGCTGCAGCTTTCGTCTTATAGTTTGATGGGGTTAACGACTAACAAGACGATGCGTTTGTGGGGGGAAATAAAGGGGAAGCGTGTCATAGTCTTGATCGTCAGCGGTGCATCCCATAATTTCACCAAGGCTGATTTGATCTCAGACATCCAGCTTGAGATAGAGGATACACCAACATACAACGTGGAAATAGGAAACGGGGAGAAATTAAATTGCAGTGGGGTTTGTCGAGGGGTAAGGCTGGAGATACAAGGGTGTCAGATCATACAAGACCTATTCGTGTTCAATTTGGGTGGACCGGATGTGGTGTTGGGAATTGATTGGCTGAAAGGTCTAGGTAATGTGAAGGCCAACTTTCGGGAACTCATCTGTTTTAAATACGAAGGGAGAGAGGTTATATTTAAGGGTAAGCCTGAATTATCCAGAAGCCTAGCATCTCTCAAAGCCACGGTGAAGGCAATTATGGGTGAAGGAGAAGGGTATTTCTTACAACCAGTGTTCCAGAGCGGACAAAAGGATGAAGGGGAGGTGGCATGGGCTGAGTTACACCTGCTCTTGGAGGAGTACGTTGATGTCTTCACTGTTCCAACAGGATTGCCTCCAAAACGAGGTCGGGATCATGCTATTTTGCTTAAGGCAGGGAGTGAAGTCCCCAATATCAGGCCATTCAGGTACCCTTTTTATCAGAAAGAGGAAATAGAGAAGGGCATCCTCGAATTGCTGAGCTCTGGCTTCATTCAACCCAGTGTAAGTCCCTACTCAAGCCCAGTTATTTTGGTCAAGAAGAAGGACAACTCTTGGAGGGTCTGTGTTGACTATCGGAAGATCAATAAAATGATCGTGCTAGATAAGTTTCCAATGCCAATTATAGACGAGCTGATTGACGAAATTGGTGAATCCTGCATCTTCTCAAAGCTGGATTTAAAATCAGAATTCCACCAAATACGTATGAAGGAAGAGGATATCGAGAAGACCGCCTTTAGGACACACGAAGGGCATTACGAATATTTGGTGATGCCCTTTGGATTGACGAACGCTCCCTCAACTTTTCAGGTGTTAATGAACGAAGTCCTGCGGCCATTTCTTCGTAAATTCGCCTTGGTTTTCTTTGATGACATACTGTTATATAGTAAGACCAAGGTGGACCATCTACAGCACCTAAGGATGATCTTGGAAACTTTGAGGGATCAATAACTATTTGCCAACAGGAAGAAATGTTCATTTGGGAAAACGCAGATTGATTACTTGGGTCACATCATCAATAGAGGGGAAGTTGCTGCAGACCCAGCAAAGACAGCAGCAATGAGTGCATGGCCAATGCCACAGAACGTGAAGGGGCTGAGGGGATTCCTTGGTTTGACGGGATACTATAGAAAATTTGTCAAGGGATATGGGATGATAGCCAAACCTCTCACAAATTTGCTGAAGAAAGACTCCTTCTGCTGGAATGAGGAAGCACAGATGGCCTTTGAACACCTGAAGAAAGTTATGTGCGACCTTCCTATTCTATCCCTACCTGATTTCAATAAATTGTTCACTGTTGTGACTGATGCATCTGGCAAAGAAGTAGGGGCTGTGCTGATGCAAGAGGGAAGGCCTCTGTCTTTCATAAGTCAGGGGTTTTCACTTCGCTCCCAGGGTAAGTCAGTCTATGAAAAAAAATTAATGGCATTGGTTTTTGCTGTGCAGAAATGGAGGCATTACCTTATGGGTAGGCACTTTGTGGTCAAAACCGATCAAAAGAGTCTAAAGTACTTGATGGATCAAAGGGTCCTGGGGGAAGACCAGCAGAAATGGACATCCAAACTGTTGGGCTTTGATTTTGAGGTGCAGTATCAACCAGGCCGTGAGAATGTAGTGGCGGATGCACTCTCTCGTGTGCAATATTTTTCCACATCTGTAGTCTCCTTACCCTTGATGGATCAGATTGAGGAGCAGCAACAATCAGATCCCCATTTGAGGCAGCTCATCCTGGAATTAATTCAAGACCCAGGCAGCCACCACGGTTTTCATGTTCAGGACGGTAAATTGTGGTTCAGGGACAAACTGGTGATACCTAAAGGCTCTCCTCTTATTGCTGTTCTATTTAGGGAATTTCACGACACCCGCATGGGAGGACACTTAGGTTTCTTCAGAACTTTCAAGTGAATATCGAATCTAATATACTGGGAAGGGATGAAGAAGACCATCCAAGTTTATGTGTCTCAATGTGCGATTTGCCAACAAAGTAAATCTTCTACTTTGACACCAGCTGGCCTGCTGCACCCACTCCCAATACCAGAATAGGTATGGTCTGATATTTCTTTGGATTTTGTTGGGGGCCTTCCTAAAGCATGTGGGGTAGACACCATACTAGTGGTAGTCGATAAGCTCTCAAAGTATGCCCATTTTCTGCCCTTATGTCATCCTTACAGTGCGCAAGAAGTGGCCTTGTTGTTCATTAAAAATATCGTTAAGCTACACGGATTCCCACAATCCATTGTTTCTGATAGAGACAAAAAATTTCTTAGCCATTTCTGGTCAGAATTGTTCAAACAGGCTGGCACACATTTGCGGTTTAGTACCGCATACCACCCCCAGTCCAACGGGAAAACGGAGATTGTGAATAAGTGCTTGGAAACGTATTTGCGTTGTTTTTGCCAGCCTCAACCCAAGCATTGGCCTAAATGGTTACATTGGGCGGAATATTGGTACAATACCACATATAAAGCCCCTACTGGCACCACTCCATTTAAAGCTCTATATGGTACTGACCCACCATCATTGTTTCGAGCTGGACACGGGGCCAGGGTGGCCGAGGTGGATAAAATGTTACAAGACAGGGATGCTATATTACAAGAGCTGAAACAGCATCTGATTTTGGCCCAGAACCGCATGAAGGTCCAGGCGGACAAACATAGAAGGGATGTGGAGTTAATGATAGATGATATGGTCTATTTGCGAATTCAACCTTATAGGCTGAAAACATTGGCGAGACGTATTAATGAGAAACTAAGTCCCCGCTTTTACGGGCCTTATCGGGTAATTGGGAGCGTGGGGGCAGCAGCTTACAAACTGGATCTACCACCTACCTGCCTTATTCATCCTGTCTTTCACATCTCATTGCTGAAGAAAGCCATCTCTGGGTCTGATCATGTCCAACCACTCCCACCAATGCTCACGGCAGAATTGGAGCTGCAGGTCACCCCTTCTCGTGTGCTGAAATAGAGGAAGACTGCTGCAAACTCGATTGAGGTTTTGATTCACTGGCATGACTTACCCTCCTATGAAGATTCATGGGAGGACTCTTTCTTTCTCAACAATCAATTTCCTTCATTCAACCTTGAGGACAAGGTGCGTCAATTGGGGGGGAGTATTGATACAACCCCACCTAAGTTTGTGGCTTACCGTAGGAAGCATTTCAGAGAATTACAATCTTTATGCAAGGAAAAGGTGACGGTTAATGCTGAGGCTATTAATGCTGACTTGTCCAATGCCATGTCACTACCACGTGAGGAGAAGGCAGCAAATGGTGAATCACAGCCAGGTGATAAGAGCAGTGCCTTGAAACGGTTGGAAGAAAGAGAATAAGATGGGAAGAACCGAAGGAAGAAGGATCCTTTTGGACAATGGGAATTCTGGACTTTTGGGAGAGATCAGGGGCTCTCCAATTCCTCTGAACCTATCCTTTATTTTCTGTCATTTCAGTAATTGTTGAATGTTAATTTGTCTTACGAATTATGTCTTGTTATTAGTTTGATTTCCAGAAGTACATTCTCTGTAATAGAAGCTGAATACTGTACTGATCCTTTCTCAATATATAAAAAGTGAAAATACAGATTTACATTTCCATTTGCAAATCCTTGTTGAATTCAAATATTCGAGTCTTACATAAACCTATAATCCTAACAAGATAGAAAGCATTTTATCAATTTACTGCTTATATTCATGGCTGACAATGAGGGTAATTATGAATATTTATGCAACCACGCAATAGAGAAGAATCAATTGTCCCTTCAGTAATGTCCCGCCATGATTGTGAGTGAAACTCAATATTTGGTGTTGACTGCGAGAGATAGTACATTACAAAACAACTTGATAGATATGTATGTCCTCACGAAAAGGTAATACTTCTGAACAACAATTTTTCCTAATTCAATCAATTGTCCCCCTTGAGGTATGTCTATTTTCCTTGCTTGACGTGAGTTACATATCACAAACATTGTAAAGGGCACAAACTTTGACAGTTATTCATATAGAACTACTACTGACCTTTTGTATAAGTGAAAATATTAACTTTTAATTTTGCCATAAAATATTGCATTAAGGTTTAAGTTTCGGTCAAAATTTGTGATCACAAAGTGCCTATCAAACACAAAAATTCTACTAGACAGCTACAAGGCCAGCGATACTATAGAGTAGTGCATGTTGGGCAGCGAAGTGCCAAGAGCAAAATATATGTCTAGCAGAGATGAGAACGCTAAGGCGGATGAGTGAACATGTGAGAAAAGATAAGATTAGGAACAAATGGATCTAGGAGAGAGTTGGAGTAACACCTATCCAGGAGAAGATAACAGAAACTCACCTAAGGTAGCTTTAGAAGAAACCATTAAGAAAAGAATGTACTAGATGTGTGGATAGACAAAGTTGCCTGGTACAAAATAAAAAGTTCTATATCCCAAAATGCTGAAATGCGTGTTTTATAACAAATATTCGACCCTGTGAAACTCATCTTCGAATGCACGCTCAAAGGTGTGTTAAGTGTTAACATGGAAGTAAAACTGGCCATCTACAGGGCAAGAAGAATATCGTATAAGGAAAAATGACTCCATTAGCAGAACTTTTCAAGGGTTGAGAGGGGCATCTCCCCCATCCCGCCATTTTTTTGTAATATTAGGGTTCAAAAAAATAATTTCATCCCAAGTATTTATTTTAACCCACCAGCCATAAGAAAGTCATAAAGAGTTCTAACTTTCCATCTCACTGGCTTCACCATGTAGAACCAATCTAATATCTCTCTTGTCCCTATTATTGTGGTGGTTTTAGAGTTGCATCTATAATTATGAGAATTGGCAAGACTACAAGAAAAAAAAATTACTACTAAATAATTATTATTTTCAAATTATACTGTGAGAAATTAGGGATATATATTTTTTAATACATGTATAGGTAAGTATAAATTCATTAGAGGATTTTTGGAAAGGAAAATCACGTGAAGGTTAGAACTTGACCTAAAATTTTGGACCCCTAGAGATTTTGGTTCAATTTGCAACACTGAATGACTTTATTATAGAGCACATGCAAAAACTGAGTACAGCTAAAAAAAGATACTGGAAATAACAAAGGAAAAGGAAAAAGGTTATGGATATGAACTTGCCTTTCTACTACATTTTTCATTTGCAAGGCATATTCCCTTTTATCTGTTTGAGCACGTAATGCACGAACTGCAGGACCCCTTGAGACATTGAGTACACGCTTTTGTAAGTAACATCTGAACACAACATAAATATGTGTATGAGCATCAAAAACCCAAAAAACACCTTTTCAAACTAGATTATACCACAAATGTAGTTTATTATAAACACAACAACTCATGAATATCTGGAAGATAGCAGTTACATTAAACCAGAAGCAAAAGTAAATATCTAATAATATAAAAGATGCATTATTCAACTTGAATATAAAATAATAGAAGAATAATATGTTGTGTATTGATCTGTGTCAGAGAGTTACAATATATAGAGACCCTAATGGGCTTAAGTGAAAGGCCCAAACCTAATCCTAATACAGTCAGAATACAGTCAGAATATTTACGGATAAGACGGAATCCAATCATATCTAATCATATCATATCTAATATTCTAACACTCTCACTCAAGCTGGTGCGTATATATTATGAGCACCAAGCTTGTTACAAATGTATTCAACCCGAGGACCTCTAAGAGCTTTAGTGAAAACATCCGCTAGTTGATCAGAGGAGTTGACGAAAGCAGTCTTGATTTCTCCTGACTGAATCTTTTCTCGAATGAAGTGACAATCAATCTCTATATGTTTGGTCCTCTCATGAAAGACAGGATTAGAGGATATATGTAGCGCAGCTTGATTATCACAGATGAGTGTCATGGGTTGTTTCTGTTGACAAAGATGAAGCTCCTGAATCAACTGCTTTAACCAGACTAACTCACAAGTAGCATTTGCCATTGCACGATACTCAGCTTCTGCACTAGATCGAGCAACAACAGGTTGTTTCTTGCTCTTCCACGAAATTAAGTTTCCTCCAAAGAAGACACAATAGCCAGAAGTAGAGCGCCTGTCCGAAGGTGATCCTGCCCAATCAGCATCTGAATAACCACAAATTTCTGTATTTCCCTGATCTGAATACAACAAACCTTTTCCTGGTGCTCCTTTGATGTATCGGAGGATCCTCACAGCAGCATCCCAATGTGAATCACAAGGGGAATCAAGAAACTGACTAGCCGTACTAACAGCGAAAGAAATATCTGGCCTAGTCACAGTAAGATAGTTGAGCTTCCCAATTAGCCTCCGATAACGTCCAAGATCAGATAACGGCTCCCCCTGTCCGGGCAATAACTTGACATTAAGATCCATAGGTGTATCAACTGGTTTACTCCCCAACATACCAGTTTCTTCTAGGATATCCAGGGCATATTTCCTTTGACAGATAGAAATGCGTTGTCTGGATTGCGCCACCTCAATTCCCAAGAAGTAACGCAGCTTCCCAAGGTCCTTTGTTTGAAATGTACTAAACAAATGCTGTTTTAACTGACGAATTCCGTCTTGATCACTTCCGGTGAGAATGATGTCGTCAACATAGACTAACAAATAGATACACTTATCAGGAGATGTAATCCTATAAAACACAGAATGGTCAACTTTACTGCGGATTAAGCCAAACGCCTGAACAGCAGAACTGAAGCGACTGAACCATGCTCGAGGAGACTGCTTGAGACCATATAAGGATTTCCGAAGACGACACACCTTTCCAGACTCCCCCTGAGCAACAAAACCAGGTGGTTGCTCCATGTAAACTTCTTCTTGTAAATCACCATGAAGAAAGGCATTTTTGATGTCAAGTTGAAGGAGTGGCCAGTGACGAACAGCAGCAAGGGCAAGAAAGAGGCGGACTGACGCCATCTTAGCGACCGGAGAAAATGTATCGCTATAATCAAGGCCAAAGATTTGAGTAAAACCCTTGGCAACTAAACGTGCCTTGAGACGATCAATATGGCCATCAGGTCCAACTTTCACAGTAAAAACCCAGCGACAACCAACTATAGACTTCTCTGGAGGAGCAGAAACAAGGTCCCAAGTGCCATTGGAATGAAGTGCAGTCATCTCATCAAGCATTGCTTGGCGCCACCCTGGATGGGAAAGTGCTTCACCTATGGTCTTAGGAATAGAAATAGAAGAAAGACCTTGTTTTTTGCTCTAAAACCTAAGCCCACTGCTTAGGAGTCCTCTTTCTTGCCGTGCGTCCTTCCGGCAAGCCTTCTAGGGCTGTAAACAGCCTCTGAGTGATTTTTCCAAACGCGTCAGCACCTCCGACGGCCACCGGAACCACCGCCCGCCGTCAGAATCACTGTTCAGGCAACCGGAGACTTTTTCCGGCGACTTTTCCGACCAAACTTCACGCGATCAGGACCCTCTCTTCCTGGCGACCAGGTCTGTGGTGGTCCGGTCAGCAACGCATCTCCCACGCGCCACCTGTCTTCTCTACGCGTGGGCTTCACGCGTCACCTTCTGCCGGCGCGTGAGCACTATTCCGGCGGCTTTTTCCGGTCGGTCTTGGATAGAGAAGCTCGCCTTCTCCTCCCCTTTCTGGATCTGTGATTGTTTCTCTGTGGGTCTGACCTTAGACGCGTGCAGCATAGTCCGAACCTGAACCAAATGATGCATTGTCTGACTGAGCTATATTTGCAACAATAGAAGGAGAGTTAACCTCCGAGAGATCATGAGATACTGCTGCCATTTAAAGATAAAATATAAAAGCCGTAAACGAAGGCAAACGATATCCAATCAAGAAGAACCACGCGTCTAAGGTCAGACCCACAGAGAAACAATCACAGATCCAGAAAGGGGAGGAGAAAACCACGCATCTAAGGTCAGACCCACAGAGAAACAATCACAGATCCAGAAAGGGGAGGAGAAGGCGAGCTTCTCTGTCCAAGACCGGCCGGAAAAAGCCGCCGGAATAGTGCTCACGCGTCGGCAGAAGGTGGCGCGTGAAGCCCACGCGCAGAGAAGACAGGTGGCGCGTGACGGCGCGTGGGAGATGCTTTGCTGACCGGACCACCACAGACCTGGTCGCCGGGAAGAGAGGGTCCTGATCGCGTGAAGTCTGCTCTGATACCAACTTGAATATAAAATAATAGAAGAATAATATGTTGTGTATTGATCTGTGTCAGAGAGTTACAATATATAGAGACCCTAATGGGCTTAAGTGAAAGGCCCAAACCTAATCCTAATACAGTCAGAATACAGTCAGAATATTTACGGATAAGACGGAATCCAATCATATCTAATCATATCTAATCATATCATATCTAATATTCTAACAATTCAGAAGTGGAAAATCTTATATAGTGCCAATGAAACAAGAAGGAAAATTGGTATATAAAACTGAAAGGAAGAGAGGCAAGTAATGTCAACTATGCCAGTTACGGTCTAATGATCATACCTAACTGCATCCACAAAATTACCTATGAAGATGCAAAAGAACTAGAAGTGAAGCTGTATGCATCTTTCAAATTACCTATCAGCAATCTTCCCTATTTCACCACCTAGCGCATCCACTTCATGAACAAGTTGGGACTTTGCAGGCCCACCAACTGCTGGATTGCAAGGCTGCACAGAACTGGCCTTAGTTAGAAACTCTTCATGTTTTATAGATAGAAGCATGCATCACACGCTTAACCAAATCAAAATAAGGGATTGGCATACACGGCACAAGCAAAGGCAGAACAGATAGCAAACACATATAGCTTGATTTTGAACATCGAAAAACACAAAACAAAAAGCCCATTCCACCACTTATATATTATACAAGGATGATAGCTACATTAATGGTTTTTATATTTCAAAGGACACACTGAATTTCAAATTACAAAGTCTATGTAACAAAAGACAATACATGCTGCAATATTGCTACAGCCAGTAAATAGGTGAAGTCTTACAAGCTGAATGAACTACGAAGCACTTCGATGAAACCACAAAAGGAAGCAGCATTAAAACAAGATGGATTTCTTAACAACTATAATATTGATACATGATTCAAGAATTAAAAATAAAAATCCTGCAAGGGGCGTATAATTCTACCAAACCTGCCACGCAATACGGTCAATATTCAGAGTAAGAAGAAGAGTTCTTGCTCCCAAACGTGCAGAGGCGAGGGCGGCTTCGCAGCCTGCGTGCCCTCCTCCAACTACAATCACATCATATTTTTCATCTGCTGTTCCGATTTCATAATCTAATTCAAAAAAAAAATAAATCTCAAATAAGTAAACAATTTCAGTTTTTCAAGAAGGATTAACATACTCTGACACAAAAGAAGCCTGAAAAATGAAAATCTCGTACCTCGGGAGAAGGAACCGGCTGCGACGGCGGAGAAGCGGCGGGAGAAAGTGGAGCCAGAGAAGGAGATTCGGCGACGGAACTTGCGACGGAATGTGAAGTCACGAGGGTTCAGAAGAGTACAAGAGGAAGTGGAGAAGAGTGTTTTTCGTAAATTTCGGCCGAAGTGACAGAGATGGAGAGTGAACAGCGCCGTTGCCATTATCGCATTTGGTTCTCAAAATAATGGGAACGCGAAATTATGATAAAACGAATTATCACAGTTTTCTTAAACAGCTCTCAGCCGTTAGAGGCAGCGCGCAGTGGCAGAAAACAGTGTTCAACGCCGTTTCCTTGTTATCTGAATGTAGTTTAGTGAAATAACGAGACTAATATTTTGGGCCCAATGAGCTGGCCCAATGTAAATCGAACAGCTAGCTGGCGGTGCTATTGATGAAAAATAAAACGCTATGGTCAGGATTTCTGAAATGATTGAATTTTTAAATAAACTTTATCTGTAAAATATTGATTACAAATTAAATATAAATTATCTAATCTATGCATACATTTTAATTTTGGATGAACTTAATTTTAGCAAGTGAATTGATTTATGTTTGAAAGTGCTTATTTAAAAAGTGTTTTTGACATTACGAATGTTTGAATTGTGTTGATTAAAAAAATTAATGAATCAACGAAAAAAAATGTGACTTTATTTAATGAGTTATATTGAAAATAAATTAATGTTAATAATTTAATTGTAAATAACAAATTTCAACCTCCTATATTCTTGAGTTATGCAACTCTTGGTAAAAAGTTAACAGCTTGTGGAGGTGTTTTCCTTGATTCTTCAGGTGCTTGGGTTGTTGGGTTCACTCGAAAACGTAGGCATTTGTAAAATATTGGTCACTGAGTTTAATTGTGGACTAAATGTAAATTTAAGTGTGCGGTTAACTTAGTGTAGATTGAACGTGGTAATGCTCATCCATGCAATGTGTTTTGCCAATGTATAAAGGGTTGTTATTTGCAGTGAGATATAACATAACAAATATACCAAAAATTATAATCATCTATATAAAATGTTAAAAAGAAAAAACATGTAACATATCAGAAATATAGTATAAGGGTTTTATGACTCTCCTGTCATAAGAGAGTCAGTATCTTATGCTAAGATACATGAAAAAGTGCAAACATTTTGTTTTTTGTTTTAACTAAGCGGACTCTACATATATTTTATCTCAGCAACATAAGACATCATCTCACCAACAACATGATATTAAATATTGTCCACTGAGTAATATGTCTTATTTTTAACATTGATCAATCCATCACGAATGTAATAAATGTGTCACAAATATATAAAATCATTAAAGAAGTCTTCCCTTAACAATTTAAGTTTTTTGGTTGATTTGATTACTTACAGGTATCAGAGTTCAGTGACTATGAAGTCACAAGTTCGATCATCATTGTCCCCATGTTTTAGTGGAATTAAATACGCACAAAGTAAATCAAAAATTAGATATATGTAATATCCACGCTTCAAACCTAAAGGGCTTATATGAGGGGATATGTTAGAGAATAATATAAATCATTAAATTACCATCATCCAACAGCTTAAACTTTTTGGTTGAATTGGCTTTTTACATTATATCAGAGCATCAGTGTCACGGATTCGATCTTCACCGCTTCCATTTTCTTTTCTGAAATTTTTAGCACAGATAGGCTAAATTTGATGCATCATCAACCCTTCAAGCTCAATGGACTCTCGTTTGAGAGGGCATGTAAGAAATATATAAAATTATTAAATTAACAAAATAAAATAAAAAATAAAAATTATAGTATGCAAGCTAATAAACTGGATATGTTTATTTTATGGGATTTAGAAATATAATGTTGGAGTAATTTGGCAGTATCATGCTATAGAAGCACCAAGTGTGAGCCCCATTGTTTAAATTTTTTTAAGAAAAAAAAAACATCACACATATCGATGGCGTAGCCACATTCGAACTAGCAAGTTCCAAGCTGGTTTTCAAAATTAGAAGTTTTTATTTTTATTTTCAGTGACTATAAATGGTTTGCTTCCTCTAAACCTGCTGATTTTGGTACTAACTTTCTCCATAATTAGCTGATTTTTGAGACTAACTTTTCAAATTTTCTAACTCCGCCACTCATCGATGGGTCTGTTTTGAAACACTTCCAATTCGCATGTTTGATGCATAGTACAGGATAAGGCCTGATAGTATAAGGCTTGATTGTATAAGGCATGATTGAATTTTAATACTATCAAGCGTTTGACATGGTATTGTAGAAAATAATATACTAAGATAATATCATATAGTATTTGATAAATGCACTGTATAATACTATATAGGATAAAAATAAATATTTTTAATAAAAATATCCTTTAATAAAGAATTTATATAATTCTTCAAAAATGTCGTATGATATTAATTTTTAAGAATTACACTAGTCGACGATGTTAATACAGCAACCTCTTATCAGGTCTTATCCCTCCCCTTTGACCGGATTAAGTTATATATCATTTTGATGTATTAAGAGATACTGCTGTATAAGCTTATACTATACGATGGTCACACCAAACAACTGAAAATGTCATAACGTATAGTATAAGTTTATACTATCAGGCCTTGTACGTCACACCAAACAGACCCTTATTTTATTGATCATGTAATATAATCGTTCAAAGAATACTTTTTTTCTATAAAAAATAAAAAGGTTGTCGGTCACGCATGTATTAATTCTTTAATTTTAATAAACTTGATAGAATATTCCAAAAATTATTCGATCATACGTCATAGTTGAGCTCACCCTTCATCGTCAGCATGCAGTACGTAGACCAATACTTACAATGTGACGTTAGATGATAAATATAATAAAAAGATCAAATCTACTAAAAAATAACTAAATAAAAAAATCAAATAATCAATGTGTGACTCAAAATGCATAGGTATAGATGGCAAAGTAGCGGAGCCGCCATTAAAAATCGTCTATAAATGAACCAGTCCATCTCGCTTTGTTTTTAATAGTGGGATGGGAAAATCAGTTTATCCCATCCTATCAGCCCGACTTTTTTTTTAAAGTTTTTTTTCTTTCTTTTTTTATTATTTAATTATGGTGCATTTTTTCATTTACTATTAATTTAATATTGTAGCACCTTCATTTCTCAACATTAATAATCAATTTTTTATCAATAAAAAATTATTGATAAAATTATTAGGATAATAAATATATTGGTAAGCAAAAAAATTTAATAGTCAAACAGTTTCTAAGGCTGTGTCCCTCTTTAGGATCTATTTCATTAATGCCCAACCTTTTTTTCAAGATGTAATGTAACAGCATCCAAGGTTCGACATTTGATAGAAGGAACTGTTATTGAAGACAGTGGGTGATATTGGACACTTGTCTCCCAGGATAGAAAAGAATGGTGGCACTACCAATCAACAGCCCAAACGAACACAACAATATGCCAGAGGAAGTCACACCGGAGGATGAAGAACAGTATGCAAAACCGGAAGAAGGAAAATTCCGGCAGAGTTTAAGTGCAGAAAAAACTGGATATATTTCTGAAGGTGTCAGTGTCAGGAAGTCACACCGGAGGATGAAGAACAGTATGCAAAACCGGAAGAAGAAAAATTCCGGCAGAGTTTAAGTACAGAAAAAACTGAATATATTTCTGAAGGTGTTATAGACACTGACCGGTCACGATGTCCGGGACGGCGGCGCGCGTGTGTGGTGAACCAATGCTCACCTAGCTCTTCCCCCTACATAAAACATGTAGTGACCAAAGGGCCAATCTAAGAGAGGGAAGTGAGAGCTTATATACTCTCTCATTTCCTACTAATTGTCCAATGTGGGACTTGTTAAAACCCACACACCTCTTCATCTTCCCTTTTTCTCTTTTCTTTATTAAGCCACTTCTTATTCATAACTAATGGATCATTGTACATTAATTCATTCATTAATTCCAACAGGAACTTTTATTTAACATCCATTGGTATGAAAGAAAACAAATACTTTACGGTGTTCATTTGAAAAAGAGCATTTGTTTCGCCCATTGCACATAGATATTCTATAAGCTCCGTAGCTACACTAAACACCAAAACAAAAATGAATCAGAAGAGTAACAAGGTTATTAAAGTCGTACATTATTAATGGAGAACAAGTAAAAACTTTAAAGAATTTTGATATAAATGATTATAGAGAAAGTAAACAACAAAAATGAATAAAAAAAGGGCTAGCCGGCCTCTGGTGGGGCAGATTAGGCGAGGTGGATTGAAAAATTTATCCTACTCCATCCTGTATGACGGGTGGGACAGACCAAACTTATTTTGTCACCTTTATTCGTGGGACATGCATAAATCATTAAAATGAAAAATATTCTAAGTGCTATAGATATACTGAGCACTCCATACATCTTTTACTAAATATGAAAAAAAAATAACTTTTTTTCACTATCCTTACATTTATAATTGTTACGAGCCTTTATTACTTACTAGAGTTAGAGGGCCCACGAAAGGACAACAAAAAGACAAAACTAAGATAAATAAAGGAAATATCTATTGCATTTTTTGATAAGGAATAGTTATTTTTATTTATTTTTTGACAAGGAAGTATCTATTTTTATTGCATTGAAAATGTGCTCATTTAGATGAGGCCACTGTATCCAAAGGAATAGAGTAACCGTGAGTTTAACTGAATAGAACCTTTATATTTTTTTCTTTTTCAAATAAATTTTTATTAGTCAATAATAGTTAATTTATAAAATATATTAAATTTTAATTTTGGACAGATATACTTATCACCAAAAATATTTATTATATTTACAACTAATCTAATCATGTTGATTTTCGTCAATTTAACGGTTATAATTTATTAAGAATTAATAATTAATTAATCAGTACAATATGTAAAAAAATTGTCATTATTATACTGTTTTTTATAATTCAAAGAAAAGTCAACTAATTTTAATAATTATTAATAGATGAAGGCTTGTTTTAAAACTGTTAAGAATTTAAATATAACAATCAACTTAAATTTTAATAAAATCTTAGATACTGATAAAATGATTGAACTTCAAAAATATATTATATACGTGCTCAAATATGATTCTTTTTGTGTCTTTATTTTTTGTCCTTTTGTTTTTTCTCCTTACCCCTTTCTGGATTTATCGACTTCACTCTCAGTTACCGCACATGCTGCATTGATATGCGCTGTTCGGTGACTGCACTTTAAAGGCGTGCGCATTTTATCAAAGCAAGAAAAAGGAATCCTTTGGATTTGGTATACTCAATGTTAAGAATTTAAGACGATACCATTCAATAAAAATATAGGAAATATATTTGTTATGAGATAAATACATATGATTGTTACGTCACAATTTTTTTTAATATGTTTTATAAAATAAAATTATATCATGCAATATAATTCTCTAAAAATATAGAATCTATTGTTTTTGTATGTTATAAAAAATAATTTAATTTTTTTATATATATAAAAATATATATAATTTGACATATTTTTATGTGTGTATAAAAAATAAGTCTTTATTTTATCATGTTACATGATGGCATGCAACACTAAAAGACAAAAAAAATAAAAAATAAAAAAATATGATAAGACAATTTGTTCATTGATTTTATTTTGTCTTATCTTAAGATAACCAAATTATTTTTTCTTCAACATAACTCTTATTTATTCCATAAAAAATAATTTTATTTTTTATAAACATTAAATCCAAAAATCCTATAAAATTATAGGATTTTATTTTTATGTTGGGCGCTGCAGCCGAGATTAGTGCCTGCCGCAATACTTTACAGGAGTTGGGCCCCCACCTCACTGTCCACTTTCGATCTTATCCGAATCCGAGAGTTAAAGTTAAGGTTCCATTCCCACGGTGAAAAAAAAAAAACAGAAGAAAAGAAGGTAAATTTAAGCTCTATATAATGTGAGGCTGTAAAGCAAGCAAGATAGAGTTGTGGTGGTGCTAAGTATGGGTAGTGGCACTGGCAATGGCAAGGGTAAGGGTGAGGGCGTGGTGGGTGTGGGGCAAGTCTCGGTTCAAGGCCAAGGGAACGTGTACCCTTCCGGTGGTTACGCCAAACTTCCAGGTCCACGAAACCAAATCAAGAAAAAAATTGTTGAGGACTTTGTTGAGGACATAAAGGTCATGTTCAAGATTGATGCATCCTGCACCAAGAATTGAATCAATGATTTTCATTTATCTGTTCGTATTGTTCTAGATTTGTGCTCTTGAGCTTCCACTGTTCATGTAATGTGTTCCCCTGTATTTATAATAAACAAGAGCGGTTCTCTGTCTCTTTCTCTCTGTTCTTATCTGCTTTTTTATTTTTTATTTTTTTTATGGAATCTCTGCGCGTCCTTCTCCTTCATTCTCATTTTTCCTATTTGCTACCATTCTTCAATTTCTTCATTGATTTCGGGGCTTTTCTGAAACTGGACTGCGTGTAACTAACAAAATTAGAAGGAGAGAAAAATTGGGTACAGTGAGGATTTTGGTTAACCAAAGTAATTATGTATGATATGAGTACTGTATCCATTCCGGTTCGTTAATCTATTCCATCACTGAACAAATTTATATTGGAGGGATAGTGCGTCAGGGACTCCGGGTGTAGTAGCTGTTGAAGGCGGCCCAAAAAAACAAAAAAAAAAGCCAAAAAGGTGGTTGGTTGTACGAGAATGAGATATTTGTTATGATTTGTCTTTGGGACTATCTATTCAAACATTTGAGCAAATTACTTAGGGCTTTATACTTCTCATGTGCCAGTAAAACAATTTTTTTTCCTGCAAGTGTAATATGAAAAGTTGAAGGAAGCCGAAAAGCATATACAAAAAAAGAAAGAGAAAGACTAAAAGGGATTTAAGGCAAAACGTTGTCGTTTCTGATTGCAGGAAAAAACTTTATTTTGCCGCCGCAGGGGAAGTATAAAGCCCAATTACTTATTACATTTCAATTTTTAATACTGGAAAAAAATAATTTACTTTATTACATTTCAATTTTTAATTATAATTAGTCTTGATAGAATCCCATATGGCCATATCTATTCAAATCTTTTGAGCAAATTAGTTATCTGACATTGGTTTTAAAGACTATTTATTTTTAAAATAATTAGTTACTCAAAATTTTCCTAACAGTCTTTATGTTAACGGAAGTAGTGAAAAAAATAGATTGGAGAGTTCTACGATACATTAGTTTAGGTATTGTAATGCCTGATCCGTATTAGAGATCACAAGGACATAAGTGCCAAGTCAAAAAGCTGGAAACAGCTGTTTCTATTATTGATGAAAATGACAAGAAATAGCTTCGGGGTTAAGTTAAAGTTATCATGCAATGGGCATAGAAAGTTAGAAACAAATAAACAGGTAGCTAGATTTCATCGGAAATATATATAAATTCGGTGCATTACATATGATATGTTATTAAAAATTATGTAGATATAAGATATGTTATAACTAATGGTCTAACGGTCTATTACATATGATAATGAATATGTTATCATAATTAATAATGTATTAATAATTCATTAGCATAATGCACTCAATTTTATTTTGTTACATTAGGCTTATGCAATAATGTTTCAGATTTTGCAATTTAAAATCATTCAGAATTTTTTGGACTTAAAGTCATGCCTTTAGATATCAAAAATGGTTTATGCTATTCTTGAATCTTAAAGTCATGCCTTAACATCATCAAAGATATAACTTATTAAAGAGATAAAATTACATATGCGGGAAGATGAATTGAATTGAATTCATATATATTATCAGTTTAAAATTATTTTATAAGAATGAGATGGAAATAAACAATAATGTACAATATTTGTCCAAGTCCAAGTCAGTGTAAATCTGGTTTGCAATGGTTTTTCCACTGACAGTATATATCAATTAAACATAAATGAATAAATAATATGTATATTTAAAGAAAAATAACAAAATGATCCTTTATAAATTTAAAAGTAAATTTTGCTTTTGCGTATGAAAATTGTTATGTACATAATTCTTTTAAATTTTTTAAAACAATTACTATTTAAATTTTTTGACGAGTTAAAAATTTATATTTTTAAAATGAACTAATCCATGAAGCATCACTGGCCGAAACAATTATAAAAACGGCATGTCCCGCTGCATGAGTCTGGCTAGTGGCTACACTTGGTTTTTCTCTTGCTATGTATAGTATCAGATAAGATGTTCATACTATCACTTTTTTTTTTATTAACAATTCATTAACATTATAATTATTATTGGATCAAATTTTGCAGCAAAAAGTTTGTTAAAAAGAGAGAAAAAAATTGCTGAAAAGTTTGATCAATGGTAATTAAAAATGGTAATGGATTGGTAGTAGAAAAAAATAATAATATAAATACCCTACCTCATATAGTATAACAAAATTGAAAATATAAAAGTAGCAAAACTTAATTTTTCTTTCGAGAGTTGTCATATACATAAAAGTGTTAACTAGGGCTTTTCATTAACTTTAGTATCACAGGAAAAAAAAAAAAAAAAAAACTCCTTGATATTTAAAACAAGTAAGCAGGCGAGCTATTTATAATTTATAATTTGGCAATGCCATTTGGTAGAAATTATTTATTCTCTAAAATCCATTTTGATTCGCCTATGTTACAATCAACTCATATACAGCACATGTCTCCAAGGATTTTATCCTATTTATATTAAGGATTTTGCATGCACTATCTAAAAAAATTGAGAATTAAAATTATTTAATACATAAAAATATTTAATACATTGAAAATTTAATTTGTTTTCATTTAGTATTTGTATTGTGATGTCTCGAAATCTTAAGATTATACACTTATTGACATTGTAACTCATTTACAAACTTTTATAATTTTAAGACCACATATTTATCCATCCTAAAATTAGAGTAATGTAATTCTTTCAGTTTTCATTCAATCAATGTAAGCAAAATACAAGACGAAATGCTTGCAGTGGTTCTTGAAAAATGGAGGCGACAGGAAAGCTACTTTACTGCTCTTTTTGTTTCAAAATATCTATTATTTAAGGTTTTGTATACAAATTTTATAAATCATCAAATAATTTCAATCATAGAAATAATTATATTTGACTAAATAAATTTATTTTAAAATATTTATATATTTATCGTTTCAATAATATTTTCTCTTGTTTTACGAAGTGAACAGATCAGGAAATACTAACAAAGTAAAAAATTAATGTCACTTGATTTTTCAAAATAATAAGTAAAATGAGTAGAATATATTTTTTAAAAATGAAAAATATTTTAAAATTGAGATAAGATATTATACCTACATCTTTTCATTCCTACTCTATCTACTCTTCTCTTATACCGTGAGATCGGAATCTCAACTGACATTCCTCATTTCTCTTTCCTCTTAGATTCTGATCAAATACTATTAAAAAGAAATAAATAAAGTAAGCATAAAAAAATAGATATCATATCATATCCTTTTAAAATTAATAAAATAATTTTTATCATGTCCTCATCCGTCATCATTATTGACTCCGTTCCCTACCCGTTACCACATCTACTAAGTACTGACTATTAAAAAAAAAACCCTGATATATACTAACTGCTAAAATATTAAAAAAAAAATTGAGCAATCGTCATTAGTTAACTACTACGGATTCAAGGTCCATTCTGCAGAGTTGCGAGGATTCCTTGAAGGATTAAAAATGGCTTGGAGCACAGGTCACAGGAATATCTGGGTTGAAGGGGACTCCTTACTGGCAATTAAGCTCATCACCCGTGGTTGCCAAGGCCATCATCCCATGGCGTCAATCATTTTTTTTTTTTTTTTTTGGAGTTACCCAACCCTAATTATCTCTTTGAGGCGAGTTGACGTCAATCATTTTTAAAACTAGGGAACTTCTGGATAGGAGTTGGCACACATTGATTACCCACACTTTCAGGAAAGGAAACATGTTTGCAGACTGGCTTGCAAACCACACTCGGAACTATCACGATTGGGAAACCCACTTCCTGGAAGAACCTCCTTCTGATTGCAAGATACTGTATGGGCATTTGTAGCCCCTGTTATATCTGTTTAGTGCTCGCCTACTTAAGAAATCTTGGTATATGATAAAGATGGGGAAAATATAGGTTTTATGCAAGAAGTACCTAAGTGGACAGGATGTACTGTGCAATCACGTTAGCAGACCTCACTCGCGAAATATGTCCCACCGTTTTATTTATGCTATTTATTTTGTATCCGAGTTTATATGTCTCGGCATGTGTAAGAGTAAGATAGTACTTGTTCACTGCGTATAGGAGTGTAAATAGGCTATCTTAGACTTTGGCTTAAATAAGTCAGGTCTGTCTAAAAACATTGAGTATGTCTTGGCCTATTAGCATATGTAAGTCTCAAATTACAAGTCTGGCCTGACCTATATTTAAAAAATAAAAGTCTTGACCTAAGTTTATTAACCTGTTTAAGCCTATTAAACATTCAACAATTAAAAGAATAACTAAAATAATATTATTTTATTATTCGAAATTATTAAAATAATAATTGTATTTATTATATTTTAAATAAATAATATAATATAGATCGACCTGTAAATTTATAGGCTCGACATGTACAAAAAAGCCTATGACCTGTTTTCTAAATATATTTTTTTAAGAGCCTAGACCTATTTTATTTTACTATTTGTAATAAGCCAAGTCTGACTTAATATAAGCTAGGCCATAGGCCCCTTTAAGCCGGTCTAGTCCATTTACACCCCTAACTGCGTGTTATCCCAACGGTTGGTGTAATTTCTTAATCTCATTGAAGACACTCCGGAGCCAGTAGTTGTATGGAAAGGGTTATCTATCTTTGAAGGAGGTACCCATATTTTTAGTGCACGAGGAACCAGTTTTGTAGCTTGAGTCATTGTCTTTGAATGAGCAACTGTCAGGACCCTTTGTGAATTTGGCCTCTCATTGATTTCAAGAGTGGTGCCCGAGATGCTCCTTCTTGTCCTTTGATCATTGGTTTATTGATAAGGTGTTGTTTCTGCAAGTTACTCCGGAAGCCAGAAGGGCGAAACTTGCATATTTGACTATATCATCTGAGGTATGAAGTTACTACTTACTACACTGGAGTAAGGGTTTCTGAATTTTGGATTCTTTGTGAATTGGGTCTCTCATGGATTGAGTCTCTATTTTGGTCCAAAAGACAATCTAATTTAAGAAATGTTATGAGAATGATTATAATTTATACATATATTTATTACTCAAGCAAATACTTAATACACCTTTAAATCTTGAATTTGAATGACCTGTCCTCTGTAAATTCCACACTTGATCTATAAAACCCACTGATATAAAGAGTAAATCACGTTTTCCTCTCTATTTTTTTCTAGTTCAAAATCAACAGTCCAAATTGAAAATCCTACATTTACACCTATTGCATTTTTTAAATATAAACTATATAAAGGAAAGAGAAGAGGGACAATTGCCACGTGAGACTTGACACCCACAACATTTTTTTTTTCTTTTCTTTTTTTATTAAGAAAAGAGGGAGAATAATTCTCAATCATTCAGGTATAAATCAACTGTGATAAAAGAAATAAAAAAATATGAAGATGATTTATATTTGAATGATAGAAATTCTCAACAGACCTAAGGTCCCATGTTAGGACCCATTAAAAAAAAACTGTTTCAAACGATGCCATATCGTTATGCATATGTTATATTCATGGGTGTAAAATGATCCCATTTTCATATATTATTTTTTTAATATTATTCTGGTAATTTGGACTTATTCCTTTTTACTAATTTTGTTTTTTACCGGGGTCTACAGCTTATCTGTTTTTCCTATTCACATGTAGAATCTATGGCTTTTTTCCACTACTTTTTTCTTGCAATTCATGCACGTTGCATAATACCTTTCAGTGGTATGTTTTATTTAATAAATGCATCTGGGTAATATTAATTTGTTTTAAGCAAAAAATAAATTAAAAAAATAGACTCCTAACACAGATAATCCTAATATTCTAATTTCTAACAATTTCAAATTCAATGAACATTTTGTTTAAACACAAACTATACATGTACATCTTATTTTTTATCTGAAATGTAAATTTTACAGGTGGTCATTACATACCTTATCAACCGCAATATAAGAAAAGCATAAATCAGCAGCTAATAAATCTCCAACTCAAGTGTATAGTCTCAGGCGAGTTGTAATTTGCTGCCGGCACATAGGGCATGAAGATAATGTCACGCCACACTCCTTGCAAGTCTATATTAAAAAACATAGAGCAAATAAATAACAGACACATTTTTACATGCAAGTCATACATCCATTTGTTCCTCTTTGCACAGCAATTCTATATCGGGTGGAAATAAAATGCTTTCTCCGACCATTTTGTTAGTATGTAGTGACAATATTTTTTTTTTTAATGTTGACATGCTTTTCCCAAAAATCACATGACATGTCTATGTTAAAATGTTGCATAATTTTGACTTGGAGCAAGAAAAGAACATCCTTTTCATCTTTCCTTTGAACTTTCATCACCAGTAAAAAAAAAAGTAAAATTTCTTCAAATATGAAAACTATAACCTAAATTCCCTTCAAGATTTATAATTCACTCGAACAACTATAACCTCTAGGGCACATTAACAAAAGCATTAGACAAGAATAAGTTCATTAAACAGACTTACTGTATGACCACATCCAAAAGCCATGTCCTTCGGATTGGTTAGGCAAACAGGGCATGCCTAGAACAGGAGAAAGACATTTACCACGTAACCATATTTGATCTTAAAATGAATCTAAAGCAAGAGAAAGACACGAGGGTGGAGCACAAGAGTAACATACTGATTCTATTGCAGCTGGAGCTGTTGGCTCAACTGATTCAAAATTTGTCATGCGTGGAACTGCTAGGACTGCATTGTCATGATCTATTACTTCCTTAGGTGGAGGGAGAGGCCTTTTAACTTGATAACTTATTGATTCTCCTCTGCATCAGAAGAATTTGACACTCAGTTATCCTTGAATATAATTTAGAATCAGCGTACCTGTAGTTCATGGCTTACTTGGCAACTTGTATATTTTGAGCTACCCGGTACTGAATGGGAATTTCCATAAGGGCAGCAAGTGCAAATGCTGTTTCCTTCTTTGATTCCTCTTGGTTCTCAGACATGATCTTTGTGAAATTAACAAACTGAAGGGGTATGAACGAACACAAAGCAGCTAATATATCAATAATAATAATTAAAAAAAAAAACTCATAAATCATAAATGATCCAGAACTAAGGACGCTCTACTAAAATATGAAACACCAAAAATTTTCCAGCCCTTTTTTGAGATTAAGCTGTCATCTTCCAAACAGATCACCACCAAATCACATACCAATGTTATGTTTGACTATCAAGAACAACTCCTAGAGAAAGTTTGAACGGACTTCTAAATTTTAAATACGTGAAAAAAAGGTTGATCTCCACCAAGTCATTTACCAATGCTTTGTTATTGAGCTGTGTTAAAATAGATTCATGTTTGTGTTGAACCCTATATATGGCAATGATATCCACCATATAAAAGATAATTTAAAATTATAAATATGTACATAGATTTTAAAATTCGACAGTGGAAGTGTTGCCACATAGGTTTCACCATGAATTCGAGTTTAGAAACACAAATCTTCATTGTCTCTTTCCAGCAGTGCTTATTTATTCCCAACGTACATCTTTCTGGCCGTTTATCCTTCCAGTATTCCAGCTCCTTTCTCACTGAGACTCTTTATAGCAGTGTTGTTTTTTCTAGGCTGTTGCTGTTTTGTCTCTTAAGCAGTGGCTGACTGCCTGTTCTTTTCAATTGTATTGTGGTTCAATACTGTTTTTATATTGTGCCAGTACATAGTGAGTTTTATTGGGCAGGGCAGGGAAGTGTTTTCTTGATGCGACAACTAATGGAAAGATACCGAGAAAAGAAGAAGGACTTGCATACGGTGTTCATAGACCTTGAGAAAGCTTACGATAGGGTTCCAAGGAAAGTTTTATGGAGGGTCCTGGAGAAGAAAAAGGTTCCATTAAAGTATGTAAAGGCAATCAAGGATATGTATGATGGGGCTACTACATGTGTAAAAGCTTGTAACGGATCATCAAGTTATTTTCCTATCACGGTAGGTGTACACCAAGGGTCAGCTCTAAGTCCTTACCTCTTTGCCTTAGTTATGGATGAACTAACAAAAGATATTCAAGAGGAAGTGCCATGGTGTATGCTTTTTGCAGACGATATTGTGCTTATTGATGAGAGCAAGGAGGGTGTTAATAGAAAACTTGAATTGTGGAGAAGCACATTGGAATCCAGAGGATTCACATTAAGTCGAAGCAAGACTGAGTATCTGAAGTGTGAGTTTTCTCTGGTACAAGACGAGGACCAAGAACCTGTGCATCTAAATGGTCAAGAGGTACCCAAAAAAGATGCTTTTAAATACTTGGGCTCCATTTTACAAAACGATGGAGAGATTGATGAGGATGTAAATCATAGAATCAGAGCAGGGTGGATGAAATGGCGCAGTGCATCTGCCTTTTTGTGTGACCGCAAAATCCCCCTGAAGTTAAAAGGAAAATTCTATAAAACGGCAGTAAGACCGGCAATGCTATATGGAGCGGAATGCTGGCCAGCACATAGGCAACATGAGCATAAGACGGGAGTAGCAGAGATGAGGATGTTAAGGTGGATGTGTGGTTACACAAGGATGGATAAGATAGGAAATGAAGATATTCGACGAAAGGTCGGAGTAGTACCGGTAGCCGAGAAGATGAGAGAACATAGATTGAGGTGGTTTGGGCACGTGATGAGAAGACCCATGGATGCTCCTGTAAGAACAGAAGTTTGTTACCAAGAGCTAAACACAAAAAGAGGCAGAGGTAGGCCGAAGCTTACTTGGGGGAAAGTAGTAAAACAAGATTTAATGGAGTGGGATATAGATTGGCGGACAGTATGTCTTAGAACGGAATGGAGAAAAGCTATAAGTATGGTGGAGGGTTAGACCCGCTGTTATTCCTATGTTCCAGATGGTCCCTTTTTAGTCCTTTTCCCCTTTATTTCCCCCACTTCTTCTTGTCCCTTTCTTTTTTACTTGTATTTATTTATATATACATATATTTTTTTTTATTTTATCTTATTTTATTTTTTTATTTTATCTGTTTATTTTTATTTATTTTTTTATTTTTTTATTTTTTGCGTTTTTACTTTTTTTCAATCGTTTTGTATCTTTCATGTGGGTTCCTCTACCACCGACCCCAATTAATTTGGGATAAAAGTGTTGTTGATGTTGATGTTGATAATACACTTGACCTAGATTATTTGCATAAAGAGTGGTATAAGATCAGAGTTATATATAACAATTATTCAGAGTCAACATCAACAACACCTTTATCCCAAACTAGTTAAGGTCGACAACAATTATTCAGAATCAAATTAGTGAAATATCTCTCCTCTTTTCCTTCTAAAAAAACAATACTCAACACTAATTACAAACTCGTCCGAAATATGAACATACTTAATCATACACCTTTTGAGTACCTGGAAGTTATCAAATAAGCGCTGATTAATGTTATCATCAAAGTGCTGCATTTCATTCCATGGTCCATCTCCAACTCCAACCAAAATAATTGAGAGAGGATAGTGACTGAATATCAAAACAGCTTCACATCAGCGGCAGACACCATGAACAATAGTAAAAGACTACAAAAGAAATTGCTTTACCTTGCAGCAACAATAGAATTCACAGTTGCCTGTTCTTGTGGACTGAGCTTTCCCTGTGGTGTACCAGAATTTCTAGTAACCTGTAAAAAACAAGATATTCCAGAAAGGCAGAAACAGAAGAAATTTAAGAAAATACAATTAATAATAGCATGAAAAGAAAATAATGGGGAAAAATAAATAGGTGAAACCTGTCCATCAGCAATAATGACAAGAACATGATATTGACCATTGCTTCTCTCCACGATGTCAATTGCTGCGTCGATTACAGGGGCAAATGATGTTGGACCTATGGATAAGGAATGAACTGTCATAATGAAGTCTTCATTTCATTGCCAGGACACAAAAGCCATCTTTCCTATGGATTTTTCCCTTTTTGAACTAAAAGAAGAATTCATCAAGGAAAACAGGAATTCAAGGCAGGAGGATCCTTGAAAATGAGAATAAAACATCAAAAGAAAGGAGGGCGAAATGTAACAAAGTAGATAAATCAACTTAAAAGGGCAATCTCGTCCTTTGACGATGACAAAGAAACTCAATAAAACCTATGGGGTGAACCTTAAAAGAAAGCTAAAAAACAAATCTATGCCACAAAAAGATGATTAGGATGAGATCTTTGGCTAAAGCCTTTAGAATTTCCCTCCAGCCAAATACACCACAATCGAGCATCCTTTCTACTCCCTAAACCTACTTAACAAATCAGGTGGACAGATTCAATTTTATCCAAACAGCACAAACAACTTACTTTATAACAGCAAAGCTACATTCAAAACTCTTGTGACACATTACACAAATATAAAGGGAAGGGATCATATAAGTTATACGTTTTAGAACTATCTAATAATTCTTGAGGGCTATTTGTCTTGCATAAAAAAAGGGCTAATATGTGATTCATATAGGGATGCACTTATTAATTGAAATGATCCATTTGGTATAGGCTTGAACATATCTAAAATTGATTAACATGGGTAACAGTATAGGCACTATCCCATAGGCCCATCATGGGAAGACATAAATGTTATTTATTTGGCTAGGTCCCCTCTACATTCACATGATATCTTTTAGTTGTTCTACAACTTGATCCCTCGAGAGTTGTGATTAGGGGACGTGAACTGCATACAAAGCCCTAGCCTTTCACAAGTTTTGCAGGTGATTGGATCAACACAGCAATTCCTAGCATCAATCATCATGTCTTCAACATGTAAGCATTTATCGGTGTTCTAAACTTCTAATCTCATAAAATCATCATATAATTTTGCTTACAATTAGACCTAAACACCTGTATCAGTCATTAATATCAATACTAGTATGTATAACTGTCCCAAAAAAAAAAAAAACCATAACCATAAAAAGTGCTTTGGCATTCTGATAGGAATATACTCATGAAGGTGTATGTGAGATGGGTAGTAGGGGATTATGTTCTGCCAATGAGGTGGCATAACTAACTTTTGGAGGGAGAACAAAATATTCTAGGAGGCTAGGTTTGAGTATAAGACGAGAGTGTGAAGTGTATGAGGCTATCTTGGAAATTCTGGAATTTTGGGCTAATCTTGGGAGGGAATTCAGAGCCCATCGAACTGCTCTAAGCTTTGGTTCCATTGTCACTATTTTCCCTTTCTTTAGTTATCTTGTTACTCTCTGTAACTTTCTTTCTCATTCCATGTAGCAGAATTACGTTGAATCTGCTAAATCAATATCAGAACATATTTCTTGTTTCTTCATTATTTTTCTGATATTAGTTGGTATCTATCACATTTCCAAAAAAATAGTTGTCAAAGATGAATTTTAAGGAGAAAGTTCATAACTAGAAATAAGAGAAAGGATTTACAGGTAATAAATCCTGAAATTTTTGCAGTCCAAAAGCTCCTCCAGTTTGTGTAAGCCAAAAATGATGTATAGAATTGGCATTGCATCAAATAGGGATAGAACCAATATCTGAACTTCAATCATTGTCCTTAACAAGAATTAGATGCCAACAGACCACTAGGTTCATCGGCAATTTAATTTTCAAACTCATATGTGCTAAGCTATATTCACTGAATCATATTGCAGTTACACACACACAATTATTTCTAGCCCATAACTATAGTAGGGTTATTGTCCAAAGTCGTCAAATATATTTGAGACAGATACTTGTAATAAAATTGTTAAATCTAGCCAGCAAGGAAGATAATATTAAACCTGACAATTTTAAGCGTGGAACAATCTCTCTGTAGCGTGCAAGTACTTCCTCAAAACCATGACAATGGCGATGGTCAGGATAAAAGCTGAACACATTCTGATCATGTGTAGATGCTACAGAAGTATATTGACTGAAATCAACAGAAGAAAAAACATATAACATTTCTCTTACAAGTAAATACGCAACAGCTACTCACCATCACCGAATCCAAAACATGGTATCAGATTATCTTCATCAAAGGAAGAGAGAGTACGGCCAATGATAGAGATTGCTTGCTCATATGGATTAGGGGTGTTTCCAATAGAGTGAAGGCTTTTGTGGTTAAAGGAGTGCTTGCCTAAAATTATCAAGGCGTCACTTTTCTGCATTCTCTATACTTCCATGTATGTACAATATTTATTTCATATTCCAAAGAAACTACCTGTCCACTCATTGCTTTTGGTGAAGTCAATACCGAGTATTAAATTTGAAGATTCCAGACCAGCTTCTCTAAGAGCAGAAACAACCTGAAATATAACATGCTAAAGTTAAGTTTTTTTAAAACATCTGCTAAGAACAGCGAGTCCAGTTCACCTAGGGGCAGTGCATTGTTGCTGTTAAGGGAGGCGTTGGTCCCCCTAATAATTTTTAAAGTAAATTCCATTTTATTTTATTTCGTTTTTAGAGATGCCCCCTTCCACATAATTGTTTTCAACCTTTCTTGCTCCATCACTGATTTCACCAATAGTTAGTTAATTAGTTTCCTTTTCACCAAATTGACCTCAAAGTATTACAGTTTACTTTTTTAACCATATATGCAGGCCATTTGAACTTTTCCAAATGGAACCATGTTATTTCATATTTCTTCTCAAACTAAAGCAGGTATCTATAATAATAGGTTCTACATCTTCACTGCCTATTAGTATATCCATAACACTGATAATCTAGACTAAAGTGAAAAATCCTCAAGGGTTTTCCTAATACATAATGGAGTTCAACAAACATGTTATACAAACTGTCGTGCAATTATATAATCAAATAAACTTAAAATTTTCTATATATCTAAATGTGGATTCCTCTTCTAGTGTATTACAAAGAAGTTTTCCTTATAATGATAAGATTAATAGTGACTATTCTCACTAAATTAATGGGCAAAAGTAGGAGTGAAAACCTGATCCAATGAACTGAAATTGTCAGCTATATATGCGGGTTGCTGCTTATGTGGATATCTAGTATTCACCGAACTCCCTGCATAAGAAGAGGGTTGATGATATTGATAGCTAGTATTCACTGAACTCCCAGCATCCCAAGGGGGTTGTTGAGAAAGATCATCACGAGAATCATATGTTGATTCTCCATTTCCCATAACTAGAGTCCTTCTTTTACCTATATCGACATGAAAAGTAAATAAACAGCAATGGAGGTAAAAAAGATATGATTAAAGTTAAAATCAAGGGGTTTGCAAAACGAATCTCTATAACATTACACAATCACTTTTCCTACAACATAACTCTTATAAAACCCTAAAACAAATTAAAATGAGAACCACAGCAGAAGAAGTGACAACAATTCACAGTAAATAGTAAAATATCACAGTTCAACCTTATCAGGAGGGAAATGAAGAAGAAACAAACATTCTGCAAAAAATACTATGGTTTTAGTATATTTAGGCATCCTTCACTGTAGCTTATGTGAACATATTGCCATGAAAAACATTTCATTTTCCACAGCTTGCTTTACACAATAATTCTAATATAACTTCCTTCAAATTCCAAAGGCTAAGCCAAATTCTGGTAATAATCCTTAATATTAAATCATAAAAAGATTCAAGCAAATAGCATAAACCACGGTGACTAGTGCATCCACTTGCTGCATATGAAACGGTGAACAAGACTCTATTCATTTACCAATACATCTTTCTGAACAGTCGTGTGGACCATGATGTAACAAATAACTTTGTAAATTAATTCGTTTCTCAGATGAAATTGGAACGCAAAATTACAGAGTTATTCCAGTAAACGAAATTCTCCTAAAGCCTAGGTTCCATAGCCGACAGAACATAGAGGAAACGCAGAAAACCATTAAACTTCTGATTAGTCTATAAACAGATTAATAGATATAATTAATACATGCTGCCAAACATTACTTTCCAGAACAACTGAACGATGTTTCGTGTCTAACATTAGATTTTAACACCGCAACTAAATTTTAATTATAAGATCCAAGCGAAACATGATTTTGTTCAAAAATCATAATAGGATTGAGAACTCTCCAACTGCATAACAACTTCAAAAACCTCGTGCAAAGTAGAGAGAAAGAGAAAGTTGGAAAAGAATAGAGAAAGAGAGAGATACAAAGCCGAACTGAGTTCAAAGAAAAGCTTCAGCTTCTTCTTCTTCTTCTTGATTTAGGTTGATCCTGCTGTGATTTCCTTTGACGTTTTTTCTTTCTTTCTTTCTTCTTTAAATATTACAAAGCAAGATGATGACGATGATGTCGGAGTGGGAAATCGAATGACACGCTACGCTGGTGCAGCACGTGGCTCATACATTAATTCTAAAAATATTGAATTTTAATGTAGTAATATATGTTTTAATATTAAATAATATTTTTAAAAATAATATAATTTATATTGTGTACATATAATATTACGTAGGGCATTAGTTTTCTTATGCGACGGGTGACAAATCTTATCTTATGCTGAGACAAAACAAAGTGGGCCATTAATTTTTTTATGAAAAAAAAAGAAAAAAGTTGGAGCTCAGTTTTCAATTTGAGGAGAGTAGGAGAGAACACTCTTATGTAGCATAAGAAAACAATTTCTGAGAATGGCTAATGTTAAATTTCTATATTTTGTAATAAGTCATATAATTGATTAAATATTTAAATTTTATAATATAAATATTAAACAAAAATAATTTTTTGATGCCTAATTAATTTTTTATGTCAAATTTTATAATAAAAAGTATTTGATTTATAAATTAAATTTTCATATTTAGTTAATAAGATAAAATATAATAAAATTTCAATAAAAATAAAACATGTCAAAAGATGTTGATTACATGTTGCAACGTGTCATTATCCGACACACATTTTTTTGAAAAAAGACGTGTTCGTGCTTCCTTGATGATAGTGAGTTAACACTACACAATAGAATTTACTTTTTATAAAATAAAATAATATCAAAATTTTATAAAATAGACATACATATATGTGGATTGACATGGCATAAATAGAATTTTATAATGTGAATTATCAAAAATATCTCTATCATGGGTTAATACGCAGGTCGTGTAGGTCGACTCGTGACACAGTATGACATTAATTGGTGTCAAAAACTTGAATCCATATATGACCTGTTTGAATTTGTGGATAGAGATGACACGACATACATTTTGACACATGAGGACTCCAAGTCGACGGAAATTTTTTTGGTGCTCTAGGCCCTATGTGGTCCTTCCAAGTCGACTTGCAGATCATGATCAATTTTGCCACTTGTACGGATGCAGTTTATATATATATTAGGGTTTTGTATCTATCATTTAACATGACTACAACAACTTTCCTACACACACTATATTTTGTGGGACACGCAATTGTTGAAACCAAAAAAAAAAAAAAACTCTGGCACGCAAAACGAATCTCTATAACATAACACAATCTATTTTCCTACAACATAACTCTTATAAAACCCATATATATACGAGATCTTAATGTAGTTTCATTATTCTTTAAATATTACTTCTCAATTTTTCTTCTCATTTAACTTTTTTTAATTCGGATTTAAGTGAAAAACGTTAATTTTTTTTTTAACTTATTCATAACTACTGTTTAGTTTGTATTTATATATTCTTTAAAAAATAAGTTAAAAATATTAAATTATGGTTAAATTGAATTTAAAAGTCAATTTTTTAAAATTAAAGGAGTTAAACTGAAAAAGAAAAATGTTAAGAAAGGATGTTAATTAGGAAATGGATAAATTTTAGGGGACAAAAACAAAATTGACCTTATTATTTTTCTGCTGCATCGGTGGAGTTGGGGCCTGGGGGGAACTTTTTTATGCGTGCACTTCTTGAACTCGTTTCTTTTGTATCACTTCATGTGATCTGTTTGAAAGTGATCGAGTCTCAGCAAATGGTGCATCATTCCTATGAATCAAACCTTTTTGCCTTTTGAATTTCTTTCCCTTTCAACATTTTCAAACTCAATCATTCACGTAAAGAGAGAATCGAATATATCCTATTTGGGCATATTATAAACATTAACTGATCGATAAAATTGTTCAATCCTCTAAATTAAGTAAACCTTTACGAGCGTATAACAGCTTCTCTTTCTCAAAATAATTTCTCAGGTGTTAATGGAATATAACGTTATCTCACTAAGTACAACTTTACAAGTGTTTATAGGATTTTACCTTAAAACCATGTCAAATTTCTGGTTCATGATTAAAAGTTAGTAAGTTTATCAAAAACAAAAAAAGTTAGTAAAAATATATTTCACTCAAGGTTATCTATTATTAACATAAAAAGGGGGGAAATCAAATTTTAATATAATATATCAAATTATAAATCAAAACAATGTATCATTGACATATAGTTAAGTTTAGAAAATAAAATCTCATGACTAAATCTTTGTGAAAAGTTAAGACTGTGTTACTTTTAACTGGATTAAATATTTGGTTGGGATTAAATAACAACATTTATTAAATAAATTTTATGTATATAAAAAAAGATATTTATCTCTTGCAACTCCAAAATATCAGTGTTTTGAGAATAAAGATTAAAAATAAAGAGTATAAATTTTAAAATACCCTTTATCGTTAATTGTAAATCTCAAAATAATGTCATTTTGGAGTTACAAGAAATAAATTTATTTCTTTTAACCGGAGAAACACTTTTACCCTAAAAAAACTACTAAATGCTCTTTTTGCTTCCCTTCTCTCTCCTCTGCATCAGAGGCGTTTTCTTTCTAAAAACTCACTGGCAGACTTATAAATTTTTTTTTTTTTTTAAAAGAATTTAAAGGTATTAAAAAACAAAAATATAAATAAGAAAAGAAAAGAGGAGTAATAAAGAGGATTGCGGAAAGGACCTATGAGTGTAGCTTCTCTTCTCTTATTACTTTTAGAGTAAAGTATCTTTTAGGTACTCAACAAATATTACGGGCCTAATTTAATTTTTTAGAAAAAAAATTGACTTGTGGTCTCTCTAAAATTCAAAATAGGCCCATGTTAGTCCTTTTGAGGGACTAACGCGGAATTAAATGGGGTCCCATAATTTTTGTTGAAGATCCAAAAAATACTTTATTTTTTTTTCCCCCCCAAAAAATTTGTGTCTGCACTTGCACGCAATTGCACAAGTGCAGGTCCGCCTCTGTAAGAATTGTTCTCAAGCAGATTATCCAATAAGGTTTTTTATTTTATTTTTTCAAATTACCTTTGAATCATGTTTTAGAGAATTAACTCCAATTTTTTTTTTTTTTTAAAGAAAATCAACAGGAGCTTTAGAGTTTGTCCAAATACAATACATTAATAATTTAGGGTTTGTTTTTTCTGATGTTACTTTAGATAACTTTATCTAATGTTCATCAAAACGACGTCGTTTTGGGACGAAAATCATGGTATTTTTGTAATTTTAATTTATTTCAGGGTTATAATAGTCTTTATCACTCTAATTTTTTAATTTTTCAACCCCAAAACGACGTCGTTTCAATGAACATTAGATAAAGTTATCTAAAGTAACATCGAAAACTTTTTTTCTCAATAATTTATCTAGTTTTGAATAGTTATATGACTTCTGTTATAAACCTGTTTAATAGAGTTATGTTTGTTAAAATATCATTTCCATTATTTTAAAAAAACAAGAATAGCTAATAATGTAGATGTAAGGGTACTTATTAATTGAAATTGTACATGAAAGAATTAGAGTGCGCATGACAACCTTCCCGGAATCAATTTTTTTTATTTCTGCTTCTTAGAACAGAAATGGATAAAAAACTCGTTTGGTAAAATCGGTTTATTTTTTTGTTCCCGGGATGAACCGCTTTAATTTTTGTGCTGGAGAACAAAAAAAAGAATCAAAAAATTTCTGCTTTTTTGTTCCTGGGCACAAAATGAGAAACACTTATATCTCTCAATTACTCTCCACCACTACCATCATTACCACCGCCACTACCATCCCGACACGACCAATGCCACAATTGTCGTACCACCACCACCACCGTCATTACCACCACTAACACTACCATAACCGTCACCACCATTATCACTATCACTGTCACCAACCACCACCACCATCATCGTAGCCACTGCCATCACCACCACCACGCCACCACTTTACCGCCATCGCCGCCGCCACCATGTCATCTCCATCACCATAGTCCCAGACACTGCTGTCACCACCACCACCACCACCACCGCTGTCACCACCATTACCATTATCATGCCACTGCCACTGCCGTCACCACCACCACCACTACCGCCGCCGTCGCCACCACCTCCATGTCGTCACCATCACCACCACTATTGCCACTATCATCATTATCACCATTATCACCACCATCGTTGCGACCACTGTTGTCACCACCACTACCTCTACGTCACCGCCACCATTATCACCACCACCACCATCACCTCTACGTCACCGCCACCATTATCACCACCACCACCACCACCTCTACGTCACCGCCACCATCACCACTACCACCACTACCATCACCGTCTCCACCATTATCACTACCGTCACCACCACCACCATGCTACCATTACCGCCGCTACCATGCCATCACCACCATCACCACTATTGCCACCGCCACCATCACCATGACATTACTTCCACCACCACCACCATGACGTCACCGCTACCGCCACCGCCACCACCACCACCACCACACCATATGAAAAGGAAAGTGATGTTCTGAAAAAAAAATTATGCTTAATATGAATAATTTTTTATTCTATTTTTTATTGTGTTATCAAACACAATTCTCATTCTCTGAATAAAAATAAAACATATTATCAAACACATTTTTTTTCTCAGAAATTGTTCCAAGGAACAGAAATAGAAAAAAAATTGTTTCTTTTCAGAAACAATGCCAGGGAACAGAATGGTTGTCATGCACACCCTTAGAGCCCCAGGAGTAGTAGAAATTATTAGTTCAAAATGACAATTAAAACTTTATTTCATTTCAAACGACTAAGTAAAAAGTTCAAATTTTATTACCAAAAAAAAAAAAGTTCAAATTTATTTATCCAATCATAAAATGCGACTAATGTATCGCATTTTTTATTTTTATTTTTTGTACATATATCGCATTTTTTTTTTTAAATTCAAACTTTAGGATCCTTTTCAAGAAATGTCTTATTTTATCAGCCCGTTTCAATTTTAATTTGCTCACTGATCAATTGTAACATTTTCTCCAAATAATGGATTAACACATAAAAAGTGTTTAGAATACCATGCATATCCATGTTTTGGCTTAATGTTAGAGGCGTTTGGTAGAGGAATTTTTTTTTTATCGAGAAAAAATAATTTATGAGAATATGATAGAATTTTTTTTTCTGGATAAGTTACTAAAAGGTGTTTGTTAGGAAAAAAAATTTCGGGAATGGTGAGTTAATTTTATTGATGTTATGTGTTAGTTTTTCTGTCACATGAGAAAAAATAATTCCATCACTTCAATAGTAATCTTCTCCCACTATTTTACATAAAAAAGCAAATGATGGAAAAAAGATTTTTCTCACCATCTTACTTCACCTCCTATCAAATACAGGCAAATAATTTTTTCACCCAATTTTGATAGGAATTTTTTTTTTTCACCTCCTAGCAAACAACCACTAAATGGTAAAAAGTTGTTTTATGATTTGCGGAGTGGGCTTGGTCAAAACCAAAGTGCCCAATCCCCAACGACCAATTCTAAGGCATTTTTCTCACGTGACAAAATACTGAGAAACATCGTTGTTAACGGAAAAACTACTTTCACGAATCATTAAAGACCAGAATTGACATATATCATTTCGATAATGGTGGAGCTAGATTTGGAGTTAAGAAAAAAAAAAAAAAAAAATTGTAGTTAGTTGGGTTTTCCATAGTTTTCTCCTTTTCCTTCCACGTCGTCATTTCAACCATCTTAATTCTGAGTCTTTTTCTGATCTGAACCTCGTTCGTTTTTTGTCTGTTTCTCCTCCATTAATACGAATACGATCAAGGTGCTAGAAAAGAAAAGGACACAAGACAATGTGGAATGCAAGGGAGAATGGAGAAACAAGACAACAGGGAGATGGGGTTGTAGCTGTTGCAGTGGACAAGGAAAAATCAAGCCATTATGCTCTTAAATGGGCAGTTGAAAATCTTTTCCCCAGAAGCAAGCCTCTAAAACTAGTCCATGTTGTTCAAAGGTTACTACCCTTACCCCCATCAAGCCCAGGTTCGTTCCCATCATCTCTCTTCTTTTAATGTGATACATCATTTTTTTAAACAATATTTGTTTCATGTTGAGGGGTAAAATGTTAATACTATAAAAAAAATTTAATCTGGTTGTCCGATTTATATTAGGATGACTCTCTTAACATCATTTTCTCCATTTAAAAGATTCAAACTCGAGACTCTAATTAAGAGAAAAAGCTCTCCACTTTAACTAATCCAATTATTATTGGTTAATATTATATTTTTGAGCGAGATAAACTTCAATTCCAAACTATATATAAGTGTTCAAAATTATAAATCGTTTTCAAAAATAATGGTGGGCTCCCTTTGGCTCCGCTTTGTACCTCTTGTTTTGTTTGTGAGAAATGTCACTGTTGAACCATGACATATATGATATATCTGCATCTTTCGACAGAGCGCATTTTTTATGCACTCGGTGCATGTGCTCCTCCCATTGGCAGAATGTAGAAAAAACAAAATTTCTTCTCCTCTTTGAATATATCACAAAAAATATTTGATTTTGATTGACCTGAACCACTGAATAAGTGATGGACAGGGAACATATTAAATATTTCTCTTTCGACAAATGTATGTAGATGAAAAATAATAAGACATTTCTTCGTTTTATTTCGCAACTATTAAAGTTCTCATTTCCATTTGTTTTTCAAAAGGAAGCACGAGCAAGCAGGGAGTACCAACAGCTCTGTATATGCACTATATGTTACACACACAAATGCAAGTGATTTTAACGAATTGTGAATACATAATAAAAAAATGTTGTAACAATTAGTTGGATTTACATTCATAAACAACAGAAAGTGGACATTACGTCCTTTGCCATATATAAGTTTGCGGGTGCACACTGTTTACCTTTAATTGTTATTTATCTTTAGAGGGCACGTATTCAATTTCTCTTCTAGGTGTGGCAGGGACCAGTGACATTGTGAACCAACAAGAACAAGATGCTAAGGCTTTGGAAGTATTTCTTCCATATCGTTGCTTTTGCACCCGTAAAAAGGTGAGTGACTTTTGCTTGTATGTTTGTTTTTTTTTTTTTTTTTTTGATAACATGTTTGTTTTTTATTTTATTATTTGGGAAAAACAATGTTTTTCTGTTTTTATAAGAAAAAAAAGTGACATAATAATTATCGATTGATCTTTTCAGTTTTTATTGAAGTAAGTTTCTTTTATAACTTTTTCTTCAGGTGCAATTTGAGATTGTCATACTTCACGATACCGATGTGGCAAAAGCACTCATTGATTATGTCTCATCAGCTGGAGTTAATACGTTGTTAGTTGGCACATTATCAAGGAATGGCCTTTCCAGGTATAGCTCTGAGTAAAACGACTCTGAATATATATACGAGTTTATTTACTCTCATGTTGTAGGAGAGAGCATATTTTATGCTAAGACACAGAATGAAGAGACTCACCATTAAAAAAGAGAAAAGAAAAGAAAAGAAAATAGCAGCACACTTGTCGAAGTGTCTATGGCATAAGATAGTAGTCTCCTACAACATGAGACTACTATTTCCCTATATATACGGTATTTATGTTTCTCATAAGATAATGTTATAAGAGATAATACTATCTCCTATACATACATTTCCATATGGGGCTGTATAAAAAAAAAGAGAGAAAAAAATGGACCCCAAACATTTTTATGTGTATGTAGAAAATAAAATTATTTCCTAATTTTATTTTTTACAACATAAGAAACATTAATCTCCATATATATATATATATATATATATATATATATACATATATATGGATTTTATAATTCTCAAGTTACATGAGAATTGAAATCTTATGTTGTAGAGACAAAAAGCATGTGAGACCCATATGTTAGAAAAAATTATGTGTAGGACCTACGTCAGCACGAAAATCGAAGGGTGTGTAGGAAGATTTCAATTCTCATGTTGAATGAGAATTATAAAACCCTATATATATATGGGGTTTAGCGGATGTACAGTGATTACACGTAAGGATTGGTGCAGTCATATAAAACTACGTCGTTTTATAGTGTGAAAGCATTAAATATGGGGAATATAACCATACAAAAGTGGAAATAAATATAAAACATTAATTATAGGGAATCATAACCACAAAAAGATAGAAATAAATATAATATTTCTATTTTATATAATTAATTTTGAACCTGAACTTCCTTTATCCCACCCAAAACGACGTAGTTTTGAAGTGACTGCACCAATGCTCATATGCAGTCACATTACAAATCATTTTGCCATATATATGTATATATATATGGCTTTAATATTTCTACGGTGAATGTAGATACATTATCTACATTCACTCCCAAAACGACGTCGTTTTTGGTTGAAAAATAAAAAAATAATAATGAAAAAGACTATTATAACCCTGAAATAAATTATAATTACAAAAATACCTTGATTTTTGCCCCAAAATTACGTCATTTTGAGCTCAATGTAGAAAACTTATCTACATTGACTGTAGAAAAGACGAACCCTATATATATATATAGGTAAAATTATTTCTACGACCGCTTTACGTATAACAGTGATGACAAGTGTATGGTTATGATTTTCCACATTTAATACTTTCACGTATATATATGGCAAATATTTGACTATTGTACGTATAGGAATTGTATAAATGTAAACTATATATATATATATATATATATATATATATATATATATATATATATATATATAGAGGTAGGATCCTTTGACACCGGTGTCAAATTTCAAATTTGACACTTCGTCTGAGAGCCGTCAGATCAAAAAGAGATCAATGGTGTCACATGCTTGCAAATCAGAGTCTTTGATTTTTTTTGATCTGACGGCTCTCATATGAAGTGTCAAAGGATCCTACCTCATATATATATATATATATATATATATATATATATTGGAAAGTTATATTTACAAACTTTTTGTTTACAAACTGCACTATGTCTGACCGGTCATACTTAGTGTAATTTGTAAAAAAAAATTGTAAACGAAACACACACACACACACACACATATATATATGAGAAAAGTGTTTATCTTTTTAAATGACACAACTTATATCCTTTCACTCTCACAAAGAGGTGGGACCCACACTTTTTTTTTATTGTCAACTCTCTCTCCTCCTTTATCTATCTCTTTCTCTATCTTAAAATGACACAACTTTACATCCTTTAAAATGACACATATTTTACCTATATATATATATAGGGTTATGTTTGTATCATGTTGATGGAAACAATAATAATTTTCCTACAGACTAATCAAAGGAGAGAGAAAGTGAGATAAGAAAAGTGTAAAAAAAAAAACTTGTGGGCCCCATGATTTTATTGTATCTGCAGGTAGCTACAGTAGTTTTCCTACAACATTACTTTTACATTTCCCATATATATATATTTATATATGGGGTAAACATTTCTACAGCAACTTTAGATAAGCTTATCTACAGCTGCCATTTTTAACTATATTCTCCCGGGAGAATATAGTTATAACGTTAAAGTTGCTCTTCTCTCTCTCCACGTCAGCAAAAAAGTTTTAAAAAGTAAATGAGGAGAGAGAAAAAAAAACAACTTTAACGTTATAACTATATTCTCCCGGGAGAATATAGTAAAAAATAACAGCTGTAGATATGCTCCTCCCATTAGTATATCTGAGACACCAGAGAATAAATATTCTCATATAATAGAATTGTTTAATCTTACCGGTGATTTTGCGCACATTTGCATTAGTATATCTGAGACACCAGCTTTTCTTGAATATTTTCAAGGATATTCAAGAATTCAGATGTTTCAAGCAGCGTACTAAAATGGGCATCAAATTTCTGCAATGTTTATATTATATCCAAGGGGAAAGTCGCTGCTATGCGGCCTGCTCGTTCGGCACAAGCTATCCCTGCAGTTGAAAGAACTCAACCTATCTATCCCAACGGGAACCACAATGCAGATCCTGACATGTAAGTATATTCTTATAAGTAAATTAAGCCATATACGAGAATATGCAACTCAAGAGAAACTGCTATATATGTAAAGGACAATAACAAAGAGCCTTTTGTACCCATAACTTGAAGGTGATTTTAGAGAAATATAATATAACCTGCCCCAAACTACTGATATACTAACATGTTAAGTTTTTTATTTGAATTGCATTTTTACATTATATTAGAGCTAATGAACATGGGCATTTTTGCATTATTAATTCTTCTTCAAGGCCAATGCACTCTTGTGTCACTTATTTCATATTATATTTCTATAACATATATATGCTAAATCTTTAAATTAGGAAAATCAAATGATAGATTGCAAAGATGATTTGCTTTAACCGACGGGAATGCATTTGATTTTATTACAGGTTATATGATGAGCTTTCGGTGGTTGAGAATGACAACTCGCTTGAAAGCTCGGGAAGGATAAGCACAGACAGCAGTTATCTTTCATTTTATGAAAATTTGGAATCTGGACTGACAGGTGGATCCTCATCAGACATTTTGAACTCAGACAATGAAAACTTTGAGTCCTTATTCTCGAGTTCCAAAACTGTGACTCTGGATACTATGAAGGGTAATTTTCCATGCGGTGAAGGACCATCATTCGTAAGTCAATTTGTTAATTACCGTTAAAAAACTTCTGATTTTTTTTTTTTAATCAAAAACTTCTGATTTATTTTTTTTTTTATCAAAAACTTCTGATTTTATACATGGAGAATGATGCATTTATAATTTTTTTTTTTACAAATTACACTAAGTATGACCGGTCATACATTCTTAATTGATGTATGATCGATCATACTTAGTGTAATTTGTAAGAGTTTGTAAATAAAGAGTTTATAAATATAACATTCCTCTTTATATATATAAAAGAGAAGGTTATATTTACAAATTTTTTGTAAATATATAAAGAGGAAAATTATATTTATAAACTTTTTGTTTACAAACTCTTAAAAACTACACTAAGTATGACCGGTCATACTTAATATAATTTGTAAAAAAAAAAAGAAAAAGAAGAAGAAAATATGGATTACATACACTTTTATATTTGCATAGAAAGTAAAAGTTATGTCTTACAACACAATAAACATTATCTCATATATTAAATTGGCATTCAGGAATCCGGGCATTCTCTTAGCAGTTAGGTGTTGTACATGACCACGCATCCTATACATATGTAGAGAGAAAATGCACATAATTTTATATTGCAAGTGAATGGTGTTATAGTGATGCATCATCTCCAATATTGCAGGAGGATATGGAAGGTGTAATCAGAAGACTTAAGGTAGAGCTTAAGGAAGCAATGGACTCGTACCATACAGCCTGCAGAGAGGCCAAAATCTCAAAACAGAAGGTGAAATGTTTTCACTTAAAATTTCAAAAATAACCAAAAATAAATAAATAAATAAATTTTAAAAGCATTATAGTTTAAACATGCAGTCGATCATGAGTATGCTAACTCTTCTTCCATTTGGTCCAGTTGACTGAACGTCAAGATCAAGAAGAGAGACTGCAAGAGGTTGAATCGGAAAATGCTAGATATAAGACAGCAATTGAAGCAGCACAAATGTGGGCAGAGCAAGAGGTGGAGAAGAGAGTACTAAAAGCAGAAATAAAAGCAATGATGGAGACAGATGAAAGGCGGAAGGTTTTAGATGCTTTACGCCAGTCTCAAACTGTTATCAAATATCAAAGCCTATTCCACATTTTTGTTGTTATGTTTTTATCATATTTGTACCTTTTATCATTTAAGTGAACCTTAGGGGCTAAATAATGTTTATTTAAATATATATATAACATCCCCAACCCCTTCCAATAAGGAATGTTTTAACTTATTTGTAACCTAAACAAAATTCTCTTCTTTCCATATGTTTATTTCAAGATACTTTTGATTTGTTGTTGAATGTTATTATTTTGTTAGAGTGAAGTTTGGTTTGAAACAGAATGGTGTCAAAGTTATTATCATTATGCATGAGATTTAAGTTGAATCAGATTATCTTTTAGCCTAAATAATTAACTTTGATCATCCACGTCAAAAAAATTAATTTGAAGATGGAAGCGATTGAATCAACAAATCATTAATTAAAAAAATTAGTTTTGTTTATATTTCATAAAATTTTATATGTTTCATATTGTTAAATGTAAATCATTTTTATTACTTGCTATCACATTCTACCAATTAATTTAAATAATTGAGGTTAAATCAAGAGTCTCGTCAATTTATTATTAAATTCAGTTTTATGCAAGAGTTACAAAAATTAATTGTTTCTGTTGGTAATAAGCATGAGTAGTGAAGTCTATGAATAAAATAAATTTGATACGCGCGGTTTTGAGTTGAGGCATATAGTGTTAACTGTGGGGAGTGGATCCTCTCATGTGCTAATTAACATGACCATGTCATGTGGGACAAACATAATCATACATGGGTGAATTAATGGTGATAAGAGAGGAGAGAGAAAAAAAATATAAGGATAGGAAGTTACACAATCATCACCGTTGATTTAATTATTAATGGTTAAGATCCTCCCACATGACATGATCATGTTAAATTACACATGAGAGGATCCATTTCCGTTAACTCTTAAGCTCACTCATTATGATAAAGTGTCAATTAGACCATTTAATCTCCCCTTTCACCTAACTGTTACACGATAATTAATAATATTGCTTAGTTGCTAGGAATAAATTATTAGTAGTACTGTTGCACCGAAGATTCAGTGCATCCAATCAATGAAAAAATATTACATGTAAGTCAAAAACAAAATTTCTGCCAAATTCTTTCTCTCTCCTCTGATGTAATGCTTTTATTGATGGGATGGACTGAATTAGGTGCAACAATAGCACAAAAAATGTATTCCATTGCTTGCATGTATTCCTCTGAGGAGCCCATTTTTGGCGGTCTCGGCCTTCTTCAAAAATAAAAAATAAAAAGGACTTAGAAGGAATTTAAAAAAAAAATAAGGGTATAAGTGGAAGGGAATTTGTCTTTTTTGGGAAAGGGAGCATCTAATAAATCATGCACCCGGTGCATGTTAAAAAAATCCTCCTCTGAGAGGCCACCTATTATTTAGTACGAGGTGTGTCTTAAAAAACATGTGAGAGCAGATAATTGGCGTGTACGCGTCCTTGCTGATTCATTATTTTTCTCTTATTACTTTTCTATTTTCTATTTTTTTTTTATAAAAGTGTGTTTAAGATTTCATTTAAGGGTTTGTGTTTTCTAAAGTTACTTTAGATAACTTTATCTAATGTTCATCAAAACGACGTCGTTTTGGAGCGAAAATCATGGTGTTTTTGTAATTTTAATTTATTTTAGGGTTATAATAGTCTTTATCATTCTAATTTTTTAATTTTTCAACTCCACAACGACGTCGTTTTGATGAATATTAGAGAAAGTTATCTAAAGTAACATTAGATACTTTTTTCCCTTCATTTATAGGAGTTAAATATTTTGTCATTTTGATAATTATAATTATAATTAAGAAGAGAGAATTTATCTTTTATCAAATTCTAACTTTTTGATTGGTCATTTTTGTGTGTTTTCAGCCGGCTTTTTTTTATCCTTTTATCTCTTATTAATTAAAAAATAATCACTTTGTCCTCATTTCAAAACTATATCTCAATTTGCCCCCGTTTAATCGATTATAAAAGATATTTAATCGATTAAGTGTTAAAAAAATTTATAATCAATTACAAAACTTTTTTAATCGATTAACTTTTGTGACTTAATTGGAAAGCCAACATTGGATGGGTTACTGACTTACTGCTCAATGGGAAAGCCACAATGCCATTAATTCTCAAAATGCGATCAGAAAACATAGCATCTTCAAATCTTGGGGCAAATACAAAATCATATGACTCATTTGGGAAAGAGCTTTGTCTCTTTAAATCATAGTCCATAGCCACATAAACTTCATTATTAAAGTTAAACATAGCAATACCTTCAAACCCATGTGGAGGGCTAACAATGAGGGCCTTATCATCCTTTTTGAGAAGGTCTTCCTCCCCCAAATGATGGAGAATCAAATTCAATACCTCAACATTATCAGAATTCAAACCAATACTTCCACCATACAAATGATGCTTATTCATCTTGCTCCTATACCCACGACTAGTGGCAGACCAAGAAAAATTAATTCATGTCCGCACATTTAGTGGCGGGAGTTCAGGGTCAGCTTCCCCGAAACTTTTTTTGATATAACTTTCATATGGAGGAGTTGACTTATCAATGTAGGAAAAACATATAAAGTGAATATTAATTCTAGGCAGATAGAAACATAAACTAGTAAAAAATGATGTATAAATTAAATGTTACCAGTGAAGCAAGTATGACAGTGAAGCTATGCCCAATGATTGTTGAGTTGAGCGATTGAAGTGTGCAAACTCAGAAAATCAAGTCATCCTATCTCTTCAGTTACTACCTGAAAAATAGTATTCTTCCATAAGAATTACTGACATTTAATCTCAACACAAAAAGGTATTTAACATAAAAGAAAAGATCAAGAGTTAACTAAGCTATTAAAATAGAACGATCACAAAAACATTCTTCGATTCTTCATTGGTTGAAAATATTAGGTTATATCTTCATCATCAATCTTATCAAATATATCATGTTCATCATAAGTTAGCATGCATGCGTTAAACCAATCATCAATTATCCGATTGCCCAGCTTATACTTAACAAAAGTCATTGTAGAAAAAACTCGCTCAACACTAGCAGTTGCTACTGGTAGAAGGAGTGACAACTTTATCAACAAATAGACCAATGGATAAACAATTTCCTTTCTCTTCACAACCATCTTCAAAACAAGTTCAGAAATTCTTTTCAAATTGACAAAATCAAAGACAAGACCAATGGATAAAAAAATTTGCCAAATTTTTTAAAGCAGCCATAGCCAGTGGTGGAGCAACGAAAGTCGAGACAAGGCCTTCGCCAAAAAAAAAAGACTGAAGCTTTACCATGAGAAAACGAAGAAGAGGACGGCGCAAGTGGTGGAGCAACCGGAGTCGAGACAAGGCCTTTGTTGTGTGATGGCGTGGCTGAGGAGAAGAGGACGAAGGCTGCAACTGCAAGCTTAAATGATGGAGCGGTGTGGCCTGCTAACTGATATACAATGTCCTGTTATCGTTTTGAACCAAGACACAACAAATAAGGACCTGAAGAAAGAAAGAAAAAATCTAAAATCTAAATTTTTATGTCCACACGTGCGGACATTTGCCCATACGTGGGTCCGCCTCTGCCCACGACCCAATTCAATTTCCTACCTTCGTAGCAAAAACGGAGAAAACCTAGATGAAGAAAAATGAAGATGATTGCGAAAACGAAGAAACAAAAAGCCAGCAAATTGAAAAGGTGGGAACTTTAGCGAGCGCAAAACCTTGCATCGGGGTGGTTTCCACCGAGCCACACAATTACTTTGCTTTCTACAATAAAGGAGCATGAAGTGTCTCACCAATAATACAAGTTACACCGAAAGTTAATCGATTAAAAAGGTTTTGTAATCGATTATAATTTTTTTGGACACTTAATCGATTAAATGTTTAATATCCCAAAAAAATAGTAATAATAATAATAATAATAATAATAATAATAATAATAATAATAGTGTGTACCCTTATGTAAGGTGTTATAGGAATTGATTTCTAATAGTGTGTCATAATTTGACTTTAAAATTGTAACCGTAATTAGTGGTGGTTTTAGTTGTAACGTTCAGCAGTTATGGTTGGTTATCATTTAATTAGTAAGTTCCAACAATTATTTTTATTTAATTTTGTAACCATTAATATATTAATAATAGTTAAAATAATTATGATGACCATTGATATTACTTGCAATTTCAATAATTGAAATAAGTATGATGACTTTTGATATTACCGTAATGAATGTCTCAGTTACAAAACTTCACCTATAAATAGGGGCTTAGCCTAACCAAACAAATCACTTCCAATCCTCAGCATTTCTCCATTTTTCTTCTCCTCTTGTCCTCTACTTTCTCTCTTCTTACTTCAAATTTATTTTATTTTATTATTATTTTCCTTTTATTATTATTTTCCTTTGGTTACCAACTGTTTTCTTCCTCAAATTTCTTTTCTTCTAGAAGGCAACAAACACGGAGACCAGGTAATCCTAATTTCTATGTAGTTGTATGTTATCTCTTTTATATGAAATTAGGGCATATTCCTTATATGTAATCCTAATCCCCCTAGAGAGTCAAGGGTTAGCTTTATATGAATTTTTTATTATAGTTATGTTTTCTATTAAATTTATTAGATGTGATTCTAATCTTCATGGAATAATCAATTAATTTATTTGAAATTTATATAATCCTAATCCTTACTTATCCTAATCCCTAGGTGCTCTTAGGTTAGTTTATATGAAAGTTGTTGGTATAATCCTAATGCTTTAGAAATAATAGATTAACTTTTATAATAAATTTTGTCTAATGTAATCCGGATCCTTAGGGCATCTTAAATTATTTTTAGATGAAATTTGGTATATGTAATCCTCTAGGTGATCGTAGGAGAATTTTATATTAAATTTGTTAAATGTAATCTTAATCCTTAGGGAATTTTAGGATGTTTTCATATATTATATGTAACCCTTAGGGTATTTAAATTAAATTATTTTAACCTTTAGAAATTAATCGGATTAATTATTGGACTTTGGCTTTACTCTAATATATGTGAATATTTGAATTCTGATTTGAAAAATTATAATATGATGATTGGATTTGGGTTTTACTATTTGAATTCTGATTTGGAAAATTATAATATGATGATTGGATTTGGGTATTACTCTTTGAATTCTGATTTGGAAAATTATGATATGATGATTGAATTTACGTTTTACTCTTTGAATTATGATTTGAAAATTTAAGGTATGATGATTGGATTTGAGTTTTACTCTGGTAGATGTTGAATATGAAAATTATGATATTCTTGGATAATGGATTTGAAAATTATGATGGATTTGGAAATTATGATATTATTGAAAGATTGAATTTGGAAATTATACTTTTGATTAAATTGATGTGGAAATCATGAAAACTATTTGACAATTATGAGAATTGTGACAAGATTGAATTGATTGTGTGTGATTGTAATAAATAATAGTGGGAAGATAGCTTTTGGGATGGTACCTCCTGAAAGTGATGAACACAACATTTGGGCTTTATGCCTTTGATATTTATTTGATGTGACAATGATGTTTCCGTTCTTCCCAAAGTGGTATCTGGCAACAGGGTTTCCCGGGATACTAGTAGCAACTTTGGGAAGAGTCCGGGATACTAGTAGCAACTTTGGGAAGATGTGTGCACACTAGGATATGATATTTTGATGATGGCTAATTTTGATTATCGGGTCACGGGGTAGACTGGCAACAGAGTTTCCCAGGTCTACCATGGTTCTCTTCCTACTACATGTTGGACATGTGGCTTCAATACTCAAGAGGGGGGGTGAATTGAGTTTTACAAAATCTTTTCGCAAAGTACCTTCTTTGATGTTTTAAAGACTATTTCTTCAATAAGGTGATTTAATAAGGAAATGTCTAATTGTAAAAGCAAGTGTAGTGATCAACAAAGTAAGCAAGCAAATATATAAAGACAATCTAAGATGCAATTTTAATACTTAAATAAAGAGATTAAGGTTAGAGAAATTGCAAACTAGATGTATCCTGGTTCGGTCACCACCACCGTGACCTACGTCCAGACTGAAGCCGCTCGATCAATTCTTTTCACAAACTATCAAGCTTGAGGGTGCTTGACAAACCACTACAACTTTTCAAGACTTCGGGCTCTTGATGCCTTACACTTTTTGACTCAAAATTTTCTTAGGAATTTGGTAACCTCTCAAATATAGGGTTCACTCCCCTCTCAAATCAAGAAGTAATATTGAGGTGATTAGAAGTGCCTAAGTACTCTCAAAGTACAGATTGAACAAATTGAAGAACTAAGAGATGTATAACTTCAAAGGAAAGATGAGCTCAAGTGTATGCAATGATCAAAGTAAGTAATTAATGAGCAATAAAAGCCTAACAAGAGTAATAAAGCTTCAATAAATGATCTAGGGCCGTGTACTGTTCATTCCAGCTATTGTGGGTATTTATAATGACAACTCCTATGAAAACTAGTCGTTTATAGCCGTTGTAATCCGTACATATCCGGATATTTGTCGGGCACATATCCGGATATTCAAAGTGGAATATCCGCATATTTCATAGCAGCAGCCTTTTTGTACGAGTTCTGAGTTTCTACTCTTTCCAAATGATTTTTATGGCGTGTAATGCATGTTATTGGTTATGAAAATTATCTAGAAAAGTTTGTATCACATAGGTACTTCTTCCAAACCAATATTGTACATATGAAACCATTTGTCTTGACTTTTCTTTTAAGGATGCATGCTTTTGAAATATATGATTGATGAATGACCTTGAGTTCATGCAATGCTTTGTATCTATACATCTTTACATTTTTATCCTAAGTCCTAAATAAGTATACCATTTGAGATTCTGGACTTGGATTGATGCTTGAGACTTGGTGCATGCTTTCACATTTGCTTTTTGGATATTGCTTCGTCTTTGAATCATTCCTCTTTGTTATCATCAAAACGTTGTTGACGTGGAATCATCAAATGTACGTTGTATCCACATCATCACTTTGATTCATCACTACATACACTAAAAAAACTTAATAAAGATTTGGAATAATATTTGATTCGATGTGAATATATATTGAAGTTGATAATTTGATCTGATTATGATGAGAATATATATGATTAATATTGAAGTTGATTGATTATGATGAGAATATTATATTTATATAACGAAGTTGATTTTGATTCAATTATTATGACATTATATATTTAATTTAATTACTATATTTGAGTTATTTAAATTGTGTTTTGATTAGGATTACCGGCCTTGCTGACTGTTTGTGTTTGTGATTGTTTTGCTGCAATGATCCTACTGGGGAGCAGATTTTCAATGATGCAGGTTGCAAAAGATGGGGCTAGCAGTGGACAGTGAGGATAATGACTCAGAGAATTTTCAGCTAGTTCTAAATTTTATGTATAAAACAAAGTCTCTGATTTTATTTTAATATTTATGAATGTAATAGAGTTAGCATTGCACTTGTCCATGTATAGGTGCGACGATAGCATTTCTCCAAATTAGATTTAGATTAGCTTCCGCAATATTTTCTATGATCATAAATAAATAAAATGTGACTTTTGGCAATTTATTTATTATAATAATATTTTATAAATTGTTAGAAATTTGGGGGTGTTACAAAATGTCTTTTGTAATCGATTGAGGGCAGATTGATGTATAGTTCTGGAACGGGAGCAAATTGGTTATTTTTTAAATAATAAGAGATAAAAAGTCAAAAATCCTATATATATATATATATAAGTTTGTCCTTTTTTGGATTAGTCCCATAGCCGGCTCAAAGAGTCAAAGCTCGTGGGGATACCGGAGGGAGCCAACTCGTCTCAAAGAGATAATTAGGGTTGGGTAACTCCAAAAAAAAAAAAATTGTCCTTTTAAAGGATATAACTTTGTGTCATTTTAGATACTAATCGTTGATCTCCAACAATCAACGGTTAGGATTTAAAATTACACAAGGTTATATCCTTTAAAAGGACAAACATTTATATATATGGTTCACCTTTTCTACGGTCAATGTAGATAATTAATCTACATTGAGCCTAAAACGACGTCGTTTTGAGGCGAAAATCAAGGTATTTTTGTAATTATAATTTATTTCAGGGTTATAATAGTCTTTTCCATTATAATTTTTTAAGTTTTCAACCCAAAACGATGTCTTTTTGGGAGCGAATGTAGATAACTTATCTACATTTCCTTTAGAAACATTAAAGACTATATATATATATATATAGGGGCAGGTTATATTTACAAACTTTTTTGTTTACAAACTCTTACAAATTATACTAGCTTATCCCGGGAGAATACTAAATGCATTATCTTCTTCCGGGAGAACATAGTATAATATGTAAAAAAAATTCAAAAAATTTTGTAAACGGATCCTTCCCCATATATGTATATATATATAGGAAAAGATATTTGTCATTTTAAATGACATAAAGTTATGTCATTTTAAGAGAGAGATAGACATAAGAAAATATTTTTTATTTAAAATTAAAATTAAAATTAACCACCCACTTTCTCTCCCATGATTTCTATTCCTTGTGTCCATCTCTCTTTTAAAATGACATAACTTATGTCATTTAAAATGACAAACATCAAACCCATATATATATATATATATAGGGTTTTATATCTCTTCTGTTGTAAGAGAGGTTTCAATTCTCCAACAGATACAATTAATGGTGGGGCCCATGCTTTAAAAAAATGAAACACGTTATTCAATGTGCAAGAGATCAAGTGGTTGGAGAAATATTTATATATATATATATATATATATATATATATATATATATATATATATATATATATAGGGAAGGGATAACTTGATATAAATTTATCTCAAGTGGTTGGAGAAATATTTTTTCCATATATATATATATATATATATATGGGGAAGGATATTATAACAACAAATTAGGGTTACTACCAATCAATTTCACCATATATATAGAAGGATATTATAACAACTAATTAGGGTTACTACCAATCAATTTCACTATATATATAGAGAGAGAGAGAAAGAGAGAGAGGAAGGTTATATTTACAACTTATTTTCGTTTACAATCATATTTTAATCGTTGATTTCCATCAATCAACGATTATCATTTATTATGAATTAATAATTAATTAATAAGTTTGATTTGCAAAAATAATAACCGTTGATTAGCGAAAATCAACGGTTAAGATATGGTTATAAGAGGTTATAAACGAAAATAGATTGTAAATATAATTTTTCTTATATATATATATATATGTGTGTGTGTGGCTTTATACTTCTGCGGCAACTAGATAAGAGATTTTTTGCAGCTACGACGAGAAAATTGGTGCCCATCATTTTTAGAAAGAAAAAAAAAAACAAAAAATGGCTTGTTTTTTCATGTGAGGGTAGCGAGAGCAGTTATCTTTTGCAGTAATCTTTTTAGCAAGACAATAAAATTGGCCCCACCATTTTTAGAAAAAAAATTAGAAACGACTTGTTTTTTTCATGTGATGGTAACAGGAGAAGTTACCTTTTGTTGTAACAGAAGTTTTATACCCATATAAGGGGAGGAATATTTTGATTCTAGAGTAAGACTTACAACTCTTACTCCTCATCTCAATCGTTGATTTCTATCCATCTAACCTATGATGCACCGACACCGACACAGGACACGACACGCCGACACATTAATTCTAAAAAATGTCAAATTTCGACACGCTAGGACACGTTTTGATATTAAATAAAAATTTTAATATATATAATATAATTTATATTTATTACATATAAGAGTCAATAATAAGTCATATAACCAATCAAATATTTACATTTCATAACATAAATATAAATAAAAATAATTTTTTGTACTTAGTTAATAATAGAAAAAAAAATGTGTCTGAGTGTTGACCGCGTGTCGAAAAAAGTTGACTGCGTGTCGAAAAAACGTGTCGGAGAGTTGACCGCGTGTCCTCAAATGTTGACCGCGTGTCAGAGCGTTTCGGAACGTGTAAAAATTTGCGTGTCCGTGCTTGCTTGCATCTAAATGTTATTATTTATTTGAAATTTATAATTAATTAATTGGTATAGATAACCGTTAGATGGACAGAAATCAACGGTTGAGATGAAGAGTAAGAGTTGTAAGTCTTACTCTAGAGTCAAAAGAGCCCTCCCCCCATATAATTTATATATATATATATATATATATATATATATATATATATATATATATAGGGATAGGATCAACTTACATTGGTGTAAGAATAATAAATCTTATACCAAATCTCAACCGTTGATTTCTGTGCATCCAATGGTTGAGATTTATTGGGAATTAAAAATTATTAATGAGTGAGACCTAATAAATCTTAACCGTTAGATGTAGAAAATCAATGATTAAAATTTGATGTAAGATTTATTATTCTTATACCGGTGTAAGATGATCCTGCCCCATATATATATATAGGGTTTTATATCTATTCTATTGTAAGAGAGGTTTCAATTCTCCAACAAATACAATTAATGGTGGGGCCCATTCTTTAAAAAAATAAATTCGAAACACGTTATTCAATGTGCAGGAGATCAAGACTTTCTTGTCACACGAGAAGTTTTTGGCCTATATATGTATGCATCAACTTTGTTGTTAGCAGATGGGGGGTTGTGTTAGTCCCAAGAAATGTGTAATGGTAATAGGGAAAATAATTCTTATGTTGTAGGACAATTTTTTCTTCAACTAGTGAGACATTAAATTGTGCAATAATTTCTTTTTATTTTTATTTTTGAAAAAGTTTCAAATATTCCTGTGGTTTGCATGCCTTTGAATCACTTACCCTCTGTACTTTTTTTTTATCATTTATCGCTCTGTGCTTTTTTTATCCAAGTCTCTTACTAACAGAGTTAAGAAATTAATCAATATTTCTATTTTCTCCTTCTTACAAAAAATAATAAAATATCATCCAAATGGCTTAGGTCAAAATTATAGATTTATTAAAAAATAAAACAAAAATATAACTAATGCCAAAGGCATCAAATAAGGTTAGTGGATAATGAATATTGCTATGAGAAGAAAATAATAAGAATATGAAACTCAAACTATATAATCCAACAACGGTTGGAGAGCATGAGTTAGTGGATGTCATAGAACAAAAAGTGATCAGAGAATCTATCCTAATACAAAGAGCTCTTGTTGTCTTTTAATATCTACAAAGAATTGTATATTTCGATCCGGTGACAAGATTAACTATTTTTTTATTTTAAAAAACAATAAAAAATTATATTAGAAACTACACTTTTTTTTTCTGCTTGGCCTTTGTCTGTGTGTTGTCTATACAGATGTAGATTAATTATTTTCTAAAAAAATTGTATTAGTAATTATTATAAAATGATAATTGATGCCTTTGCAATTTAGTATTTGATTCTGATTTGTAAATCTCTAGTTTTGGCTTTTGTCAGTGGCTCATTTCAAGATAAAAATGTGGTACAAATTCACCGAGTAAATCTATATTTTTGGCCTTTGGCTATTTTTTTGTAAATTTTATCTCATTGCAATTATTTTTAAATGACAGAAAATTCATTGTTAAACACATCTCACGTTGATACTTCTGATACCAGTCATGTGGAACAACCATTTTCTTATCTCAATTTATGGGTTATGATGGTGACAATACATGTTGGACAAGTGGCTTTAATACTCAAGAGGGGGGTGAATTGAGTTTTACAAAATCTTTTCGCAAAGTGCCTCCTTTGATATCTTAAAGACTATTTCTTCAATAAAGTGATTTAATAAGGAAAAATCTAAGTGTGAGAGCAAATGTAGAGATTAACAAAGTAAGCAAGCGAATGGATAAAGACAATCTAAAAATGCAATTTCAATACTTAAGTAAAGAGGTAAAGGTTAGAGAAATTGCAAACTAGATGTATCCTGGTTCGGTCACCACCACCGTGACCTACGTCCAGACTGAAACCGCTCGATCAATTATTTTCACTATCTATCAAGCTTGAGGGTGCTTGACAAACCTCTACAACCTTTCAAGACTTCGGGCTCTTGATGCCTCACAATTTTTCACTCCAAATTTTCTTAGGAATTTGGTGACCATAGGGTTCACTCCCCTCTCAAATCAAGAAGTAAGATTGAGGTGATTAAAAGTGGCTAAGTACTCTCAAAGTACAGATTGCAAAAATTGAAGAACTAATAGATGTATAACTTCAAAGGAAAGATGAGCTCAAGTGTATGCAATGAGTAAAGTAAGTAATCAATGAGCAATAATAGGCTAGAATGAGTAATAAAGGTTCAATAAATGATCTATGGTCGTCCACTGTTCATTACTGTTGATGTGAGTATTTATAATGACACCTCATTTGAAAACTAGCCGTTTCTAGCCGTTGTGATCCGTACATATCCGGATATTTATCGGGCTCATATCCGGATATGGTATCCGGATATTGTATCCAGATATTCTCAGTGCAATATCCGGATATTTCATGGCAACACCCTTTTTACTCGAATTCTGAGTTTCTTTTCTTTGAAAATGGTTTCTATGACTTGTAATTCATGAAATTGGTTATGAAAACTGTCTTGAAGTGTTTAAATCATGTAGGTAACTTTTTCAAATCAATTTCGGACAAATCAAACCTTTTGTTTTGACATTTCTTTAAAGATGCATTCTTTTGAAACATATGAGTGATGAATGAACTTGAGCTCATGCAATGCTAGAATCCATACACCTTTACATATTTTTCCTAAGTCCTAAATGAATATACCATTTGAGATCTTGGACTTGGATTGATGCTTGAGACTTGATGCTTGCATTCTTTCACATTTGCTTGAGTTTCTTTTGGATGTTGCTTCGTCCTTGAGCATTCCTCTTTGAGTTCGTTTGTTATCATCAAAACTATGTTGACGTGGAATCATCAAGTGTAAGTACGTTGCAACCACATCATCACTTTGATTCATCAATACATATATAAAGCATGAACATCTACATTCCTTTGGGTTAGCATAACTCAAATACAACACACGTACTCAATCTAAGATTATGAACGAAAACAATTTTGGAGATATATCTGTATCTACTAATTCTAGAAAATTAATTTCATCAAAGAAGAGATAAGAAAGAAAATTTATTACCTTGTTACAATAACTTTACAAATTTTGTGTAAAATTGGAGAATTTTGATATAGTTCAAAACACTTGTAGAGATTGGGGAAGAAGATGAAATTAGAAACGCTAAGGTGTGTTTTAGTAAGAAGGGTAGAATCATAATGTTAATTAGAAACTCTAACTCTAACTCTGATTTGGCGACGGTTGGTTAACCGCCGTACTACTATTTTAGCGACGGTTCTAACCGCCTCAAAATCGTAATTGGACCGTCGCAAATTGCACCTTTTCCTGTAGTGGGACTTGGATGGAGAAAAAGCGCATGAGGTAAATGATAAAAAAAAGCACAGGGGATAAGTGATTTAAAAGCAAATCACAAGAGGTATTTAAACTTTTTCCTTTCATTTTTTTAATGGGTGGTGGGCTTATAATATTTTGTGTCTATAGTAAGAGAATAAAATCTCATCTTACATGAAAAAAAGGGAACCTTTAATTATGCTGGTTAAGTTGTCTTACCCAAAAGTATAAAATTAAAATTGTTATATTTATTCAATTGAGGCACTAGATGGTATTTAATTTGAAAATAAAAAAGCCTATGCTCATTAAATTGCATTACTGTCAAAACTGATATATATTTTTTTGGTAACATCTCAAAACTGAAATTAAGGGACGAAGAGACAAAACTTCAGGAAAAAGAAGAATATTAACCGATGACGGATATTTGAACAATAACAGACACACCAAAATATAGTAGGTGGTGAAAGGAAATATATAATTTAAAAGAAGTTGACGTAACTATTTAATAGAGTTCAACAAAATACAGCAGTTTTTATCAAATACTAAATAATCCTTACGTTTTATTACTCAAAAGTCAAAAGGCACACAATTAAAACCGTTCTGTTCATTTAATTAATTGAGATATTCAATTTCGTTGAGAAATCATGCTTCAATTCATTCAGTGAAACAATCAACGACCCATATTTTGCGAATAAAATAATCTATGTTAGCTCCTTAAATTACATTACTCAAAAGTCAAAAGGCACAAAATTAAAACTGTTCTATTGGTTTAATTGAGTTATTCAATTGTCACCCATAAATTATGCTGGATGACATGGGTTACAATTAGTACCTTAGAATGTGGGTTATAACTTACAAGATGGACACAGTTTGCTCTACAAAGAGGTTAACCACTGTACTTTGTGTGGCCTCCTAGGCTAACCGTGCATATACCAAAGTAAAAATTGAATCCCTCCCAGTGAAGAAAGAAAATAACCTTACACAGCTTATTAAGGGGGGAAAATAGGAAATTAAGTAATTCCACAAACGAGAAAACAAATTGAAAGGAATTTTTTTTTCGTAATTCACTGAAATTGAGATCTTGGAAAGTAGAATGTAACCTTAAAATAGTCAATCATTTGGAATATTTTCAAAATACAATATCTTTTTTCTTTTTTCCTTTTTGCAATCAATGCTTATTTTTTATGTTTATTTATTCAGGAAAAAACTAATACAGCTTATAAGGAAAAATATGAAATTAAGTAATTCCATAAATAAAAAAATTGAAATTATATTTATTCGGTAATTCATTGAAATTGAGATTTTAGAAAGTAGAATGTTTCCGTAAAATAGTCTTTCATTTGGAATTTTTTCAATATATATATATATATATTGAAAATCAATGTTTATCTACTATAAAGAACATTTGTTTGATAATTTTTTTTATATTTATTTATTTAGAAAAATAAAATCAAGTAAAGAAATATTTTAACCTCATACAACTATTATAAGGGGAAAAATGAAATTAGATGATTCCATGAACGAGAAAAAAATGGAAATAATGGTTTACCAATTTTATTTTATTTTGGAAATAATGATTGTTTTTGGTAATTCATTGAAATTGAGATTTTGGAAAATAAAATGTTGCCTTAAAAATAGTCATTCGTTTGGATTTTTTTCAAATTAAAAACTATTTTTTTTTCAATAAATGCTTATTTTATTTAAATAAAATATATGTCTAATAATTTTTTTTATATTTATTTATTTTGGAAAAAATCGATTCAAGTAAAGATAGAAATTAACCTCTTACAGCTTATAAGAAAAAAAATGAAATTAAGTAATTCCATAAACAAGAAAAAATTGATACAATGTTTTTTTTTCGTAATTCGTTGAAATTGAGCTTTTGGTTATTTAATTTTTTGAAAAAGATGCTTATTTACTATAAAGAAAATTTGTTCGATACATTTTTCATATTTATTTATTGGGAATAATATCTATCCTTTTAAAGGATATAAACTTATATCTTTTTAGATCTTAACCGTTGATTTCCGTTCATCAAGGGTTATAATTTATTGGATTAAAATTATTAATTAATTAATAATAAATTTAGCCCATTAAGTTTGGCCTAATAGATTATAACCATTGATGGACGGAAATCAACGGTTAGGATCTAAAAGGATATAAACTTATATACTTTAAAAGGATAGATGTTTCCCCCTTATTTATTTAGGTAAAAATCTATTCAAGTAAAGAGAAAAATTAACCTCAATACAGCTTATAAGGGAAAAAAAATTAAATTAAGTAATTCCATAAAACGAGAAAAAAATTGAAATAATGATTTTTTGTTTGGTAATTCCTTTAGTTCATTTGGAACTTTTCCAAAAATAAAAATAAAAATAAAAATAAAAATAAAAATAAAAGAATGAATCCCTCCCCACTGGCCATATATATGTGTTGCCTCCTCCTGTAGTTGTAGACTTGTACTGTACCCAGAAAAACTATTACTTTGGTTTGTGAAAGTGTCTGTCCTATTGCAAAATGGGATCAAGCGTTGCCACCCTTTCACTCTGCCCTCCATCAAAGCTGCTGAAAGATGAAAGCAAGTTTCAGATTTTCGACTTCAATTTGCTGCAAAAGGAAGAACACATACCTGAACAGTTTATTTGGCCATCAGGGGACTTAACCAAAACCGCTGAAGAAGAGTTCGATGTACCCCTTATTGACTTATCTGCCATCATCAATGGTGATGAGGCTGCTATTGCTACTGCTGCTGAGATTGTGAGGAAGGCATGTGAGAAGCATGGCCTCTTCCTTGTCACTAACCATGGTGTGGACCCACATCTCATCTCTTCTGCTCATCAAGAATTTGACTCCATTTTCAAGCTTCCCTTGGAGAAGAAACTCAGTACTCAGATGGGTGCCACTGGCTACTCTGGTGCTCATGCAGAACGGTTTTCTACCTGTTTGCCATGGAAAGAGACATTTACTTTCCCATACAAACACAACAACGAATCTGAGTCACAAGTTGTTGACTACTTCACGTCTGTCTTAGGAGAAGACCTTCACCACACCGGGTATTTAGTCCACAATGAACTTATCTCATCATTAATTATTTAAAGTTTTTCAATTTTGTTCCATTTATGTTGTAAGCTTTGGCCCACTAATTGAAACCATAATCTTCTTTTCTTAATTAACAAATTTATATTTAAGTATTGATAAATTACTAGTTTAATGTTGTGGGGAGGTGGAGATTATTATCCCCACATGTGGGGTGTAAATAGGTAAGTTGATTTATCAAGAGTCTACAACTCAGCCTACGTCAAATTAGATTTGGTCTATTATATGATCGAGTAAAATGAACAAAGTTCAAACCTTAAAAAAATTTATTTAGAAAGTAGTATATCAACTTTCTTTTAGAAGGCGGACCTATAGCATATAGCTCTTTTAAATAAACAAATAAAATTATTATAATAAAATAAGGAAAAGAATATTATAACAACCAACTAGTGTTACTATCAATGTTATTACCAATCAATTTTCCCATTAAATCAATTATGTTGATTGAACGGTTATATTTATTTTCATCTTTGTATAGTTATGATTCTCATATTTAATACTTTATATTTATTTTCACTTTTGTATAGTTATAATTTTTCATATTTATTGTTTTCACGTTAAATATGGGGAATCATAATCATACAATGATGGAAATAAATATAACCGTTGGATCAACATAATCGATCTAACGGTAAAATTGATGAGTAGTAACATTGGTAGTAACACTAGTTGGTTGTTACTATATCCTATCTCATAAAAGTATTATTTTAATTATTTTTGAATGCATTTAGACAAACTAACAAGTTTAAGTTAGGCCTGTTATTTATTAAATATAAATCATGTCAGACTTATATTTTGCTGATAAATCATGTGAGATTTAAAATATTTTACAAAAACCTAATTTATTTAAACCAAAATATAGCTCAATCCAACTTATTTACAACCCTTATCCGTATGGATTGATGCTGTCATCGGAACTGAGGGGTATTTTTTAAATTTACTCTTTCTTCTTTTAAAAAATATTTCCTTCAATGATATTTTTTAATTATTTGGAATAGGTTGGTGTTTCAAAAGTACTGCGAAGCAATGAAGGAACTAACTCCGGTAATTATGGAGCTGTTGGCAATTGGCTTGGGTGTGGATCGTTTGCACTTTCAGAGATTTTTCGAAGACGCCGAGTCAATAATGCGGTGCAACTTTTACCCTCCTTGCAACAGTTCAGGCCTCACATTAGGCAGTGGCCCTCATTGTGACCCAACCTCATTAACCATTCTTCATCAAGACCAAGTTGGAGGTCTTGAAGTTTTTGTTGATAACAAATGGCTCCCTGTTCGCCCTCGATCTGATTCCTTCGTCATAAACATAGGTGACACTTTCATGGTATGTAAACTAGTCATTTTTTTTCCTTCTTCTTATTATTAATGAAAAGTATTGCATGTTGTGAGACAGCGATAATGATGAATGGTGTGTTTTTTGGTTGTCTAAGGCGTTGTCTAATGGGAGATACAAGAGTTGCCTGCACAGGGTATTGGCGAACAGGGAAATGGAGAGGAAGTCTGTGACTTACTTTGTGAACCCAAGAGAAGACAAAACAGTGAAACCACCAGACAATCTAATTGGCAAAGAAGAACCAAGGAAATATCCTGATTTCACATGGGCAGAATTGTTTGAATTTACTCAAAAGCATCATAGGTCTGATGCTGTTACCCTTCAAGAATTTCTTAAGAGGCTTCAAGCTTCCAAGCCATCCAACTTCGAATGACTTTGGACTTAGGATGCTAATGAAGATTGCATTTGGATAATGATTCCTATATGCATCTTCTTCAGTCAAATGGGTACCAGCAGAAGCAGAAGAGCCTCTTCTTAATCAGCTATATAATTTTCTTGTGTACACAGTGCCAACTAGTACAATATCCTGTTTTCTGTCCGTATTACATGCCCACGGCAGCAAAAATAAGGGATTTTTAGTTTCCGTACTAATCATACTGTACGGATTATTATATCTATGATTAAATTGAAATAATACTGTGTACACAAACAATATATGAATATTGAATTTCGATTTCTGGTGTGTGTATCACTGCATTTATTTTATTTGTAAATATTAAGCTAACCATACTATTTTGTGTTACATACATTTTTATCTAACCGTTTAAGTTTTTAGGATATTATTAGATTATTATATGTTAATAGAGTCTCTATAAATAGTGATTTAAAATTTGATCAATGTTGTTACTATTTTTTAAATAAAGAAAATTTAATTTCAGTGTGATATACGACGAGCCTATATATTATTCGCTTTTTAAGTAAAAAAACTCTTACATAAGCATATTAGATATCAAATTATTAATGTATTTTGATCGCATTGATATTATAATTTATTTAAATAATATCATATATTATTCAAATTAAATAAATTAAATATGATGACAAATAATTATATCTCGAGTCATATAATATTTTAAAGGGATAAATCTTTCTCCTGTAATAAGAAATAAAGTTATTTTTAAAACCCCCTTTTATTTTTTTTTAAACGCCAAAAGTCCTATTCGAGTCCATAGGATTACAAGGGTGATAAAGTTCTCCCTACCAACTCGACTAGTCTAGTTTGAGTTGGATAAGATCACATGGGCGACAAAGCTCTCTCTACCAAATTTTTCAAAGACTCAAACTCGAAACCATTCATTAAGTTGAAACAATTCCTTATTAGTTGATCCATGTAATTGGTGAATCACTTTTTTCTATTTTAAAATACATAAAAATTCATGTCCCACGAAGGGGGATTACTTTCATGCTTCTTCGTATGATGGTGATCTGTTTTAATGAAAAGCTAGTCTTAAGGGCCATATTCCAAAAATAAAGTGATTGAAGAAAATTGTGTGGAAATATCTTCAAGTTATTAAAAAAAATACATAAAACTTCTTCAAATTATTTTTCAAATGAGATAAAAGTTTCTTTGTATAAAAAGAAGATGCATCGAATTAGGTGCTAAGAGAGTATTAAAAAAAATCCCAAAACGAGCACCATTCTATTGCGGGACAATGCTGTCACCGCATTATTGCTGCCGCCGCTTTTTGTCAACCATGTCACTCTTATTATTATTAGCATTATTATAACGGGACATCTTATATTTATAAATGTTTTTGTTTATAATTTTTTATAATTTATATTATTTTCTTTCGGAAGAACACTGATTACACTATGTTCTATCGAGAGAAAATAATATGATTTATAAATATTTATAAAAAAAATTTATAAACGGATCATTCTACTATTATAAAAGGTCATACTTTATTATCGCTAGATACTGTGGGTTTCAATTTTAACAATATACATTTTTTGTCTTAGAAAATTATGCTCTCAGTTTTTTAAATATTTTTATTTAAAATAATAAATAAAACAACAAAGTTGTTTGTTTTTTAATCTGGCTGAACTATTAATGAAGAATCTACGGTTGATATTATATGTACATAAATAGATTTTTTTAAAACTCATTTTTTAATTTTTCATCAATCATAGATTTTATTTAAAGCAAACAGGGATATTAAAATGGGCCAGACTGCCCGATTAAGTCTAACTTGTATGGTTAGAACCAAAGAGTCAGTACAATCAATGACACACAATAATAAAAAGGTTTTACTTCTCTCACGTTGTATGAGAGAAGTTATCTCATGTTGTGAGATAAATTAAGTGGGGCTCACTAATTTAAAATAAAAAAAAATGAGACACGTCTTTTTATGTGAGTATAAAATAAGAGATGAATCTTATGTAACATAAGAGTATAATTTCTCATAATAAAAACACATAAGCTTTTCACCAAAAAAAAACACATAGAAGCTAAAAATTATATGAGTTAGGGTAAGTTCACGGGCAATTCAAATTTAAAATTAAAAAAGAATATTGGATTCAATGCATTTAAAATTATTTTAATAAATAAATATTTTACATTTTTATAAAATATTCTACACAAAATATAATCATAAAGAGAGAAATAAATATCTTACACTTAACATAATTTAAAACAAGAACTAAAATAAATACAAAAATTATTATTGAATCGTTAAAATATATTATATATATTATATAAAATTATGTATAAAAAGTATAATTTTATTATTATATTATGTTTATAATTTACTTTTTTATAAATATTTAATTTTTATTATTATTTTAAATAACAAAAATTTTGATGAATGAAAAAATTAGGCCCACAAATTAACCTTAAGCCAACCTGTTAAACCATAGGACTTTAGAGACTAGGGTTAAAATAGACTCTACCACAAAATGAGTTTTGTGGTTGTGGGTTTGGGCCAAAATTAAAATTTTATGGATAAGCCTGTGTGTTACAGTCCATTTTAGCACTTCTAAAAACAAAAAACTAATTTTAAATAAGGAAAATCCTTATTTTTATATACTTTTATCATATTTTATTCAATACATCATACCAAACCTAAAATAAGATTGAACAGTACTATATGCATACAGACATTATCTTATATTTTTACATTTTTCACCATTTAATTTTAATTAATTTCATTTTTTTTAAAAAAAACTTGTCTCTCATTCGTATGCTTTTGCAATGTAATTTGATCTCAGTTTATTCATTTTTGTAGTGGTAGGATTGTAATTATCTAACTTCAGTGATGGCAATTCGGTAAATAAATGGAACTTCTTTTATTGCCTCACTATCTCAATTTCTCTTCTAAATTCATACGCTCAAATGGATTTGTAGTCATGGGTGTTCCACATATAGGTTTGTTGAGATATATAAAATCATTAATGTAGTCTCACTCAAAAGTTTAAGTTTTTGGGTTGAATTAGTTCTTTACATGGTATCAGAGCCTCGTGTCCCGGGTTCGATCATCGTTGCCTCCCACTTTCTTTCAAGTGGGATTTCATTGTTCGCACAGGTAGGTGGGCTTGTGCATTGTCCACCCTTCTAACCCAGTGAACTCTTGTGTGAAGAAGCGTGTTGAGATATATAAAACTATTAATGTAGCATCACTCAATTAGTTCTTTACGAAGTTCAATAATATGTTTTTGAAATAAACCAACCAGACACATTTTTTAGTTATTTAAGAAGTAATTAGTTATGCTTGGGAAACAATTTTCAAAAATAGAAAATCAAATATAGAAGCAAACAGGCTTTATAAACTATTGTTTTGATTATTTTTTTTTTTTGCAGTTGGTGCATTTCAAATAGGCTAATGACTTGCACATTCCATAAGTATATTAGTCATACAAATAATAAAAAAGTGAATAAAATATCATTTCTACGAATATTAAGATTGAAGCATTAATTTACTATTTTTACTTAAATATAATTTAATATTTTGAGAATAAAATATTCCTCCTTAATTAAATTACATTACTCATTACCAAAAAAATTGACAATACTCAAAAGTCAAAGGAAAAAAATATTCTTATGTTACATGACATAAGTTTTCTCTCCTACACATCCTTCGATAACTATGTCATTTTTTTCTTTTCTTTTCTTTTATATTTTTATGTAGTGGAGCGCATTAATTTATCTCTATGACATGAGATAACTATCTTCTTTAACAATGAGATTAATAAAATCCAAAGTCAAAAGGCACATAATTAAAATCTATTGATTTAATTGAGTTATTCATTTGTCACCCATAGATTATGCTGGGTGACACGGGTTAAAATTAGTTCCATAAGAATGAGAGGCTAACCACTGTACTTGTACTCTCCTAGGCTAAGCGTGCACGTACCAATAAAAATTGAATCCCTTCCAGTAAAGAAAGTAACCTCATACACCTTATAAAAAAAAAAAATTACTTATTCCATATTTGGTTTAGAACAAAATATGACTTGAAATATGAGGTTATTTTATAAAAATAACCCCAAACTATTTTTACTTTTGTAATTGATAGATTGGATCTAGATTTTTATGTGTAGTGGGGTATTTTTGTCTCAAAATTTATTGTTGTGCTTTCCCTTTACTTGGTATTCTGAATTACCATATTATTTTTGGTAATCTGAATAGTGACTTTTCTTTATAAATCAAATTACCGATAATCCTTGAATATCCGAGAATTGTAATTTATTCCTTCTACCAAACGTGGTAATTACATTTACCAAAGAAGGATTACCGGTAATCCTCTCCAAAAACTTGAACCAAACACCCCTACTTGTACTCTCCTAGGCTAAGCGTGCACGTACCAATAAAAATTGAATCCCTTCCAGTAAAGAAAGTAACCTCATACAGCTTATAAGGAAAAAAAATGAAGTTAAGCAATTCCATATACCAGAAAAAAAATTAAAAATGATGAGTTTTTTTGGTAATTCATTGAAATTGAGATATTGGAAAGCAGAATGTTGCCTTAAAATATATATTTTTTGCAATCATTGCTTATTTAATATAAAGAACAATTGTTTGATAAATTTTTTATATTTATATATTCAGGATAAGATCGATTCAAGTAAAGAAAGAAAATGAACTCTCTACCGAAAAAAGAAAAGAAAAAGAAAATGAACTCGTACACCTTATAATAAGGAAAAAATGAAATTAAGATAAAAAAAAAAGGAAAAAATGAAATTAAGTAAATCCATAAACGAGAAAAAATGGAAATAATGATTTTTTTTGGTAGTTCATTGAAATTGAGATCTTGGAAAGTAAAATGCTGCCTTAAAATACTCATTCATTTGGAATTTTTTCAAAATACAATTTATTTATTTTTTGAAAACGTGTCTTGCGGGTTCACTCAAAGCCCGTAGTGCGGAATCACCACCAATTGGCTGGATCAAGTGAGTTTGATATTCTGTCTCAATCCAAAATCTTATCACATTGGGTTTATGAGTTCTCTCACTTCTATAGACTTTACTTAACTCATTACCAATCAAAATAAGACTCATCACATTTGAATAATCCAACAATTTCCATTTCAAGTATGAAACTCAATATTGGTATGCTCTCTCTCAACTAAGTACCTAGACCCAAAGTATGACATTGGGTACATGGATCCTCCCACTGATATGGACTTCACTTAGCTCATTATTACCAACACAATGTGGAGCTCTAAACAGCATTTGTTTGATAATGTTTTTAATATATTTTTTGTAGACATGTTTTTAATATTTATTTAGGAAAAATCAAATCAAGCAAAGAAAGATTTTAACCTCATACAGCTTATAAGGCAGAAAATGAAATTAAATGATTCCATAAACGAGAAAAAATTGAAATAATGATTTTTTTTTTTTGGTAATTCATTGAAATTGAGATTTGGGAAAATATAATGTTTCCTAAAAGTAGTCATTCGTTTGGATTTTTTTTCAAATTAATTTTTTTTTTTTGCAGTAAATGCTTATTTTCTATAAATAACATTTGTTTGATAACTTTTTTATATTTATTTATTTAGGAAATAGTCGATTCAAGTAAAGACAGAAATTAACCTCACACAGCTTATAAGAAGAAAAAAATGAAATTAAGCAATTCTATAAACAAGAAAAAAATTGATATAATGTTTTTCTTCTTTGGTAATTCATTGAAATTGAGATTTTGGAAGGTAGAATGTTGCCTGAAAATAATCACTCATTTGGAATTTCTTTAAAATAAATAATTTATTTATTTATTTGCTATAAATGCTTATTTTTTATTTATTTAGATAAAAATAGATTCAAGTAAAGAGGAAAAGTATCCTCAATACAGCTTATAAGGGGAAAAAAATTAAATTAAGTAATTCCATAAAATGAGTAAAAAAATTGAAATGATAATTTTTTTTGGGTAATTCATTGAAGTTGAGATTTAGAAAATAGATTATGGCCTTAAAATAGTCATTCATATGGAATTTTTCCAAAAAAAAAAAAAAAAAAAAAATCCCTCCCACTGCCCATATATATACATGTGTCGCCCTCCTCTCGTTGTTGTACCTTTGGTTTGTGAAAGTGTCTGTCCTATTGCAAATGGGATCAAGCGCTGCCACCGTTTCACTCTGCCCTCCATCAAAGATGCTGAAAGATGAAAACAAGTTTCAGACTTACGACTTCAACTTGCTGCAAAAGGAAGCACACATACCCGAAGAGTTTATTTGGCCATCAGGGGACTTAATCAAAACCACTGAAGAAGAGTTCGATGTTCCCCTCATTGACTTAGCTGCCATCATCAATGGTGATGATGATGAGGATGGTATTGCTACTGCTGCTGAGATTCTGAGGAAGGCATGTGAGAAGCATGGCTTCTTCCAAGTCATCAACCATGGTGTGGACCCACATCTCATCTCTTCTGCTCATCAAGAATTTGACTCCATTTTCAAGCTTCCCTTGGACAAGAAGCTCAGTACTCTGAAGAATGCCACAGGCTACTCAGTTGCTCATGCAGGACGGTTTTCTGCCAGTTTGCCATGGAAAGAGACATTTACTTTCCGATACAAACACAAGAACGATTCTGATTCACAAGTTGTTGATTACTTCAAGTCTGTCTTAGGAGAAGACCTTCAACACACCGGGTATATATATATATATATATATATATATATATATATAGTCCACAATGAATTAATCTCACCATTATTTAATGTTGTCCAATTTCGTTCCAATTATATTGTTACTATGGCCCACTAATTGAAACCATAATCTGTTCTTAATTAACAAAGTTATATTAAAGTATGGGTTTGTTTTCTATGATATTACCTTATATAACTTTATCTAATGTTCATCAAAACGACGTCGTTTTGGGACGGAAATCATGGTATTTTTGTAATTTTAATTTATTTCAGGGTTATAATAGTCTTTATAACTCTAATTTTTTAATTTTTTAACCCCAAAACGACGTCGTTTCAATGAACATTAGATAAAGTTATCTAAAGTAACATCGAAATTTTTTTTCCTTAAAGTATTCATAAATTACTAGCCTAATACGGCCCGAAGGTGGAGTTTATTATCCTTGCTGAATCTGGAAAAAGTTATACTTACAATTTTTTTTTATAATCTCTTATAATTATTTTTTAGTATTGAATCAAAATTAAATCTCTGATTATAAAATAATATTAGGTGAGAGTCATTCATTTGATTTTGATTCAATGATAATGAAAATGATTGAAAGAGAAAATAAGTTGTTAATATAACTTATTTTTTAAAATTTACTGTTTTCTCTGTTAATTTTTTTTTTTAATTTCCTTGAATAACATTTTTTAATTAATTGGAATAGGTTGGTGTATCAAAAGTACTGCGAAGCAATGAAGGAAGTATTTCTGGCAATTGCGGAGCTATTGGCTATTAGCTTGGGTGCTGATCGTTCGCATTTTCAGAAATTTTTCGAAGATGCAGAGTCAATAATGCGGTGCAACTCTTACCCTGCTTGCAACAGTCCTAGCCTCACATTTGGCACTGGCCCTCATTGTGACCCAACCTCAATAACCATTCTTCATGAAGACCAAGTTGGAGGTCTAGAAGTTCTTGTTGATAACAAATGGCTCGCTGTTCGCCCTCGACCTGATTCCTTCGTCATAAACATAGGTGACACTTTCAAGGTATGTAAACTAGTCATTTTTTCTCTTTATAAACGTTTGTTACTTTGTTAAATGGATTAGGCCGGCCTATAAAGTCTTACGTCCTAGCCTATATTATATTAAATTTGACCTATTACAAATAGTCAAACAGTATATGTTTAGATTTTTAAAAAAAATTATTTAGAAAGCAATCATAGACTTTTTTGGTACAGGTCGGATCTATATATAACCCTACAAGCCAGCTTATATCATATTATTTATTTTAAATAAAATAAATAAAATTATTATTTTAATAATTTTGAATAATAAAATAAAATAATTATTTTTTTACAAATAATATAAAAATAAGATTGTGTATAATCGACCATCGTCATCATCCTTATCCTCTTAAATTGGTGATCCTTGTACACGTGAGTTTACTCTTTTCCCTTTTATTGCATTTTATGAGATAGTGATAATGATGAAATGAATGGTGTGTTTGGTTGTCTTAGGTGTTGTCTAATGGGAGATACCAGAGTTGCCTGCACAGGGTATTGGTGAATAGAGAAGTGGAGAGGAGATCTCTGGCTTTCTTTGTGACCCCAAGAGGAGACAAAACAGTGAGACCACCAGACAATCTAATTGGCAAAGAAGAACCGAGGAAATATCCTGATTTTACATGGTCAGAATTCTTTGAATTTACTCAAAAGCATCACAGGTCTGATGCTGCTACTCTTCAAGATTTCATCAAGTGGCTTGGCGCTTCCAAGCCATCCAACTTTGAATGACTTTGGATTTCGGATGCTAATGAAGATTGCATTTGGATAATGATTCCTATATGCATCTTCTTCAGTCAAATGGGTACCAGCAGAAGCAGAAGAGCCTCTTCTTAATCAGCTATATAATTTTCTTGTGTACACTAGCCAACTAGCACAATATCCTGTTTTCTGTCTGTATTCTATGCCCACGGCAGAAAAAATAAGGGATATTGAGTTTCCGTACTAATCATACTGTACGGATTATTATATCTATGATTAAATTAAAATAATACTGTGTACAGTGTACACAAACAATATATGAATAATGAATTTCGATTTCTGGTGTGTGTATCACTGCATTTATTTTATTTGTAAATATTAAGATAACCACACTATTTTGCTTTATATACATTTTCATCTAACAATTTTAAGTTTTTAGGATATAATTAGATTATAATATGTTAATAGAGGCTCTATGACTATGATTTAAAATTTGATCCAATGTTGTTACTATTTTTTCAAATAAAGGAAATTGAATTTCAGTGTGAGATACGATGGCCTATGTATTATTAACATTTCAGTACAAGATATCAAATTGTTAATGTATTTTGACCTCATTAATATTATAATAGGAAATTTAATTTTTACCCCTTATGATTTCATGATGTATCACTTAACCTTTCAATTTATTATTTATATTTATTGTGATTACATAAGTTTATCATTTAACTCCTTGTGGCTTTAAAATTTCACTTACACTCATCGTTGTTACAAAAATATATATCTTAGACCTTTAATGCTTTAATAAATATACAATTCTTTATTTTTTTAACTTTTATTTTATACAATTATGATATTATTAAATATAAAATTACTGTTAAAGATTAAAATTAATTATCAAATATATCACTTATAACCCTGACATCTTAAATTTTTTATTTATCTAAAAACATAATTAAAATTAAAAATATTATTTAAGATAAATTAAAGACTTATTAGCTAAATAAATTATTTATGTTAAATTTAATTTTTTATAATAATATAATGATATCAGATGAAAAATAAATGATATCAGATGAAAAATAAATAAAACATAACAATATTTGACTTTAAATTTATTTTCACAATAAAAATACAAGACAATAAAATTCAAACACCTATCATCTAATTTATTGACAAAAAAATTATATCTTGAGTCATGTAATATTTTAAGAGGGATTAGTGATATAATTGTATTATTGTAACATCCTCTATGAGTGACTAATATAGAAAATATCACGTTATTTCTTAAACTATACTTTAACTGTAATAACAATAAAAAAAATATAAACATCGATTATAATACAAACTTTCTTAAGTTATTTGTACATGGTACTAAGTCATGTATATATATTTTATATTCAAACTATTTTCCATCAGATTCTTTTTTTTGTGTGGATACATTGAGGAATTGAACACACAACCTATTATATAACACTTTAAATCACTCATCACTGCTAACCTTAATGGCTTACATCATATTCTAAATTCAAATTATGTTATATTAGTATATTACATTTAGGGGTGCTAAACGAGTCAGGGGCCTTTGGCTCGGCTCGTGAAGGCCTGAGCTTACATGTCTAAAATTGATTGTTGGACTCAGGCTTGAACTTGTATAAAAGCTCGTTTAATAAAAAGGCCTCAGGCTTCAATTCAAAAGCTCGGCCTTAGAGCCTCTCAGGCTTGCCTAATATATTATTTTTTTATTTTTTATTTATTTTTTATACTACTTGTGATAGCCCTCTCTCTCTTCTCAATTCATTTCATCCCATTTTATTAATTAAACAGACTTTTTAAATAATTTTGTTTTATATTATGCTATTTGGATATACATTAAATTTATGAATATTTATGAAATTACTAGTGCTGTTGATTGTATATTTTGTTTGGATAAATTTTTGTTGTCTTATTTTTTTTTAAACAGGCTAACAGGTTAACAAGGCTTTTATTTTTTGTAAATGAGTCAGACCACAGGCTGATATTATATTCGTAACAGGTAATAGGCTAAGGCCAGTCTGACACATTTGAACACAGGCTCGGCCCGTTAAAACAAAAGTTCGGCTCGGCTAGGCTCGTTAACACCCCTAATTACATTCCTAACTACTCAAGACAATTTTTGTGAGTACTGTTCATGTGAACAGTGCAAATTTTTTTTGGGAATTTCAATATTATAATTATTTTAATTAAGATTATTGTGTTTTATAATTAGAGAAACAAAAATTGTGGTGGGAGAAAGTTAAAAAAAAATTATTTTTATTTAAATATGAAATAAATAATAATAATTTTAACTAAAATAACTAATGACAAATATTTTCCCCACGAGCACTAACAATAAGGTTCAAGGTATTACTGTGCATCAGTTGAAAAAATGGCAATCATAAATATCAGATGGTTTGATGTCATGCGTGGCCTTGTTTGCTGCCAGGAAGTCGAGGCTTGGAAAGTGGTGCTCCATTTCTGTCCCAATATTTTAAAAGAAAAAACCTTTCCCACACAATTGTTATAAATTAATTGTGTGTAATAAATCAACAACAAAAATGTACAATTTTATTTCTTAAAAATTTTAAAAAAGAAAAAGAAAATCTTGCACAAAATTTTGTCGCGTGTCTGGGATTCACCCGTAGGCCACTTGCCATAGGAATTTTTGAAATGCAGTTAAGTAGATCACTTTTCTCTAAGTTTGATGAGTGATAAAATGAGTCTTCAGTATTATGATTAGTGAAAGAAATTCTCGTTCACAAGTGAACACATTTTCGAACTGTGTAATGCCACCACCCCAATTGCGTAGCAATTTGAAAAGGCAAATTAAATAAGGATAGCGAGATAGATCACCACAACCCATATACACAATTATCTATATTTTACAGCAAGTTACAAACAAATATTATTTTGAAATGTGATGCATAGCCTATATATATATATATATATATATATATATATATATATATGAAAAAATGAAAATTAAGTGACTGGACCGTCCAATATAGTGCACTAAATATTATAATGGTGTTCTCCCGGGAGAACATAGTTATAATATTTACTATAATTGTGTTCTCGTGAAAGAACTTAGTGCACTGGACCAAATTTTATATACAGTCACTGTATACTCACTAAACCCATATGTATATATATATATAAATATAAACGTTACATTATACTGTTATACGCATAGCTATGTATATAAAATTACAATATAATGAAAAATGAAAGCCAAACATAAAATATTGGTCTTACTCAAACCAATGCCCCATCGAATCAATCTGGTCTTGCGGCCGTAACTGTTTTTGAATTGAATTTGGGGAGAACGATAATGAAAATGGCTGATCTGTGGAAACATATGGAGGCTGAGAAATGAGATTCGTTGAAGTATATACACTGTTGAATGGTTGATTATTTTCATCTTGGTTATGGTGGTGGTGTTGGTGTTGGTGTAGCCTTTGCTCAGAACGTTGTTGCTTTGGAATATTAAGCTTCTCTCCTTCTATCTCTCTATATTTCTGAAGGTAAGATTTTAATGGTTCAACATAATCCTCAAAGCCTAAGGTTGTAATGGCCCAAATGATATCATCCCCATTAATGGTCTTCCTTTTTTCTCTTTGACATTTGTCAGATGCTTCCCCAGTGACAAAACTGATGAACTCTGATACACATTCTTGAACTGTCTCTTTTGCATCCTTTGAGATTTTCCCATTAGCAGGAATCACTTTTTTCATGATTCTACCAACATTGGCTATAGGGAGAAAGCGATCCTGTTCTTTGTTGCTATTGTGATTATTGTTGTTGTTGTTGTTGTTGTTTGTCTTTAAGCAAGGACTTTCAGGGCTTCCTGTGCTGAACCCATTTGGCAAACTGCTATGGCTCTCGTCTTCCATATAGCTCTTATGGGGGTGGGTGGGGGAGGACTGAAATGAGCTTTTAGGATATTAGCTTGTATATTGTATAGAAAAACTGAAAGAGAGGCATAAAAATAGGCATTTATGAAGGGTTAGGACAAGTAAAAATTGAAAAAGAAATTAATGTGTACGGTTGATTTTCACCAGCGAAATCCTCAGGACTCGCTCTAGATGTGGAGCACTTCATGTAACTGCCAGGACCCAATCCAACTTAGATAACACTATTATTGACAACAGAAACGCCGTTTGTTTACCCCTTTGGCATTCTTAATTAAATATATTCTAATATTTGTTGTTTTATTCAATGACCAATTTAATATAGGGAAAAAAGAAGTATCATTTTAAAGGATACAAGCTTGTGTCCTTTTAGATGATTTATACAAAATATGATCGGTCATATTTTGTATAAGTCACTAAAAAAACACAACTTATATCTTTTTAAATGACATACAGTAAACTTTTTAATATATTATCAAGGATAGCACTCCTAGAGGAATTGAATTGAACAACTTTTTTTTTCCCCTAGCTTCTCCGAATTGGATTTAATATATTATCAAGGATATCTACAATGCAAAGTTCTAATCTCAGCTGCGATATTGTTACACATCAAAACTTGGAAATATAGTCAGAAGCACTCTCTTTTCACGTTCGATAAGGGGTAAAAATAAATATCAAAGTTACATATAAATATTATTAAGAATAATAGAAAGCGATAATTATTACAAATATTTTTTAGGAAGGGGTTAACTGTTTAGGATTAATAATCTAGTATTATCACAAAAATATTATTTCATATACATAATATAAAAATTATCAAAGTTTAGGGAGGAGAGTTGTGGACTCACGCCTCTCCCTTTAATCCGCCACTAATGGAGAGCCTCAGGGAGGAGTTCAAGCTTTTTTTTCTTAATTAAAAAGAAACAACTATAGCAATCTTAGATATAAGTGGGAGTTTAACAAAACAAAATGCGTCGTATCAGAACAAAATTAGGAGTACATTTGCTCCTTAATTAAAGTATGTAGATTTTTCATCACTTTACTGAAGTTTGATCGTGCTTCATGCTTGTGTATTATTTTATTTCACGCAGACGCATGGTGCTTCATGCTTCTGAATACAAGCATGTGTATAATTTTATTCCCCCCACATATATACAAAAGCATCGTGTCAGAACCAAATTAGGAGTATATATTTACTCCTTAATAAAAGTATGTAGAAATTTCATCAATTTACTAAAGTTGGTGCCGCGGTTGCTGAATTGCCGGTTGATCCTGCTTCATGCTTGTGGATCCATGCATGTGGATTATTTTATTAACGCGAACATAGGTTGTTTCACGCTTGTAGATACATGCATGTCTATTATTTTATCCGTACACACATAATGAAATATTTTGACCATTGCAAGTTAAAATCATTCTCTCTTTTTTTGGAAATAAGTTAAAATCATTCTTGCATTATAAACAATTTTTTATTAGATAGTTCTATCTCAAAATTTTGTGTTGGGTAGAAAATTTTTAAAATATAAATGGAGTAAGTTATATTTACAAAAAGTTTATTTACAAACTGCATTATGTACTATGGGTAGTATATGCTCAAATAGGATGTACTACCTGTAGTAAATAGTATAGTTTGTAAACAAAAAATTTATAAATATGACACTACTCAATATAATTATGGGTTAAGTGTGTGTCCTTTTAGAGGACACAATTTATGTCCTTTTAGTTTTTAACATTATGTCTTACAAGTAAACATAGTTATAATATAAAAAAAAAAAAATTCTCTTTCCACGTCAGCTGAAGTGACTGAGGAAAGAGAAAAAATAATAATTTTACAAATTATAACTATGTCTTACCGGTAAGACATAGTGTTAAAAATAAAAGGATACAAGATTGTGTCTTTTAAAAGGAGAAACATTTTTTTCATAAAATATATTTATATAATATTATATTAATCAAAATTATTTAATACTTCGTTAGTATATGTCAAGTTTATTGTGATATATACTTTTAAAATATATAATAGTTATTTAATTATATTATTATTAATTTAGTTTTTATAAAATTTGACACGAACAAATAAGATGATTTATATTTACATTTAAGCATTTCAACAGTGGAATTCATAAAATAAATAAATTCATATTCTATATTATGTTATTATATATATATATATATATATATATATATATATATATATATATATAGGGAGGGTTCTTTTGACTCCAGAGTAAGACTTTTAAGTCTTACTCCAAATCTCAGTCGTTGATGGACGGAAATCAACGGTTGTCATTAATAGTATAATTAATAATTAATTAATTAATATAACTTCCTAAATTATAACCGTTGGATGGACGAAAATCAATGGTTAGGATGGAGAGTAAGACTTATAAGTCTTACCCTTGAGTCAAATGATCTCTCTCCATATATATATATATTAGTGGATGTACAATAACTACACTTAAGGATTGGTACGGTCAACTATATACTTTTGGAAGTACATAGTTATAATAAGTATTATAACTATGTACTCCCAGAAGTACACCAGAGAAGAACGGTATACTTCCGGGAGTACATAGTTATAATACTTATTATAATTATGTACTTCTGTGAGTACATAGTGAACCGCACCAATCTTTAGGTGCAATTATTTTACAAACAATTTTCTCACATATATATATATATATATATATATATATGGGGAGGGATCATTTGACTCCAGAGTAAGATTTAAAAGTCTTACTCCTCATCCCAGCTCTTGATTTCCGTTCATCCAACGGTTAAATGTTAACCGTTGGATGAACGGAAATCAAGAGCTGGGATGAGGAGTAAGACTTTTAAATCTTACTCTGGAGTCAAATGATCCCTCCCCTATATATATATATATATATATAAGATTAATATTTCTTATGTTGTAGTTATCTCCTACAACAACAAAAATAAAAATTTCAAACCTGTAGACAAGGCAATATGTAAACTTTTATTTCTAAACAAAATAAAATAACACTTAACAAATAAGTAATTAATAACTTTTTTGAATTACAAAACATGAGTATATATATATATATATATATATATATATATATATATATATATATATATATATATATATATATATATATATAAGGTAAAATCATTTCTACAACCGCTTTACGTACAGCAACGACAAGTATATGATTATGATTCCCCACATTTAATATTTTCATCTTTTGTATGGTTATGATTTTCCACATTTAATACTTTCACGTATATATATGGCAAGTATTTGATTGCTGCATGTACAGCAGCTGCAAAAATGTAAACCCCTATGAGTCTGTTTAGAGTACCTGATAAAGAAGTTATGATAGGATAACTTATCATATCCTACCTTTATCTCTTGTTTGGTGGGTCAATAGGATATGAGTAGCTTATCCTATTATCTCATTTTATCGTATCCAATACATGATTTCTTATCCTATGGGGGAGCTGGGTTAGGATTCAACATGATAGGATACCAATATTGGATACCCAATATATCCCCACGTTACCCAATATGTCCCCACGCTACCCAATATATTTGTATTTATTGTATTATTTTTTGTTTTTCCTTTCTCCTTCTATATAATCTTATCAGATTGCTAATCAGGTGCTCATCAAACACAGGACATGATATAGGCTTATCAGCTACATATCATATCCTACCCTTATCAGCCCCATATCATATCCTACCCTTATCCTATCTTGTCCACCAAATGAGCCATATATATATATATATATAATAAGAAAAGTATTTATTCAGTCATGGGAGATAAAGTTATCTCTAGTGAGCTCAAAATGACGTCGTTTTGGGATTATAAGATTAAAAAATTATAATTATAAAGAGTAATATAACCTTGCAATATGTTAAAATTACAAAAACACCTTGATTTTCGTCCCAAAACGACGTCGTTTTGGGCTCACCAGAGATAACTTATCTCCATTGATTGGAGAAATCCTTTACCCATATATAATAACCGTAACTATCGATGCATCATTTTTTTTAATTATTATCAATTTATAATATGTCTCAAGTGTAATGATTTTTATTATCATGATTTTTTTTTTAAGTTTTGTTAAGGTTTACTTCAAGCTTCATTTTTGCCAAAGACTAAAAAGATAATTGCATGGGGAAAAAAATTAAAATATTACTGTTTTAATAAATAATTATGAATATATAATTATTTTGAAATTATTTATAGATATATAGCATTCATTGACGTCTAAATTAAGCATGAATGGTCACGCTTAAGTTAGGCGTGACTCACAAGGCATTCATACCTAATTTAGGCGTGAGTCACGGGACTTTCGATTTAACTTAGAATTATACCCCTACTTGATAGATCATTGTTACAAATTACAATGACATACTACACACCTCATCGAGAGAAACACATCAATCTCCCTCACTTAAATAGTTCACTTCCTGTTGGTGTTTTTCAGTCTCATTTGATCTCTATATTTATAGATGGTTTTATAAATTTTGTTTTTGGATACGATCTTAACTCGAATCACTTGTAAATATAGGTTCTAGTCCAATTGGCAAGAAATGTGTTGACCTATTATCTATGTTAGATTTTTGGCATTATAGTAGGGTGTTTGCTATTTAAAATAATCTATAATATTTTAGGTTGAATACTTAAATTTACATAGATAATTTCAATCATTTGGAAGAGACTAACTGAGTCATTAGAAATTTTTCTATTTATTTTACATTTTAATTTTTTAAACAATTCATCTTTGATATATTTCAATTTAAATTATAATAGACCTAACCTAATAAATAATGCAGGCCAAGCCTTTGAATATTTAAAAGTAAACCAGATCTATAATTTAATATCCATCAGGCTAACAAATCATATTAAACCCAATTCAGACCATTTACCCTCGTAATTCCATTTAACCAGGCATCATTATCCCTCCGAGATTTTAATATAATTTAATATCCATCAGGCTAACAAATCATATTAAACCCAATTCAGACCATTTTAACCAGGCATCATTATCCCTCCGAGATTTTAATATATTTTTTCCCATTCCGCCAATAGGAATATCCAGGAAGTGCTTCCCATTGTGGGACGCAGTAATTTAGTACAAAAGGATATAGGAGCACGACCCTCCCCCTTTTCTTTTTTATCAAAAGAAAAAAAGGGGAAAAAAAAAGCGATTCGGATGCTCCGTTTTTTGTCGGATAAAAAATATATAAGACACAAAGTACTGGTAAATCTTCAACTTCCAGTATTTGGTATTTGAAATCAATAATATATTGTTCCTGTCCAAATATTCAATAACATAATAACTACCAACTTTTGGTAGAAATCTCACTAAAACTTTGGAGAATCTCAACTATTAGACACCAACCTCTAGATAGAGGAGATCAAAATTAATTACCAAAGGCAAAAAGACGAATGCGTGAATGCCTAACTATAATAATACATAAATAATGGTGGAAGTTCAATTTTACAAGAACTTTGAGCAGCCAAAACCAAAAAATCACCTAATTCTCTTGTTGAAATCTCATCCGCGCTTAACCAATAGCATACTTGAGTGTCTCCAACTCTTTAGGCCGCCACATGGACTTCTGGACACATAAAAAGCCCTCCTTATCTTTAGAGTAAGTCATGCGAACCTCCCACTGCATCGACTTCACCATGTTCTCAAGCTCGTTAATGATCTCAACAGTGTCCCGGACAATAAGCTTTCCCTCGGGCCTGAGAATCCGATCAACCTCAGCCACTACCGCTTCAAAATTGCACCTGCGTGAGCAATAAGCATTAGCAAAATGAGACAAACAGAGATTGTTTCAAATCTGATAACCAAGATTTTGCTCGTGATGAATGAGAAATGAAATATTTGTTTGCACCTTTTCTTAAGCTTTGAAAACAGATGATCTGCATGGAGTAGATCATAGGACCTTGGATAGGTGCTAAATGATTCACACCAATCATGATATATGCCAAAAAGACCTCGTTCATAAATAATGGGAAGAGTGTCTGGGGAATCTACTGAAACCACATTCATGACCCAAATATTCAAATCCTTCAAAGCTGCAGCAAACCTAGAACCCAAGAAACAGAGGAAGATGTCAAACACAGGGCTATAATAGCAGGTTAATATTATTCAGCGTACCACTGGAAACAACGAATTTTGCTCACCCTCCATAGACTGATCTCATGTCCATGACATTCCGCACATTGGACCATTTAATTCCCATCCCATTTAGATAAGACTTGGAAACTACACGTTTCCAGTGTTCATAATCAGCAATAAAATCTTCAGGGGCAGGCTTTCCATAAACTCCAACCTGAGAATTTGTCAACCAGTAAGGTGCTTTGGTCAGTCTTGCTGGCCACTGCTCTGGCCAATGTGACCCACGTTCTGTGGAACTCACTGGCACTTTGTGCATGCAAGCTTGCAATGGAATGTTCCTGCGACCAAAGAGATAAGAGAGCAGCCATATGTTATACGAAAACAATACTTTCACACCTTAATTGGGTGTATAATGTAAGCCAATCCAATCCTAGAACAGGGGAACAACATGTATGTGGATCCTAATTCCTAAGGATCAATCCCAATGCAGGAAAAGTGGTGTAAGGAAAAAAAGTACGAGAATATCAGTGTCGTATCCTATAACACCACAGGCCTATTGAAACTTTAACAGATACACTGTAGTTTATAATGAAAACACTGTTCATTTGTAGCAAAGTCCAACTTTATCAAAGTGCCACATGAGGCTAGGTTTGTTTGCCGTTGTTTATATTATGGTTCATACATATGTTCCTTAGCGGAAAAATAAATAAATCTGCAGCTGTTTTAAAGGAAATTTTATTATGTTATTACAGTCAAAGATACATATCAACAATTAACTCAATCAAAAATTCCTTTTTTCTGTTTTGGTTTTAATTAAAAAAATTTACTAAATGTCTCAGATACGAAAGAAATACCATGCTGCATTAGGATCATCGGAATCTGGACATATAGGAGGCTGATTCTTAGAACGTTTCTCATAACACTCATTAGTAGTTGGCTTCTTGTATACAGCTATACCAACTCCATTAAGTTTATCCTTGCTGATGGACACAACTTCCCAGCACATTGCTTTTGTCAGTGCCTTCATTTCTGCAAATGAATATATAAAATGTCAGAATTAACATACCAACATTAAAAAGATTAAAAGAGGCAGACAATATTCTAGATATCATCTACCATTCCATATTTCAACATCTTCGGGAAGCTTCTGATAAATAGGAGTGGCAGACCATACAAAGAAACCACCAGGTCGCAATAATCTATTCAGCTCCAGAAGAAGTTTACCACCTGCACTAATACAAACAGTAAGCTTCAGACATAAAAGCCAGTTGCACTTAGATGGATTTTACGTCATCAATACACACACACATGTATATATAAGGAAGTTGTCTTATAATCCAAATGCCCAAACGAAGAAGGTAAATTACCAAAATGCTACATCAAAACTTCCTACTTGTATGAACAAGAATTCATCTAATCACCCCAATAAAAGTTATGTCATTGAAATACCTTCTATATGCCATGGAACTCTACAGCGTGCACAATGAACTATATCAAATACTTTCCCAGGGAAAGGAAGCCTCTTTGTGCCCATCACAGCAGATATAGCAGGAATTCCCCTTTCAAGTGCAAATTGTACCTGAGCTTCATGTTCATCTTTTGGTGCCAATGACATTGTAAGTACATCTCTTTCAAAGAGAAAGCCACCAAAGCTGGCAACACCACATCCAACATCTAATATCACACGTGATTGTTTGCCCCAAGCGATATCAGGCACAGACTGCATAATCAAAGTTCCTTGTATTAAGTTAAATGCTCAACAACATCAGGAAAACATATCACATAACCACATAGCAATTCTAGGATGGAAGCATAAAAAATTTCTCATTATTATGCCTAATAAGTTTTTGTATTGCTAAAGAAATTCATTTGTACAAGTTTAAATGATTCTGATATCTCTGTATTTGTTAAATTTTGGTTGTCTCCTAGTGCAGTGTGCACCATATATGCATTCCTACCTACCTGATCTTGCCCAAGTTAGACATAAGAAAATTGTCATCTTTACCATCCAGTAGCACTCTTTCTCCTATTGGCAAAGAAGCCCAATGTAGAACCTCAAGTGCCATAGTAGTAATACTAACACTTCTCTTAGCTAGTTTACTATTTGTTAGTCTCCTAATGAAATCATCTTGTGTGCAGTTCCTACCAATTTGGGTTTTCCCCTTCCTAGGGACATTAAAAAAATAATTACAGTTTCTTATTTCATGTCAAGATAGCAACAAAAGTTTTCTTTGCTCCGGATATCATATTAAAGTGAAGTGTTAGACAATTCTGCCCTCTACAAGAAATGCCAATGTAAGATCAACAAGATTTCTGCCCTCTACAGGATGGATTTGCCATCAAAGTTCTGTTTTTCTTTTTCGGGTTTTGCAAATGTGTGCCCTTAGGGCACATGTTAATGAATTAAAATAGAAACTTTTAAATGAAAAAGTAGAAACATTTAATATCTTGAAAATCAAAAATACATTTAATACTTTTTTTCTAAAGTAATCATGACACTTAAATGTAGGGTATTAAATGGGATACACCTCAACAAAACCTTTTTTTCCTATTTTAATAATAACACATTTTTCAAAGGCTGTAATTTTGACAAGATTTTGCCTCTAAGGTATATGACTAGATAGTAGATAGGATGAAATTTTCTAAAATTGGATGTAAAACTATATATATGTTATAAATACTTGAGCAAATGCAAGTTAAATTGATATTAGTATCTGTTAGGTATCAGGTAGATAAGAGAAGAAATAAGGAATTCAAATACTACAACTGAAATTAATTTCTATTGACTTCAAACAGAATCAGTGTGAAATACACTGGATTGTCACAAATGGGAAGAAAATGGAAATTACAGTCTACACTCTACAGAAGATGGAAGAAATAGAATAATAGCAGAACAATGGATTAAGGAAATTTTAACAAGAAAACCTTAAGATAAATTCAGAGCAATTCGAGAAGCTCTGATTTCTCCCAAGTCCAAGTCTAGTCCCACCTAACCTACTGAGAATCCTCCCCTCTATTTAAGCTCCTTGCATGCCTTTTGTGGTGTGACTCTCGCTTGCTCATCATTTCCCTTAACAGCATGGTGTGCGTTTCCTCAAACCGTTTGGCATAAATCCTAAATATTCCCACCTTATTGCTTTTATGCTGATTCAGCATTTGAATGATTACCTATATTGCCCCTAAGTCTCCTTCTAAAATAAACTTTGAGTGTAGGAACGTATCAGTATCATATATAGCAATTATGTCCAGATACTCCGATTCTGTTTTGCTCTGTTTCTTTTAAAATCAAATTTGAATTGTAGATGGAGAGATTAATAAATATACAAATAGAAGATCGGTTACGAAGTTATTTGATGAGAAATTTGCTCAAGGGGAGAAAAAATAGAACTGGCAGATACAGTATTTGTACAACACATGCAATATGGATTTCCTGAACATGCACCAAAATGTTATCCAGATCTATACATACGGAATCAACAGTAAAAGAAACTAATAAAAGTCAACCTTGACAAGAAATATATGTGTGAATATGTATGAATATTTTACACACGCACATGTACATGTGTGTGTATATTACCTGTTGTATAGTGTCAATGTAATGAAGTGCACCATGTTTGAATTGAGTTCCACCACCAGGAAAAGTAAGGTACTCGCCTGTAACTTTCACCCAATTCTGGTGCCCCTTATATTCAGCAAGCTTAGTGTGTGGAATATTGTAATACCATATCTGCAGGAAAACAGTTTATTATTTTATGAGAGAATAAACTGTTAAACCAAGAATGATACTTGACAAGCATTTTGATTTCTACCTTCTCTCTGCTTTTGGGCCACTCAATTGGGCGTCTATATCCTTCAGGAAGAGAGACAAGGCAGGTAGGAGGTTGTTCCGGACATTGCCTTTCTCGATGTTCATAGTGTTTAGTAGTCGGAAGATTCCTAATCGCTTTCAAGTTGTCGAGGCAAGGGATGTAGTCAGGGCCAGCAGTGACATTGCAGAGTTTCCAATTGTACACAGTAGATTGCTTGGAGGACTCTCGAGACTCCTTTTCATTCTTTGACTCTGAAGCCTGAGTTGACCAAGAACCATTTTGAGTGGTATTTTCATTTAGAAGCTCTGACTGGGCCCCAGAAGGGTATACCTCATTTGAATTCTGGCTGTTGGCATTGTCATCTGTTTTCTTCTCATTAGAGCTTTCAGCAGACTCTTGATTACCACTTTGTTCCACCTTTTCTTCAGTCCTATTATCTGTTGTTTCACTTGAGTCATCAGATTTGTTTTCACTTGGGTCATCAGATTTCTTTTCACTTTCATCTGAATCAGACTGCTTGTTATCATTTGATTTAGATTTCTTTTCACTTTCATCTGAATCAGACTGCTTGTTATCATTTGATTCAGATTTCTTCTCGCTCTCATCGAATTCGGGTTTCTTCCCGCCCTCATCCGGATCGGGTTTCTTCTCGCCCTCATCAGAATCGGGTTTCTTCTCAGACTCATTTGATTCAGTATCTTCTGTCTTAGTATCTTCAGAAGACTTCTCTTCAGGCTTTACGTCCGATTTCTCTTCCTGTTTTTCTGGCACATCAGAGTTGTTTTCAGAGTTGACACTACTGTCCCCCTTGGTTGCATCCTCAGGCAGGTCACCCGGATTATCTTCAAACTGTCGAGTATTGCTATTAGTGGTTTCAGTTGGCTGTTCTTTCATCTCATTCTTATTCTCCTGAGACACATCTACATTTTGCACAGGAACTACAGAGGATGATGTCATCATCCAAACCCCAACCAAGCATAGAGCCACAAACACAACAATAGACACTGTCGAACAGTAATTCGAAGATCGTTTATTGTCTATTCTAGTATATTTCCCTTGAGCCATGTTGTCAGAGGGCGCAATGATTCACAGATAGTTTACACCTGCTCATGAACCAAACAAAAATTAAACACCACCCCCAATGTGGATAACTCGTGGCAACACTTAATTGCCAATATAAAGGCAGTTTAGAAGGCAAAATACATGACATGAACTACCAAATCACAGGTTCACCAAATTTGCTTGTTCAAAGACTAGTTACAAAAATCAAATACATAATGCTCACGATTCTGGGATGATTTATTCCAGCGTCCAATCAAATATATAAGGCGTTTGAATTTTCTCCTATTCCTTAACACATGACAATGTCAAGTTATGAGAGAGAAAAAACACAAACTACTTCCATGCAGCAAGGACGACCTCTACTCTTTCTCTCTCAGAACATGAGACCGTCGTGTTCTTAAGTAAAACGACCAGATCTAATTAATTCATCCGAATCATGTAAGCTACTAAAACAAAATAAACGGATCAGAGAGTTTTACACTTCAAATGGCAAGACAATCAGTGAAATTCAACCAAAAAGACTCTCACATAAACCATTGCCGCGAAATGCGAAACAACAACAAATTTGAACAAATTCAACGGATTGAAAACAGATAAAAATAAAAAATAAAGGAAACAGAGACATGCTCAACGAGAAATCAACAACACTCACATAGATCTATACTGCCAAAAAAAAAACTGAACCAATATCATAAACATTACGCAATCACAACGACCAATGCAGTCAAAAAAGATAATCGATAATGCGTGATTAGCACAGGAAAGAAAAAGGAAAATGTTCAATTCATAGAAGCAAAACCACGAGGTTAGAAGATCAAACGAACAAAAGCGATATTTCGGTGAATGCGTGAGTAGATCTGAATAGCAGGAAATGATAATTCATTTCACGTACCTATGGCTAATAGTAAAGAAGCGGATCTGAGGCGGAAGAGGAAGTTGTTATCTCTCCATTGTGTTGCACGCGAGGAAGGGAGAAAGAGAAAGGTGCGAATGAAAACTTGGATTGAGAAGGCAAGGCGAAGAGTAAGGGTTGATTGATATAATATAACAGCTTAAGTGGGGTAGACTAGCATTCATCGATTTGGAAAAAGATATTGAATCGGTGTAAGAAAAAAAATAATGATAGTGAGAGGGGGTAAATGCCAAAGGAAAAAAAACAGAGACTAGGAGAGAGTGACGGCCGCATGAAAGACGTGAAACCGCTGGGGTAATTTCCTTCTTCTTTTTTGTAAGAGAATTTCCTTTTTTTATTATATATGGGAGATAATTGACAATTTAACGACATTTTTGGGAGATGATTGACAATTTAACGAATTTTTCAACAGAACTTATTTCGTTAATAAAAATAAAAATAGGAAAAAAATGTTTCTGTCTCTATTGTTTTGTGTAGGTTCATTATAAAAAAATATATATATATTAATAAGATCTATTTATTTTTATGTGAATATGATAGAAATTTTTTTTTCTGCAGCAAAAATAAAAAATTAAATTCATAAAAATAAAGTTTTAATGTTTTTACAGTGAATAAATAACTTATCTACATTCACTTCCAAAACGACGTCGTTTTGAGTTAAAAAATTATAATTAGAAAGATTATTATAACCCTGAAATAAATTATAATTACAAAAATATCTTATTTCTGCCCGAAAATAATGTCATTCTGAACTCAATATAAATAACTTATCTTGTTTATAAAAAATACGAATCCTAAAAGTAATACTCAAAATATAGCATTCAGTGTCTAACATTTTATTTAAAAATAAATAAATTCTATGACTTAAGTTTCGTGCAATGTCATTCCAATAAAATTAATTAGTCTGTGTTTAATCAAACAGCAGAATTTGTTTTTCACTTTTACAATTTAGATGGAACAAAAATAGCGACATTCGTGATTTGTTTTTGTAAAGCGTATTATGTAAAATAGCATTTCTGTTTTTGGAAATAATATATTTTGTTACATGATATCTCTTAAGCTGTAATAATTATCTAATAGGTTATATGTTTAATTCTTCAATATATAAAAAAAAAAAAAACGATAACTCAGCAATTGACAATTGGTAAATTGAATTGATTGTTTCATTCATGACTAAAGGGATATTGGATTAGGATTTTAAAAGATTTTTTTGAGATAAATTTTTTTATAGATTTTAAAAGACTATGTAAAATTAAAGGGACTTTAAAGACCTTTTTTACAATCAAAATCTCATAAGATTAGATTTTAATAGAAACTAAAAAAAATTATTTGATCTAATTTCTACTTATACAAAAAAGAAACTAAAAAAAAAAGACTTCCTAAATAAGCACGTAGTACCGTAGTATTGTAGTTAACCAAGTTATCTAATGTACATTACTTCCTATACATCCAGAAATTCCAGTTATTTTTTTTTTATATAATAAACATCTTTTAAATGCTTTTAAAAAATGGAGGAAAGGTTAATAAAAGAATCAAAAGTACAAAAATGAATAAAAAGTATTTTAAAAAATATGTATACGGCGTGAATTAAGCGTAAAATATAACTACATGCAGTGTCAGCAGAATCTACTGGTAACTATGATTCAAGAAACTACTGTAATAATTTTTGTTTGCAAATCAGTTATAAATCTCATTTACTGTATAAAAAAGTTTTACATTGTCTGTGGGCGAGTGCTAATGCTCTAATCAAATTTCATTAATGTTTTTTTGTTTTGATAAACTATATCTATTCGGATAATATATTCGAAATATCTTATCAATTGTTCCACATTTGCGTGGTAAGTTTGTTCATGTTCAAATTTAATTTGATATCCCATTAATCAGAATTGGAGAGTGGATCCTTCATATGTGATGTGAATTCATAGGTAAATTAATAGCGATGATTTTGTCCTTCCTTATTTTAATTTTCTTTTCTTTTATTTTCCATTATCATTAATTTGTCCGCGATGAAAATCATTCCACTTAACGTAATTATGTTAAATAACCCATTACACTATTTTCTCATAATTTCAACTTTCTTTCACTCTATTCAACTTAATCTCGGATTCATCCCAGACTAATCGCCTAATCGCGAAATAATAAATCGATTTGAATATTTCTAAAAAATAAAAATAAATTATAACCTCATTAATTTAGAACGATAAATGAATATATTCATGGATCGTGAATCATGATGGTCAACCCCCAGTTGCCATTAATGCTACTACGTGACTGGAAGCAGGGATATACAAAATCTCCGCACTCTTAAAAATTAGCAGGGATTACCTACAACGAGAGGATATTGCAGGAGGGTGGATATTATAATTATTCTTTTATGAGTATTTGCAAATTTATGAAACATATTACAATGATTGTCTCTCTCCTTTTTATATGTTATAAAAATAATATTTTATTAATTTATAGTGAATGGATTCACAGTAATAAATATTATTAAAATATATAAATTTCATAATGATTGTTTATGTAGTATTATTATAAAAGATATAGCTAAAGTCGGTGTGTTATTGAAATATTCTTGTACTTTTATATGAATTTTAAATTACTAATCGAAATTTTGATACGCAATTTTAAAGTTTATTTTATTTTATTTCTTAAATTTCAAATTTTAATTCTTACGTACCCACAAAATCTATTGGTGAAGGTCATAAATGAGTGATGGTAAGTAGAATGACAGAGGAGGCAGCTGAAGCATTATCCACTCCCGCCTCCTCATTCCCAACAAGAAATGAATAATGTAGTATCAAAAAAATGAATAATGTACGAATAGATTTTTTATTTTTTATGAGGTAGGTTATATTCACAAACTCTCATAAATTACATTAAGTATGACCGGTCATAGTTTAATCATGTAGTGTACGACCGGTCATACTTAGTGTAATTTGTAAAAAAAGTTCGTAAACGGTTCCTATCCTATTTTCTAGATCCAAATTTATGTTATTAAAAAGTTTCATTGTTTATCTAAATATTTAAAATATAAAATTGCAAACATTCTGAACTAAAACTATAATTACAGTCAAATATTTATTGCCTATTTTCTCTACAATTACCATTAACCTCAAACTATATTAATTACTACTCTTTTTATTTTAGTAAAAATTAAAAAAAATTGTTTGGCATTTTAAATGACAGAAAGTTATATCATTTTAAGAGAGATACAGACACAGAAAATTTGAATTTTAAATTAAAAAAACACTCACTTTCTCTCCCATGATTTCCATTTTTCTGTGTCTATCTCTCTCCTAAAATAACATAACTTATGTCATTTAAAATGACAAACACCAAACCCTTAAAAAAATATGTATTTATGCATACACCGGTAAATTAGTTTTCTATATTATTATACAGAATTGTCTATTTTAGTCTTTTTATTTTTATTGTGTATTTTATATGAAAATATTATTGCAAATGTATTTAATATTTTTATTTAAAAAATAAAGCTAAAAATACTTATTACTGTTATTTCAAATTTTTAACATCGTAATATATAATTATATAATTATAATTTTATTATTTTAAGACCGAATTTCCCGTGTGAAAGGCGGTGATACTCATTGATTATGAACATCCGGCGTTATGTGTCCCACACTCAACAAACAAACGGCGTTTCTGTTGATATTTGATTAAATAAATAAATTAAAGTGAGATGTTGGCCAATGACCTTACAATTTAGGGGGGAGGGTAGGATATTCGAAACAAAAGGCCTATTTTTTTTTATTTTTGTATGCTTAGTTGCATAGTAAGATACAAGCAACCGACAACGTTAGATCCAATTGCACTAAAAATCTCAACCCTTCGTGGTAGGGTTGGCAAAAACGAGCCAACCCGTCGGGTTGGCTCGCAACCCGTCCTAAATGAGTCGGGTTGGGTTGGCCTAAATGAGCTGTCAACCTGATACAACCCGACCCGATACAACCCTAACCCAAACGAGCCAGCCCTCGGGTTAAACGGGCCAGCTCGCGGGTTGGGTATTTTTTTTAAATACAAATAAAACGTTTGGTTTGAGCGTTTTAACGCTGAAGACCAGAATCTTTTTCTGGCATCAGGGCGCTAAAACGTTTGAGCTTTAACGTTTTAACGCTGAAGACCTGCATATTTCTGGCTTTGACGTGCAGCAGCGCGCTAAAACGTTCTGGATGGACGTTTTAGCGCTCCAGACCAACATCTTTTGACTTCTTTCTGTAGCAGGGCGCTAAAACGTTCTGGATGAACGTTTTAGCGCTCAAAACTTAGAATTTTTTCTCTTCTTCAGAATCTTCTTCCTTCTCCTAGAGCCAACCCGCGAGCTTTTTTCCAAGCCAACCCGCGAGCTGATTATCGAGCCAACCCGCGAGCTGATTATCGAGCCAACCCGCGAGCCAACCCTAACCCGGCTCGGGTTGGGCTGGGTTGGGTTTTCTGGCTCGTTTATTTTTTCGAGCCAACCCTAACCTGACCCGATTTTTACGGGTTGGATGCGGGTTGGGCCGGGTCGAGCCGGGTTGGCCCGTTTTGCCAACCCTACTTCGTGGCACTATTATTGAAAATTTTAAATATCTTTAAGCTCAAAATTACATAATTTTTTTGCACCCATTGTATATTCATTAATCAATTAAATTACATTATTTACTACGAGTAGTATATTCCAGCACATAGATATTATCCCTGATACATATTGTAATTTGTAAAAAGAAATTTATAAATATAATTCTCCTTAATTTTTATATAATAAACTTGACATTATTATAAAAAGAAAAATGATCTGTTTACAATTTTTTTTATAAATTATATTAAGTATGATCGGTCATATATTCTTGATTGAAGTATGACCGATCATATTTAAAATTTTGTAAAAAAAAAATTATAAATATATCATTTTCCTATAAAAAATACTTAAATGATTTGACTTAGACATCATATTTATGAAATGAATATTCCTACTAACTGTGCTTGACAGTGTTTGTGCATGTACTTGGTGATTTGTACATCGATCTCACCAATATCCAGAACGTGACACCCATCACATGTGGGGATGGTTGCGGTCGGTGCTTTCTTTATTTATTTATTTATTTATTTATTTATTTTAATTTAGTTTTAAAAATAAAAAAAGTATATATAATGTCGCATACCGCGGATCGGGGTTGAAGACAAACGGGGAAGCGTAAGGAAGGGGAAATGTGATGATGGGTTGGAGACAAGTTATTGTGGGCGAGGTCCAGCAGAGTCACAACTCACAAGTTGGTTTTTCTATCATGCATCATCGTGTAAGCATATTGATAACGAAAATGATACATTCACATAGAAATGCATCTAATCTATTTGCATTCTTTTATATGAAAAAAATATGTAATATGATTACGTGGAGAATTGTAATTATACAAAAATGAATCCATAATAATAAAAAAATAAAAAAATATTAAAATAAAATATTATAAAATCGTAATTATTAATTTATCTTTATATAGTTATAATCTTCATACTTAATCATGTCATGTCATATATATATATATATATATATATATATATATATTTATTTCATGTGAGGATCCATTTCCCTTATTTATAGAGAAAGGATCCGGCTCCACCTTATATATGCCTTCCTCGTCTTATCTTATGGTTATGAGAGGTCACTGTACAAATTTGTGTGTGCAAATATTACAGTTCTAAAAATAAATATAATAACTAAGATTAGGAGAGTAGATAAGGACATGTGCATTCTTTCCCCACTCGAGTTTGAAATAGATAATGATTTATGAGAATTAATTTTTGTTGCTGAACAGAGTTAATATTAGAGTGTATTTTTAAGATTGTTCAAAAGATAAATTTTGCTTAAAATATATTTTTAAAAAATGGCGCTAGCTAGCTAGGTTTTATTGAACTTTGAAAAGGATCGTCATTACGTTAAGCCTTACAAACGACTCACGTGGAATCTTAGAAAGAAAGGAAAAGAGAATACAGTGTATCAGAAGAGTATTGAACCGCTCGTATTTCATTTATGTCATGCCACACGAATCGTCTACGATGGCTTCGTAGAATTCGGAAATAACTTTGTCACTTGATAAAGAATAAGCCACTAAAGTGAGTTAATGACAGAAGCTTAGAAGTATTAAAAGGAAAAGTATCCGTTTATAAATTTTTTGTACAATTTTTTATAAATTACATTATCTTTTTCTCAAAAAATATAGTGTAATTAGTGTTCTTTCGGAAAAAAATAATGTAGTTTGTAAATATATCCCGTCTCTACGTAAAATATGGTTTAAACTTTTGTTTTACGGTAAAAAGTTAGCAAGTGTATTGAATATTGCATGTATATATAATTATTTTAAATTGTAAAAATGTAATATATAAAAGCATAAATAAAAATATAATTATTTTTAAATTATACATACTAACATACATAACGAATTGAAAAAAACTGCAAAATTGAAATAAATATTTAAAAATATTCTCATTTTTTTAAGATAAAAATTAAAAATAATATATAAAAAACCAAATTAAAAATGAAGCCGCTAAACTTAGATAAATGAAGAACAAAATTTAAAGTACATAAATATAAAAGGAAATACTGTTGGAGTATAAATAATTTAAAATTTCGATAGAAATAAAAAATAAAAAATAAAAAACGAGTAATTGATAATAAATTCTTTAAAGGTAAAAATATTTCTGCAGTTACTGCATATAATTTATATGTATTTATTTTCAAAACGACATTATTTTGGTATTGAAATCTTAAAAAATTATAAATATAAAAATTATTATAGCCTTGAAATAAATCAAAATTGTAAAAATACACGGATTTTTGTCCAAAACGATGTCGTATTGGACTTATTGCAGATAACTTATCCGGCAGAAAAACGAATCCTTCTTTAAAACCATACAAAATATTCCGCAGTAATAAAATCATGCATTTAAGAAGGAAAAATAACATAATGAAAAATTGTTTTATTGTCAAAGGTGAAAACTCTATATATTATATAAGATAAATTATTATTTGGTAATAAACCAACCATAATTAATATTATTGTTTCATCTAGCGCTGGAAAAAATTTAATGTACAACCGTTGCAACAATCATATAATAACTATATATTATAGGTAATATATAGATATAATAATAAAGTTATTTTTCTTCTTTCTTTACAATTATTGTTGGCTAAAATGAAAAGAAAGAAAAAATAATCTTACTATTATAAATATATACGAGAATAGTATATTTTCTCGTATATATTTATAATCCCCCTAAATATGGAGTGAAACGGTTGTATTAAAAAAAAACATTCATAGCGTTTACCAACAAAAAAAAACATTCATAGCGGTGGTGGTGGGTTCCCTATTACAGTATTACCGCGGGACCGAATTTAATTTAGAGAAAATGAATCCGACCAACTATCGAGTTCGGTGGTCATCCATTTTCAAATTATAGGATAGCACTTGAGCATGTTTGGTAGGAGGATTATTTTTAAATATTTGAAAAGGTGAGGATAAATTTCTTAGAATTTCAGGTTTAATAATACATTAGTGAATATTTTTTACGGAAAGTTATTTTTTCGGTATTGAGTTTTGTGTGTATTTTTTAAACCAAAGTACTGTCAAAAAATACTATCCAAAAGATGATATTTCAGGAATTCTAAATAATGGAGAAATATGGATTAATTTTTCAGATAAAAATAATTAAACACAATATCAGAAAAATTAATCCAATATTTTTGAGAGTATTTTGACCTACTAAACAATTCTTTTGATAACATTTCGAAAAATTCACTATTCCTCATATTTCCTGAAAACGTAATTCTCAGATAATTTTTTTTTTCTCCATTACGTGAGATTTCCAATTCCACCTAGTAACCGTACATGTGCGTTCATTGTTAGATGTGGTGGGAATCACCAACCTTTTTTAATTTAAAACTATATTTTTTATATTTTATATATATAGGGAGATTTATAATTTCTTAAGTTATTTGAGATAACTAAATCATAACCATAAGAATAAATTAATGGTAATAAAAGAAAAAAGAGAAAAAGAAAATTATAACCATTCAAAAATAAATCCATTAATATACGGAAATAAATAAACAAAATGACATAATTTTTGGTTAACGGATATAAATATATCTCAAATTACTTGAGAAATATTTCTCTCTCTGTATATATGTGTGTATATTATATATTAAATAAAAAATATTTATTCTTTTAAATAATATAATTTTGTGTCATTGTAACTAATATAATATCATTTTTGTGTTATATTGTAATTTTTTATATTTTCTTTCCTCCATAAATTAGGAAGAGAGAGAGAGAGAAAGTGGAGAAGAGAGAGTATAAAAAGTTATCAATTATATAACAAAAGGAGATTGTTTCATCTAAAATGACATAAAATTATATCTTTTAAAAGAATAAATATTTTTTCCATATTAATAATAAAAAAATAACACTTCTATCGTCTTTTATAAACAGATCAGGCATTAGTGACATGCACGCCATTAACTTATATTATATATTGCGAAAAACCACTAGGGTTACCACTAGTGTTGTGTGTTCTAGTCGAGAAAATTTTGGATACATTAGATGTAGGTATATTTATTTAATAGGGAAATTTTTTAGGATTTAAAGAAATAATAAAGAAAAATAAGGGTATAAATATAAAATAATTTCCTTATTTGGTAAAAAAATGTACAAAGTTGATACATCTAATATATTAAAAATAATTCCGATCTAATCATTCCTCGTGTATTAAAAAACAAATTATATATAGCGAGAGAGAGTCTAATAATTTTATATCAGAAAGAAGGGGTATTCGCAGTCTGGATTAGATCGGTTTTGTAAGCAAAAATCATTCGATCTAATATCCTTCGGTTTGATCATGTAATCATCCATTCGGTTTGGATTTTTTTTTAAATCCGATCCGATCCAATCTAATTTTTTTCGGTTTGGATTGTATCGATTTTTGGTTTTTTGAAAATTCTAAAATTAGTTTCATGATTATTGTGCAAATAACATCTTTTGCGTATACTCGCATTGTAAATTATTATTATTTTTGAAATACAAAAGCATTAGTAAATGATAATGTAGCTTTTTTTGGTGGGCAATGAGATATGAAGCTCTACACGTATGAAATTTTGTTGATTAGATGTGACTAGATTTTTTCTTGGATTTAGTTGATGGGTCTTGGGTTTAGAAATTTCTGGACTATGATTAGGGAATGCTCAAATAGGTAGAGGGAAATTAATATATTGGATCGGTTTTCATCAACCAATTCGAAAACCGATTCAATCCAATTAAAATTTGCGGTTTTTTTTATTTTCAATTTTTCGATTTATTCGATTATCGATTTTTCGGTTGGGTCACCGCGGTTTGAATCGGTTTGGATCGGTTAATAAACACCCCTATCAGAAAGTTACACTTTCATTTGATTAACAATGACTAGCAAAATGTTATAAAAAATGGAGTTTAGTTTTTATACATTGTTAATATAAACTTTTACATTACTTATATTTTATTATATGTTTTTGTACTATTAATAGATTGATTTTATTTCATTTATTCTAGTCGTATTTAATATTTTATTATATACTCTTATACTATTAAACTCATCTGTGTTTGAAGTTTGAACTTCTATCTATAGGTATATTATGTTTTTAAGCTTATCGTTTCTCAAGTTGTTTGAGATAATTTTATCTCCGGCTAGTAAATTATAATCGTACAAAGATGAATTAATGGTGATAAAGGAAGAGAGAGAAAGAGAATCATAATCATTCAAAGGTAAATCAATTAATATAAGAAAATAAATAAATAAAACGACATAGTTTTGAGGTAGTCAGAAATAAACTTATCTCAAGCTACTTGAGAAATATTTTTCCCTTTTACAAAAGGTAATGTTTTCCTTTTTTTACATGATATAAGCAATTTTCCTACACAAACACAAAAGTGGGCCCATCAGTTCTTTTACTTTTTATTTTTATTTTAAAAACAATGAATCCCATAATTGGTTGTCTCTATGACATGATCTAAGAATTTTTCCTCCAACATAATATTTGTTTTTCCCTTTATAAAATGGGCTCAATGAACAATGTAATTTTTCCTCCAACATAATATTTGTTTTTCCCTTTATAAAACGGGCTCAATGAACAATGTTGTACTTTCACCAAAAGTCCATATAATTATAGGAAAAATATTTATCCAGTTATTGAATCTAAAGTTATCTCTAGTGTGTTCAAAACGATGTCATTTTGAATTATAAGATTAAAAAACTACAATGATATAGACTAATATAACCTGCAATATATTAGATTACAAAAATACCTTGATTTTCGTCCCAAAATGACATCATTTTGGACTCACTAGAGATAACTTATCTCCATTGACTGGAAAAACCTATTACCCTATAATTATATGATTTATTATGGGTTTAGAATCACACACATGTGATTTATTATGTATTTTTTCTACTTAGTATTTCCTTGAAAAATAATTTTATTAGACTATTTTAAGAGAAAAAAACTTCTCATGTTGCATGAGAAATATTTTCTTATATTGTGATCCTATTTTTTTAGTAAATGTGAAGCTCACCACTAATTGATAGAATAATTCCCATGCAACATAAGAAAATCAAATTTCTTATTTTAATTATGAGTTTTATAAGAGTTATGTTGTAGGAAAAGTGATTGTGTAATGGTATAGAGATTCGTTTTGCGTGCCGTAGTTTTTTTCTTCTTCAAAAAGTGTGGGTCCCACAAAATGTTATGTGTGTAAGAAACTTTGTTGTGTCATGTTAAATGACAAACGCAAACCCCTTATATATATAATTAAAATGGGATGAAATAGTGAATTGAGAGGGGTGTTTGATGGATAGGATTATTTTTGATTTTATATGTTTTGTGCTGTAGGAACAACAAATTTATTCAAAGGTTTAATAGGGTATATATATTCCCAGTTTTGTCTAGTAATTCACCATTAGTTTTATTTTTACCTGGGACAAAGAATATCTTATTTTTAAACAAATTAAACCAACGCATTAAATTTAAACCCAGAATAAGTGTGCTGAAATATGGTGAAGGGCCAGATAACACGCGGTCCATTATAGATGGAAACTAAAATTATTGATATGTTATAATGTCAACATCGTCTCTCTTGATAGCTACCCATTGAGAATCTAAGGAGGAAGTAGAAAGAAAGTTTATTTTTAAATGTATACACTGCATGACTTTTTTTTTTAATAATTTCGATTGAAAGTAATTAATATCAAATACATTAAAGACAAGAGGCATCTCAAAACCTAAGTCAATGTACTGTGAATAGCTAGAGGCTTAATTTCCTAAACCTTTAAACCAATTAAATTGTTTGTAAAATAATTCCAACAATTAAATTGTAGCATTACTGGGTTTATTTAATTGATGTGAAATGGTATTCAAATATTGAATTAATTTGGGATAGAATCTACTGCGCTGTCAAATTTTTGTGATTATTATTAAAATGATTGATTTTATTTCAATTATTCTAATCATACTTTTTAAATAAATTAAACAATATCCACACAATTTTTAATTTTTCTTGGCGTTAAGGTCCAGACTTATTCTCTTGATTCTTGAACATGCACCGCATTTATTTTTCATATATAGATTGTGACGCGGAACGCCACCTAATGTCAGGCGAAAATTGATCATCATACGAAATCACAATTCATATAATACCCTCGATTATTTCGTTATGACTAAAATATCCCTCACCAACGAAACATGTCATCTTATAATTGGAGCCCTAGTGGGTGTCATGAATGTGAACAGAATCAGCGAAAGAGAAGCATCATCATCATCATCTCCTTTTCCTTCAAGTTCTGGGCTAACTCCGTTTCTTCCCTCCACGGACGCAGTGGATCTGCAATTGTGAAAAAGCAAACGCTACCAAATTGAGCCACGTAAGCAACTATCACAGGAGGCTACAAATCACAGGTTCTTATGCCATTGCTTTTTTTCTTTTCTTTTCTTTTTTAATACTTTCATACACTCTCTGCCTCATTTTTTTTTTTAATCTTCAATTTCCCTTGTATATTCTGAATGGAGCGTATGCATTTGAATTTCTGCGTTGTAATTATGTGTATGCATGCTTCTTTTTGAGTCGTGATTATTGACAGGCGGAAACAGATGATATGGCAATGTAAATGGTGTGGATATTTTGGATATAGATACGTCATTTGGATATTTATTTGGGATAATTGGAGATCTTGTTGAAATAAATGAATCTCTGAACTATTGAATTATACTGATCCTTTTAGACAAAGACATCGTTTGATTTTTCCTTATAATGTCTGTCTTCCGTTTATATATCCACAATGAAATAAATGTGCGTGAAACGTTGGTTTGGATGGAAATAAAACCTTTTTGGCTTAATAAAGTTTTGATTCAGCTGAATGGGCAACTGTAAGTTTGCTATTCTGGTTGAGTGTGCACATGACAGAGGTATGAATCTGGAGTATGATTACGAAGGTGGGTATGTACTGGGGACTTAGGTTCGTAATTCAAAGTAACGTGGTTGTGCATATAAACATGGGCATGCTAAGATTAAGGCACTTCTTTTATAGGATACTGAAGTACAGCTCCATCAATTTCAGTATGTTCTTTCTATTTTTCGTATCTTTATTTGTCTTTCTGATTCATTCATTCTTATACTTGCATAGATAAGCCTCAAGAACAACCAGAATTACTACCGTTACTGTGTGATGGATGTTTCCTGAATGTATAAACGAAGTCGAAGATATGTATTTTCTGTAGCGTGTAAGATCAGATGAAAGGAGGAAATAATTATACCTTTAGGGGGAGGCATATTTCCCTAGCTCTGGTTGGTCTTGTTCTTTTTACCACAATACTGTGGACATGGGAGAGAAATCCAATAGCGACTACTTTAAGATCAGCTCAAGAATGGTACCACATACCTTCAGGTTTGTTTTCCAGCCAGATATACATAATGACATTAATCATTTATTCTCTCCTTCTCTTGTCTTTTTGTACCTTGGTTTGAATTTGTGGGTTTGAAAACAATTTGTGCTGTATTTCAACTTTTGTTGAAAAAAACTAAATGGAAGCTGCTTCAAGTGTAGATAAACTTTTTTGATAGAAAAGGAAGATCTTACTAGGAGGAAGGAGAACATAATATGTGGATGAATAATATTCTAATAAAGAAAATAGAAAAACTCACTTCATCCCCCAAATATCTCTCTGGATACCCACTAGTTGAATTTCCTCAAGAATATATATATATATATATATATATATATATATATATATATATATAAAAATATATAAAAACCCAAAATTGTTGAGGATTTTGATGTTGATGCCTGTACTTTAGGAAAATGTCCATATTGATAGTAATACCTTAAAATAGTTCTGGAATTTTATATTGGCCATCTTGTTGTATGCACTTCTTGAACTTATATTAATGCCATAGGGATCTTTTTATCCATATGATGAAACATAACTTCCAAATAATCATTGCTTTTGGCCTTGCTTGTATCACTCAAAGATGCTTATCGAAAATCTGCGGTAAAAAATAAACACTGTTAATTGCATATGTATGTGTGTCAATTTCCCTAATGAATGTTGAACAAGATTGATATTTGCAATTCTTTTACCCCTTGCAGGATCTGATTTTCACTGTTCCATTGACTAATAATTTGTTGATTCCTACTTCTTGTTGGTTGTGTAACCGTTTAATGTTTGTGTTCTGTAAATAACTTTTCATTAAACTGCTATTTTTTTGTTATTAACTGTACTGATGATTTTTTCTATAAATACATCTGCTTAGAATTTCCTGCGGAAGTGCCAGTTGATTCAGTTGGAGCTACAAAGCTTGACAAAGGCATGGAAAAATCCTTAATCCCCATCAGAGAAAATAAAACAGAACCGAAACTTGATTTTGAGGGTGCAACAGCTGCAGATTCTATACCTGCAGAATCTCCGGAAATTCAATACAATCAAGATGTCAGGTCTTCTTCCAGAAGTGAAGGTAGATTCTTTTTATTTGTTCTTAAATTCATTACAATGAACTTTTTCTGCTACTCTATGAATCCATCCCTATTATCATCATTATTCTGCAATTACATGTTTTTTGGGCTATTATCTTTATATTGTTCTTTCTAAGAATGTGGGTGCACAGCTTATTTGGCTAGTGAGTACTGCTATACTGCACAGAGACACACAAAATAAAAGACATAATATAGCTATATTTAAGGGTGGTTGTTTGCTAAGACAAACAAAGAGATGGGAACCACTCATCAAACCTAGAGAGTAGACAATAAGCATGCCATTTTATTCTGGTTCCCATTTTATCAAACTATTTCTGGCTGAGTAGCTCTTTCCTTAGCTATTTAACTATTATTACTTGCTTAAGTGGAATTCAAGTTGGGGTAATAACCTGTTAGGAACCTAAATATATTCTAGGTTTAGAGAGAGACATGAGAAAAACAAAGAAGGGAAAAGGGAAAGAATAATACTTTTGTATTGTTTTATTGAATTACAAATAGTGACCTAATGAGAGAATTCTTCTTCCAAGAAGGGCTTTCCCTTCACAAAGGGTTTCCCTTTTTTACAGCAAAGCTAATGCTCAGTTCTTAAATGTTAACAAATCTGAATGCCCTCTCTTCTACTCTCTCATTTAAGCTATTTCCCTACCTCTAGCAATTTTTAACTGGCCAAACATAGCTATTCTAACTAACTACTTCTCTCTGGCCCCATCACAACGTAAAGTTGGTTTCTCTTCAAGCATTCTAATGTCTTAACTCTATGTTCTCTTGGAATTGGTTGTTTCCTCTTGAATCATAAGTTTGTCTGAATAGAACAATTTGTTTTTCTTCTTTCGCTGTGTATTATTACTTCACAATCATGTGTAGGTTCTTTACATCTTGACAACTGACCTCCATGGATTGTTGCAACCTCAGCCTAACAGTTAAAGTCTGCTTTCAAATCTTTAACTTTGTTAAATAACTATATATAGTTTGTGGTAATACTTTGATGTTTGAGATGTTAAAGAAAAGAAGGAAAAAATTATTGTTGCAAGTTATTGGATCGAACGTTTACCACTGGGCCAAAAACTATAGCTATTAGTTAGGGCATAACTCTTTCTACCTGTCTTTACCGGCTCAAGTGCCATGGTTTGATCTGACTTCGACCCATACCAGACCTTGCCAAAGCAGGATGTTTGCTTCACCAACATGAGCCTTTTCCTTTGTTGCAACATGTCCATTGGTGCAATCTAGACTTTCTAACAAGTGACCTTGTGCATGGACAGTTGCCATAGGGCTCCAACTAATGCACCAGAAATTTAGCAAATATTCTGCAGATTATATGTTTTGTACTGGTTGCATATGCTTAAACCTTGTATCTACATCCTTCATGAAGTTCATTGGCCGAATTTAGTGGTGATTGGTTTTCTCCTTTGCAGTTTGTAATTATGCCAAGGGTAGGTGGGTTGCAGACAATAGAAGACCACTGTATTCTGGGTTCAACTGTAAGCAATGGTTATCCTCAATGTGGTCATGTAGAATGACACAACGACCAGATTTCTCATTTGAGGGATACAGCTGGCGGCCAGAAAAATGTGATATGCCAGAGTTTGATCGATCTATATTCTTGAGAAAGTAGGTATAATCCTTTCTTTTTCTTTGATCTTGTTTACAACACTTGCATATTTCAGCAAGATTATTATCTGGCTGCTATGTTTATTCAATGGTCTGTCTGTGATGGTGCTAAGTTTTCTGATTTGATGTTAACATAAATAACATTGCATCATTTAATTTCCATTTCAATTATATATTATTTTGATGACTAAACCTGAAATTTGATAATTGGTACTTTTTGTATTTTTGTTAAAAATCAAAATTTGTAATCTTTTTTGTCTTCATTTTCTTCTGTTTTCCTTATGGTTTTAAAATAAAATAAAATCAGAAATACATGAATATCAATTTAGATAACAGTTTGGGAGCGGTGTTTAATACTAATGTGGAATGTAGGATGCAGGACAAAACAATTGCATTTATTGGAGATTCGTTGGGCCGGCAACAATTTCAATCTCTAATGTGTATGGCCACTGGCGGAGAACAGAGTCCAGAGGTTCAAAACGTGGGATGGGAATATGGTCTGGTCAAACCCCGTGGAGCTATTCGTCCTGATGGCTGGGCTTACAGGTTTCCCAAGACTAATACCACCATCTTATATTATTGGTCAGCTAGCTTATGTGATCTGGAGCCCCTTAATGTTACAGACAAACAGACCAACATTGCCATGCATTTAGACCGCCCACCAGCTTTCATGAGAAGGTTCCTCCATCGCTTTGATGTTTTGGTTCTTAATACCGGACACCACTGGAACCGGGGGAAGCTTAATGCAAACAGGTGGGTAATGCATGTTAATGGAAAGCTAAATGAAGACAAAAAGATTGCACAAATTGCAAATGCCAAAAACCTTACAATCTACAGTGTAGTCAGATGGCTTGATTTGCAACTCGTCTCACATACCCGACTCAAAGCTTTCTTTAGGACTATCTCACCTAGGCATTTCTTCAATGGAGATTGGAACACTGGTGGAAGCTGTGATAACACTATCCCATTAACCAATGGAAGTGAGATCTTACAGCAAGGATCCAGTGATCCAATCATTGAGGGTGCACTAAAGGGCACAAAGATTAAGATACTAGATATAACTGCTATTTCGCAATTGAGGGATGAGGCTCATATGTCGCGCTACACTATCAGAGGAACTCTTAATTCCAGTGACTGTTTGCATTGGTGCCTACCTGGAATTCCAGATACGTGGAATGAACTCCTTGTTGCTCAGATATAGGCTCACTCACAGTTTAGTCATCTCTCTCCCGCTCCCCTTTTAACCTTTAGGAAGGAAATACATAGGCTCACAAAAGCATTGCTGGGGGATCATAATCTGTCTATTTTTTGTGGTCTAGGAAGACCAATTATTATTTTCTGTCAAATGTATCTCATTTATTATTTTCTTACTGAATAGGGTTGTAGAGAGATAATAATATAGTTCCGCTTTGTCTCATTTTCAGTGCGAGCATTGAACAGAGTCCAGAAAAAACATAACTTCACGAACGAGGCATGAGCTAAATACCATATACATGTCAGATTTGTGGTGGTGACTTGGTCATTATTGAACATTTTAAAATGGTTTTATTGGGGTCAAGAAGAAAATAAATGGTCTACTCATTTTCATCAGACCTCTCCTCCTCAACTCATCCATCGGGGCAATCAATTTATGTGCACAATATATGTTAAAAAATAAGAAAAAATATGTTCTGTTGTATTAAAATTTTCTTTTTCATTTTTCTCTGCACTTTCAGCGTCTTATATACAATTGAGAAAAACTGTAAGAACCAAAAGAATAAAGAATTAATTGACCAAAATTAAAAAAAAAAAAAAACCAAATTTCTGATCATTTCTGGTTGAACCACTACGATTTACGATACGATAAATGAAAAAATAAATAAAAGAATATCATGCTAAGTGATTCTACTTAATTTTTTTTTCTTGTTTGATGGAAATACAGCACATGCTAACACTCCCTCTCAAATAGCTGAAAAGAAATGTCTGATACCCAACCCAACTTGATGAGTGAATTTTAAAAACTTTATTTGACACCGCCTTATAAAACATGCCAACTGATTTTCATACCCAAAAAAGGTTAACTAACCTTCGGTATGAACCAACAATACATTTGTCATCTTGACATGCCCATGAATTGCACGAATTCATTATAAAGTTTAGGATAATCCAAATTGACATCAGATTTACCAATGAAAGTCCCTTAAATGATTTTTTGATGTTTATTAACCTTTTATCACAGTAACTTTGTATGTTGGACCTGACCATGGCCAATAAAACCCATAAACGGCCCTAAATTAAAAAAAAAAAAAAAAAAAGCAAAACAACACGACGTTGTTCCAATTATTTTATTTGCACACCCGAATCTCTCTCCGTTCGATAAACGCAAACCTTAGGGCGCGCTTTTTCCCGGCTCTCCACCACAACACTATCCATCTCCGGCACCGGCGGCGCCTCCTCCTTTCTCTCTCTCTCTCTCTTTCTCTCTCTGTCTCTTATTTCCCCTTAACTTCATAGTGTTGTCTCTCTCTTCGTCTTTATACTCCTTCAATCGGTCTTAGCCATGAGCTTGGGAGCTTGCGCAGAGCTATCTCGGTGTGTTGCAGTAGCATCAGTGAAACCTAATTCTGGCAAGTGCAACGGCACCGCCATAATCAGCCACAGTTTACACAGTCCAATTACTAATTACAGTGGCGTATTATCAATATCGAGGTCGAGGGACAACAACAAGAACAGGGTGGTTGTGGGAGCTGGGAGCCAAGGTCTTACATACAGGGACGCCGGCGTTGACATCGATGCAGGGTCCGAGCTCGTTCGAAGAATAGCAAAGATGGCGCCTGGGATTGGAGGCTTTGGCGGTTTATTCCCACTTGGTACTTTTTCATCTTTGCTTGTTTTTCGTTCCGTCTTCTTTTGGATTTTGAATTTTTGATTCAACTTGTTTTGAGTAGGTGATTCTTACCTTGTTGCCGGTACGGATGGTGTGGGAACAAAGGTGATGCTTGCCTTTGAAACTGGTATTCATGACACTATTGGGATTGATCTGGTAAACTTTTTGGAAACTGATTTTTGATTTTGCGTCTGCGTTTCTGTTATAACATTGATTGGATTTGAAATTTTGAGTATTATTCTATTTAGGTTGCGATGAGCGTCAATGACATTGTTACTTCAGGGGCCAAGCCTTTGTTTTTCCTTGATTACTTTGCCACTGGCCACCTTGATGTGGATGTTGCTGAAAAGGTAATGGATACACGTTGTGTAGTTAGAGCTTATTCTTGTTTCTCTCCTCACTTTATTTCCTCTTCTTCAGGTTATAAAAGGCATTGTTGATGGTTGTGAGCAATCGGATTGCGTTCTTCTAGGAGGAGAGGTATTGTTATATTTTTTAGTTTATTTTATCACACTATCTAACTAGATATGCCCATTAGTCTTGCCAAGTTATAATCTGATCAATTCAGGTTAGACATTATTCTTATGCTTCTTGAAATTACACTCTTTTGTAGAAGTCAAGAGGTCTATATTTATAGACCTGCATGGCTTCTACAAAAGAGTGTAGAGAGAAATATGAATGAAATATTTTACTCATTTCTTTCTTGTCAATTTTTTATTATTTTACCAAGTAGTGTGATTTTCATATGGTCCGTGAACTTAATTATGTTATCATAGCATTCATTGCTAAAATATTTTTTTTCTAAAAAAATACACATTGCAACTCCGAGGTGGATGATTGTATATATGCTAGAAATGAAGATAAGATAAGATGAGGAATGCATGTATTTGAGAGAAGGTTGGAGTAGCACTTGAGGGGTGGTTTTGGGAAGACGATTAATGGAATAAATGCTTTATTGAGATCAGATTTAAGATTTAAGCAGGTAGAGGAAGTCCTAAGAAAATATCAGGAAAAAAGAGAAACTATAGAAAAATGTGTTGTTCTGAATGGTTATATTGAAAATTTTGTTTTTGATGTTGGCTTCTGGCAATGATTGATTCATGTAGCCAACCCTACCTATTGGGATAAGTCCTCTTCCTTTGATCATTGTTATTTTATGAGAGCTACCAATAATTTTTAAATGGTGTATGGATTCTTGAATATGGATTTTATTCAAATTGACATTTTATTCAGTTCACAGTAGATTGTTCCAATCTTGCATTCTTGCTGAATAGGTTAAGAACATAAAAATTATTGTAGCCAAACTCTATTGTGATAAATAAATACTTCTTCTCACACATATGCTCAACTGCCTGTAAACATCAACGTGGACAAAGAAATAATATGATTTTTATATTTTTCCTCCTGCATTTAGTTAATTTTGTATACTTTTCAGACTGCAGAGATGCCTGGTCTCTACAAAGAAGGAGAGTATGATCTTAGTGGCTGTGCAGTTGGCATTGTGAAGAAAGATTCTGTGATTGATGGGAAGAACATTATTGCTGGTGACGTTCTTATCGGTCTACCATCTAGTGGAGTTCACTCTAATGGTTTTTCACTCGTAAGAAGGTTGGTTTTGAGTATAGAATCCATCAGATTTTATAAAATTGTTTGTTACTGAGATACACTAATATATATTAACAGGGTGCTAGCTCAAAGTGATCTTTCATTGAAAGATCGACTCCCTGGCGGTGATATTACAGTTGCAGAAGCATTGATGGCCCCAACTTTTATATATGTGAAACAGGTCATTCATCACTCTTTTTAACAAAATTTACTTTTTTTTTTTGTTCCTTTTAAATTCCCTCTTTTGATCTGAAGACTCTTTTCTTCTCAAAATAGGTGCTTGACTTAGTTAGCAAGGGAGGGGTTAAAGGAATTGCCCATGTTACAGGTGGCGGTTTCACCGATAACATACCCCGAGTTTTTCCAGAAGGTCTCGGTGCTCTTATATACAAAGACTCATGGGAAGTGCCTACAGTTTTCAAATGGCTTCAGGAGGTAATACATCTTTATATCCCTAAAAAAACAATAATTTAGTGGGAAATAAATTATTTATAAATTTTTTCATTAACAAATATATATTTTAATTTGGTCTTCAATTTTTTTGGAGACAAAAATATATACTACTAAACTGATAACCTCTTACATTAGGCTGGGAAGATAGAAGACTCTGAGATGAGAAGGACCTTTAATATGGGCATAGGGATGGTCCTAGTAGTTAGTTCAGAGGCAGCTAATAGAATACTTGAGAACAGAGGCGAAATAAAGAAAGTCTACCGCATTGGTGAAGTTATATCCGGCAATGGAGTGACCTATACTTAATTTTTGGTTGAGTTTAATCATGTTGTATCTTTCTAATATTTTCATGGAAAATTTAACCTTGCGATTTTGTTGTTGGTTTATTAGAAGCCTAATGGCTTTCACTATTTTGAGGATGAACTTAGTAGTCTGAGTTGTTAGTTAAAATTATTTGAGTGATTTTTTTTTATTTTTTTTTGTAAAAGTAATTGAGGTTTCATGTATTTGCAAACTCATTATTCATACTAATAATTAAAAAATTAAAGACAAAATGAAAAAAAAGTAAAATTTTATTTTTACCAATGTGAAAATATTTTAGCATTCTTGTAATTATACATAAAAAGTATATCAACTAAAAATATAAATAAAATAAATCAAATTGAATGTTATTAAGTAAAAAAGATTTAAAATATTTTACGAACAAAAGGTGAATTTTCACATAAAATCTTTATTAATATTTAAAAATAATATATATAAATTATTTTAAAATAAATATAAATAATACTCATTAGCTAGTTTATATATATATAAACTTTTTAAGTCAAATTAAAAAGCTTGACATCAAATATTAACAGTTGATATCATGAGTCTAATGATTATAATTTATTGGGTCACATTTATTTATTAATTTTTAATAAAATTATAACTGTAAGATTAGCAAAAATCAACGGTTAAGATTTGACGTTAAACTTTTTAGGTTTGATATCGGTATAAAAGGATCATGTCCCATATATATATATATATATATATATATATATATATATATATATATATATATATATATATATATATAACAAGATCATTTAATACTGGCGTAAATTTTAAAATTTGACACTAAATCTTAATCGTTGATTTTTGTCAATTAATAGTTATTATTTATTGAGAATTAATAATTAATTAATAAATTTGATTTATGAAAATTATAACCATTGATTGAAGAAAATTATAATTAAGTATATATATATATATATATATATATATATATATATATATATATATACCCACACTATAAGAGGTGATCAGAGAAGGATAATTAAGTCAATCATCACGCACAACATAGACTCGTAATCTAATATAAACCAGAGCATGGTTTCTGTAACTGTTAGAGATCTTAAATTTTTTACTCTGCCTGCTAAAAAAATTAATAATAGTACTATAAGCTTCATTATGATTTGGTGTCTGGAAGGGTCGTACAATACTACAATATAAATGAGAATTTTACTTCACCTATTAGAGATATTAAACCATCCATTTTGCATGCTTAAAAAAAAAAAATCACAAGCTTCGTTATGATGATTTGGTACCTCGAAGGGTCATACAATTTAAAAAAAAAAAATACATATAATGATAATTTTATTTTTCACTAATTCATTTGTTAGGAGTCTAGTGAAAAATACATTACCTAGGTTTAGAAAGATTCACAAATATTAAAGATTCATTACCTTCTTTTAAGAAACTAGGTTTTTTTAAAAATACATTACATAAAAAAGAAAGATTCACAAAAATTCAAATTATCCATACATTTGCTTTTCACTTATTAAGGCCCGTTTGAATGATTTTTTTTTTTCTTTTAAGAAACTGTTTTTAAAAATAAAAATATTTTTCATTTCATGTATGATTCCACGTGACTTTTTGAAAAAAGTAAAAATCAAAACAGTTGTTTTCTATGTTTTTTTTGTTTTGAAAGTTAAAAGTCAAAACAGAAAACAAAAACAACTCACACATGTTTTCTAAATTTGATTTTTACCAAACAAGTTTTTTTGTTCTAAAAATTAAAATACTGTTTTTAAAAACAATAATAAAAAAGAGCTTATATACTTTCTTTTTTAGAAGTACATATTCTATTTTTTCTAAAGACAGAATATTATCTTTTGACTTGAAAAAACTTTTTATACATTAATCAAAGAGTTTATTTTTTTTTTTTCTATAATCAATGTAGATAATCTACAGCAAAATAGTTCCATCTTTTGAGTCTTTCTAAAAAAGGGTAAAGAATTTTTTTTCGGGGAGCCCAAAACAATATCATTTTGGGACAAAAATTAATGTCTTTTTGTAATTTTAATACATTGCAGGATTATATTAGTCTTTATCATTATAATTTTTTAATTCTATAATCTCAAAACGACATCATTTTGAGCTCACTGGAGATAATTTCATCTCCAGTTACTGGAGAAATACTTTTCCTTTAAGAAATTATTTATTTATTTTTAGATATTTTAATCGGTTCATCGTTTCACGATTAGTCCGATTTGGAGTTGCTCCCAAGTTTAAAGCTTTAAATTCCTCTAAAAAATAATACTGAAAAAAATTGAACACATTTTTTTATCTTCACCTGTTCAATTTCCTCACATCAAATAAGTTAACATGATTTGGTAAAATATATTTACTTTAATTGGATCCTAAACCCACCACACCACGCTGGAGGGAATAAGTTTTTTGATACGACAAACCTGCACTCGCACTCGAGTTACACAATAAGGCATCGGTTTTTTTTTTTTTTTTTGAGCCAATAGGGAAGTAGTTAATTGTCTTGCCCAATTATTTAGCAAATGCCAAAACAGACTAAAACACCACCTCGTTTATTTAAAAAAAAAGAAGCATTTTCCAATTATTTTTCTGAAAATATACATTATTAAATAATTCTACAAAGTTATTTCAAATTCTACGTTTTCTTTTTGTTGATCAGTACACAAATCTTTTCTTTACATTAGTGCTGATTTTAGCAAGAGAGGCGAAACCTATTTATGTTTCTGGTGTTACTTTGTTTTGTTCAATATTTTACATCTTAGTTGTCTGCAGATTTTAGTTTGTTTTATTTTTTATCTTTGACCATTATTAATATAAGGTTTAAAATTTTTATATTTTAAAAGATAAAATTATTTACTACACATTGTGGGACCCACGTGAGTTTATATGACTATGAGGAGAATAAAGAGAAAGAAAAAATTAAGCCTCATATATTTTTATGTTTGTAAAAATAATTTTATCTCTTATAATATGATAAACTTTAAAATTATTAATATAATAATATTAAGTATTTTAATATTAAAATAAAACTTAACTTAATATAATACCATTAATAGATTTTTGTACAAAACTTAAAGTATGTTAAGTTCTTAATTTTTTGTTATCAAAAAAAAAAAAAGTTCTTAATCTTTTAATTTATATTTTAAATTAATATTTAGACTTTATAAATATAATAATAGGTATTAAAAATTTATTTAATTAAGATGAAAGATTAATCACTTGAATAAAAATCTCATAAGCTATTAGTTTTATGATATTTCTTATTTTGCCTACATAGATAATGAATCTGATAAACTTTAGAAATGCACACGCCAATGCAATCAAACTACATCTAGGTTGAAAGGATTTTACAAACTTAGATAGCTGGCACCTTTTTATGTTTTATTATTATTATTAATTAGAATGTACGTACATATAAAAAATCAACAATTACTTATAAATAAATTATTTGATTGGATGTCCATAACCCCCTAGAGAAATTGATTATAATAGCTTTATTATTTGGCATGACTAGATGGACCATCTCGGATCAAATATGATGCAAAAAATTATTGAAAATTCATATAATCATGCATTGAAGAACCAGAAGAATTTTTAATTTATTAAATTTTCTTGGGCTGCTAGTTCTCAAGAGAAATTATCACTAACTAAAGTTGAGATTCACTCTCTTGCATTTTTAAAATGCATATAAGGTGAAATATATGGGCTCATTCACCCATCATGTGGACCTTTCAATTATTATATGAATTTAATAGATTATCTGCAAAAATGCCACATGTATGTTTATTATAAACTCACAACCAGTGGCGGAGCCAGCCCAAAAATTTAGGTGGTGCCAAAAAATTTGACATATTAAATTATCAAAATATTTATCATAATTATACAAATTTATCAGAGAAAAAATTTACTATGAATTCTAACATAGTTATCTAAATTATGTACTAAATAATATCACATGATATTGAAAATTCAAATGAACAATTATCGTTGATTATATATGAAAGCAAACATATAAAAATGCACTAACCTTTTCGGTAAACATTTCAAACATAAGAATTTCACTTTCCTCCTACAACATAATAAGTAATGAACAAAACATTATCCTAAGGTAAAATTTTTGTGATTTAGTTTAGAAATAGGTCAACTAATTATTTTTGTGATTAAGTTTAGAAGTCTTTTTTTAAAAAAAAATAATAGGAGTAAGAATAAATAACATAACTGATTAGAATAAAGTAAGAAAAAAAATAAATATACAGGATAAAAAATAAAAAAAAGGTAAAACACAAAAATAACCATACTATACATGTTCCTTATTATTTGTTTGCATTTAGATGTGTATTGAGTATTTGATTTTCTATTTAAGTGGTGTCAAATTATAATTTTTACCTTAATTAATTATAATTAATTATATAATAAGTAAAAAAAAATAAGCAAGTGCCAAGGCACCTGCTGGCTTGGCTATGGCTCCGCCATTACTCACAACTTAACATTTGTGAGATTATTTTATCAAATGATATTATTAAGAGCATAATTCATTGATCATATAATAAAGACGATTCGTTTTTATAATGCTGATGAGTTTACACATTAGGCTTTTAATAATTATTGCATCACAATCTAAAAGCATATTAGACGTGATTATACCCAAAATGGTTCAGTATAATTATTTATTAAATGTCTCCAATTAATAACTAGACTATTGCTTATGAGAACAAAGTTCTTTATTCTTCATAGGGATATGCTATTTGTAATGCTGGTGAGCTTACACATTAGGCTTTTTAATAATTATTGCATCACAATTGAACAACCTATTACTCTTGATCATGCCCGAAATGGTTTAGCAAAATTATTTATTAAATGTCTCAAATTAATAGCTAAATCATTGCTTACGAGAACAAAGTTCTTTGTTGTGTCATGGGGATATGTTATTTGTATGCAACATCAATTGTATGCATCAAGCCAACAAATTATCATAAATTGTCTCTATTACAATTGGCTTATGGTCAGGAGCCAAATATTTCCAATTTTATAATTTTTGGACACGCGATTAATGTTCCAATTACTCCACCACAATGCACAAAGATGAGTTCCCACTGAAAGTTAAAAATATATGTTGGATATGAATCTCCTATAATGTCTTGAAATAATGACTGGAGATTTAGTTAAATAATTATTTGCTTATTGTTATCCATCTTTCCAACATGAGGGGGAAAGAAGAAATGGTTGAAAAAAATATTAATTAAAATGCATTATTATTATCTCATATAGATCCTCACACACAACAATTATGAGAAAAAATATTATACATTGATTGATGGTTTGACTGATTAACAGGTCTAACATTCCAACTGTAAATGCTCCTATTTAGATTCATGTCCTAGCAAGACAATCTATAAGTGCAAATGAAACTAAAACATAGAAAAATGATCGGTTCCAAATATAAAATTCCTCGGAAAAGGCAAAGGAGAAAATGATTAAGATGGTCATAATACGAAGACAATTTTTAATCATGAAGACATAACTTTTATTAAACCTCAAGGAAGGTTTAGGTACCTGAAAATAATAAAAATGAAGATATCTCTATTAGTTATGTCATTACACGAAAAAGTTGTAACAATAAAGATATAATTATCGACAATATTTTCGTAAATAATGAAACAAGACGAGGATCTTGAAGCTAAATTTGTTGATGAATGTAAATGGAAAAATAATTGCCCAAAATATAAAGACACAATTCAAATTTAAAGTTTTTGGACTTATAATCCAAACATATGATAGTATAAAGCTAGTGGGGTAAATATGTAAAAATGTAATGAGAAAAATGGAGTCGTAAGATATAAAATACGACTTGTAGCAAAATGATTTTCGCAAAAGCTTGACTTTTATTATATGGAATATATTCTCTTGTGGTAGATGCAATTGCCTTCAAATATCTTATTAGTCTGGTAGTACAAGAAAAATTGACATGTGTCTAAGGATGTTATTATAGCATATTTATATGACTTATTTAATTGATAGTGAAATTTATATGAAAATCGTAGAAATATTCAAAATGCTTGAAGCATATGAAAATTTCAGGGAAATTTGATGAATAAAGTTTCAAATATCATTAAATGGATTAAAGAAATAAAGGCGTATGTGGTATAATCGCCCTAATAAAATATTTATCTATTAGTTGACTTATAATTTAAAGAGATTTACATGGATAAAGCAAATCCATTGAGTACCATAATGATTATGAGATCGCTTGACGTAAATAAAATATTCATTTTAACCCCATGGAAAATAACGAAAAATTTCTTGGTCTTGAAGTGTTATATCTCAATTAAATCAGAGTATGATATATAGCGTGACAAAAAGATTAATTAGCTTCAATAGTTGTTATATGGCTCAGTTAAGGGGGAGATATTATGAATTATAATATATACTCATAATGCATGCATTTTTATAATATGATAACTACAATAATTACACTCTTTTTTCGTTCACCATATTTTTATCACAAGGGGTTTTTTTTTGGGAAGGTTTTTAATAAGGCATTCTTATTAGTGTATAATAAAGGGTGAACATCCAATGGAGAGTCATGAAAATATTAATAAAGTGGATGTTCAACTTTCTAACCCCACATCTTCTTCCCTTTTATCCTTACATTTTTTTTCTTATTTGTAACACGAAAATACTAGAATAATAATAATGCAGGTTATTTACCTAAATTACACAAATGTAGATCCCAAACAAGATTTTGATCACAAACAAGATTTCGATCACAAGTAGAAGCACAACTATTTCATGACATTCAACAAATTTATTCTTTGGAGACATTGCTTAATTCAAAATTTGAAAAGTTGATATATGAGACTTAAATTTATAGACTCAGAGACATTAAATGACGTTATAATCAAGGGGAGTAAAATATATGTTGCATTCTTTTTTCTTTCACCAAGATTTTGTCTCATTGGATTTTCCTATAGGATTTTTAACGAGGTAGCTTGCGACACATGTTATTAGAAATGTATACTCTTTTTTCTTCGCTAGGATTTTTTTCCTAATAAGATTTTAATGTTGTACATTATTTTAATGAACATCCAAGAGGGAGTATTATAAATAATATAATTTTTTTCGATATAACCTGGAGGGTATCCCCATTTAACCTCTTCCAATCACCTTGTCTTCGGAATATGGCTCGAAAGTTATTTCTTCATTTGAACAGCGGGTGCATTGATTCATGATATATTTGTTTGGATGTTCATAACCTCTCGGAGACATCATTTCAAATTGTAACTCCTAAAAATTATTAATTCTTTTTCGTTGTAACTATAAATCAAGACATGTAAAAGAGACAGTACGTTTATCGGAAAAAAAACAGAGAATACAATACAATGAAAATTATCCTCTCTTTTTTTTTCCCGATATAGACATGTATTCTCTGTTTTTAGACATGTATTCTCTTTTTCTTTTTTTATTTACAATGAAAATTATGCTTTTAGACATGTATTCTCTGTTTTTTTCCGATAAACGTACTGTCTCTTTCGATTGTCTTTATTATTTTCTTGTTATCTTTTTGTTTCATAACAATAAAAAGTATTTGACTAAGAAGTTACAAAAACTAAATATTAAGTGTAGTAAATTATGAATCAGAGTCATTAATTTTTTAATATTATTTTTCTCGAAATTTTTTAGCTTAATAACTTTCCAATTGTAATCAATTTTATTTTTTGTTTCTAAATTATATTAATAAATTTTATAAAAAAATAAATTTAAAAATTACGAATATTAATGTTAAATGCAAAATTTTGTAGTAAAAATAAGAAAATTTAAAAATAAACCTAATAAATTTTTTTTTAGTTCAAGTTAAATCTTATTTTATTAGAGTGAATTACCTATAGACATTTAGATAATTATGATTCGTAATATTTTTTGAAATATAACACTTTTTTGTCCCTACATTAAAGATACACTCATGATCAAATTTGTGTTATTTTAAGATATATATATTTTTTTAGCAAGATTCTTTTTCGCAACATTAGAAAAAAAAAGTAAATTAAGAAAATTTTAGAAATAAAAAATATAATATTATCAAAAATTTTACATTGTTAGAATATCTAATTCAATAAATTAAATAAAAGGAAAAGTATAATTTCTTAGTAATATCTATAATATATCTTACACACACACACACACACATATATATATATATATAAATTATATATTCTTCATAATATTTTTCGAGTTATATCTTTTTTTGTTTTATATTAAAAACTAACTCAATTTTGTAAATAAAAACTCATAAGATTATATATATTTTAAATATTTTGACCACAATATTTACATACAAGTATTTAACAATTGGTAATAAGTTATTTTTAATTTTAAAAATATTCAATGATGTTAAGTTAATAGTTATGACAAATATAAAAAATAGAGTGGAATGTAATTCTTGGGAAAATCTAAAAAAATTCATTATTTTGACACACCTAATAAATCATAATTTATTAAAAGGAAAACTTATTTAATTTGATATCATTAATTAGTGCATGTATGTGCCGTACGCGCTTAAGAAACTGTCAATTATGATTGATTCCCCTAATTTGGTCCATTGGCATGGTTCTTTGTAACGGGGTGGTTCTTTGCATTGTATTCTCTTTTTGTCATGGTCTATTGTAGTCTATTCAGGAAGCATGCATGGACATGTTTTTCTGGCCCCCAATTAATGGTCCAAGCTCTTTATAGACTTTGTTTGACAATTATAATTAAAGGATTTGCTTTATGCAATCAATAGATATGCACTCATATACTTTACTCCAAGACTTAGGTCACTTACACAAAGTTTATGTATAATCGGGTGACTTATGGATGAAGTCAACCATGGGCTTTGTGGGGTTTGAGGTAACACATTTCGTCTTTGTTCGGCTTCCCTTCTATTCAACTATGCTATAGCTAGGTTGACAAATTAGGTGAGAACGTTTAGAGAATTTGCTTCATCATCAATGAATAATACAATGACGAAAAGATTAGTGATGGTAGAAACGTAGAGGAAGAAGTTCATGGAATCGATGATCAAGGAGAGATGAATGAGATGACATGGATTTGACCATTTGGGTAATTACATTTGATAGTTACATGTTGAGTGTGAACATAAATATCCGCAATCTAATGAAAACGGGAGAGATTAAACGATCTAACGAAGTTAGTCATAAGAGTCCTTTTTTTTATTCTTAAATTTCCAACGTAGAAGAAAAGCTCATATTTGATGGAGTGTGAACATAAATAACCGCAATCTAATCAAAACGATAGAGGTTCCATGAACAATCAAAATTGGTCATAGTCTTCTTCTCTTTTTGCAATTCGTTATCATTAGAAGAATGAGCTTTTTGCAATTACTAACCTTGAAGAAAAACTCATGTTTGATTATTATGGTAAGATTTACTAATCATATATTTTTCTAACAAATATTTTAAAAACATATAAAAATTCAGAAATTATGAATAATAAAGTTCACATAAAAGTTTGTATAGTTTATAAATGATTATATTTGTTAGATCTAATATTTTTCTTATAAACATATGAGTTTAACATTTCTGCTTTTCCTGTTGAACTTTTTTTTTTTAACCACACTCACGTAAAAGTGAGTGGGTCTCATTTTATTTTTTTTGGAGTTACCCAACCCTAATTATCTCTTCGAGACGAGTTGGCTCCCTCCGGTATCCCCACGAGCTTCGACTCTTTGAGCCGGCTATGAGACTAATCCGGAGTGCGGGGGAACAGTGATGGCTAAAGGTTCAGCCCCCTCCCCAAGAATGCATTCAGCGGGAATCGAACACATATCCAACCCCACTAACTCAGCGCCAAGTTACCAACTGAGCTGCACTCATTGGGTAGTGAGTGGGTCTCATTATATCCTAATAACTTTTTCTTTCTCTTCTCATTATAATGTGATCCGCTTATTTTTATGTTAGTGTGGTAAAAAAAAAATTCTGCAGAAAAAACATAAATATTTTTCTCTAAATATATACATATGTAATATTTTTAAATTCTATGAAACCGTTTAATTAAAAATTAATGAAATTCAGTACCCATAAAAAAGTTATGAATCAATCGTCAATTAATCAATATAATCAATCAATTATTAATAAGTATAATATAATATATAAAAGAATAACCAGGTTCGTGCAAGAATTAATTATTTCTTATCATAAATTATGCCATAAATATTTCTCATAGCAATTCAAAACTATCAGTTCACATACATATATTGTTGCTGCATATATGAGCACATCATATGCAACGTTTTCAACAACACATATCAAATATGCTTGTGTGGTAGTTGAACACAATGTTCCGATATATAACCCACGATACTACCACCACACCATGACAATCATTAACAATCATCTGAATAAAAGGAACCAAATCACAATGGCAGTTACAAATAACTGTCATTTTCTTGGGCTTCATGCCCTCTTTAAATAAAAAAAATAAAAAAAGTGTCATTTTGAATATGGTGCCGTTAAACATCACAAATGTTTCGGTCATGGAAATCCATTCTCAGAAGCATATCAATTCAACGTATCTTATTTTGCAATAAAGATAAAAAGCATTGATGCCAAAAGCGTTTAAACCAGCCAAGAAGGCTTTCGTATACACATATCACATACAATTCAACGGTTCCTCGGTAACCGTGAATTGAAAATACAATTAAAAACTTTATATATTTATTACATCCGACGCCTTTTTCAAAATGAAATATCCTTTGAGGCGTTTGGTACCGGAGAAATTTTTATTTGTCCGGAAATCTCGATTTTCAAAAATATAATTTTTACATTCAGTTTACGATAATATCTGAAAACTTAAAATTTAAAAAAATTCAGTTTCCCGGGAATTCGAGAAAAAATTATTAATGATCATATATATTTTACAATTTAAAGCAATTGACGATGGGAATGAATTGTTTACAATTTCTTTTATAAATTAGTACTGATCATATATTTTTAATTGATATAATTTGTAAACAATTTTTTTTTAAATATAACCTTCCTGATTGATGATATATTATATGAGTTTTATTAATCTCATGTTAAAGAAGATAGTTATCTCATAGAGACAAACTAGTGAGCTCCATCACCTGAAAAAAGAAAAGAAAAGAAAAAGGTGACACAGTTATCGAAGGGTGTGTAGGAGAGAAAACTTATGTCATGTAACATAAGAATAGTTTTTTCCATATGTATATATATAAAGGAAACTCATTTGTTGGAAAGTCTGCTGATGTGTCACTCCCTCCTTAAGTTTGAGATTTGTGTTCACACTACATGACATTGAAAACTTTCCTTCTTTGGTAAATTTAAATAGTATTTGTTTTAAAAATCGAAATAAAAATCATTTGTGGTGGCAGGCAATCGAAATAAACTTTGTAATGGTGGGAAAACTTTTGAAATTTTTTTGTAGCAGACAGCTCATTTAATGTCCGACTACTTTTCTTTTGTTGTATATTATTATGAGTAAAAAAACATCTACTTTTTTTTTGTTGTATATCTGTCTATTTTTTCATGGGTAATAGTCAGCCCTATTAATGTTGCATAAAAAAAAATAAAAATATTCAAAAAAATATTGTAAAATAACAAAATTACTTATATTGTAAAATAAAAATTCAAAATTTGGAAATAAATTAAATGGAAAATTATGTGAACAATTTTTTGTGCCAGAAACCTCATTCAATGTCTCACTGCATTCTACATTGGAATTTCCAAATTAATAATAACTCAACTCTTCTAAATTTTGAATTTATGTTTAAATTTAAATTTTGAAATTAAATTTTTAACTTTGTAATGGTGGGAAAACTTTTGGAAATGTTTGTGTGGCAGACAACTCATTTAATGTCTCACTACTTTTCTTTTGTTGTATATTATGAATAAAAAAGACCTATACTTTTCTTTTATTGTATATCCCACTATTTTTTTATGAGTAATTGGTAGCCCTATTAATGTTGCATAAAAAAAACAAAAACATTCAAAAATATATTGTAAAATAAAAAAATTATTTATATTGTAAAATAAATTAGAAATTTGGAAATAAATTAAATGAAAAATTATGTGAACAATTTTTGGTGGCACACAACTTATTCAATGTCCCACTCAATTCTATATTAAAATTTTCAAATTAATAATAACTCAACTCTTCTAAATTTTGAATTAATGTTTAAATTTGAATTTTTAACTTTGTAATGGTGGGAAAACTTTTGAAAACTTTTGTGGCAGACAACTCATTTAATGTCCAACTACTTTTATTTTGTTGTATATTATGAGTAAAAAAGACCTCTACTTTTCTTTTGTTGTATATCTCACTATTTTTTGCATGGATAATTATTAGCCCTATTAATGCTACATAAAAAAACAAAAACATTAAAAAATATTGTAAAATAACAAAGTTATTTATATTGTAAAATTAATTCGAAATAAAAAAGTATATAAAAATCAAAAATCAAAATAGAAAAATTTATATAAAAAAATATGCATAATTAATATAAAAAAATTTAAATTTTAAATTTAAATAAAAAATGACGTCTGTCATTCTGTAAAAAAAATATATTAAAATTTAAGAACTATAAAAATGAAAATTTTAATTTAGCACATAAGAAAGAAATTAAACTTTTTTTTAATCCACTAGGGCTAGCCTAGTGGTGTGGGAGTGTGTAATAGGGTGTGTCTGGTTGTGTGTTCTATTTCCTGTAACTTACAAAAAAAAAATTAAACTTTTTTTTTATTGCAAGAGAGTAATTAACACGAATACTTGCAATAAATAATTATTTATATAAAATGCTGACAGTTAGAGGTGAAAAACTGGGCTCGACCCCGAGGGCCGGCCCACCACTAGATTTTTATAATTCAATTGAAATTTTATCATTCTTCTTTTATAATTAAAGTACTAAATTGTTTACCAAAAAAAAAAAGTACTAAATCTGATTTCAATTTTGTAAATATAAATTTGTGAAATTCCAAAGACTAACGACATTAATCCTTGAAAAAAAAAATATTTAAATAAAATGCTGATAGTTAGAGTTGGAAAACTGAGCTCGGCCCGTAGGGCCGGCCCGCAAATATATTTTTACAATTCAATTGAAATTTTATCCTTCTTCTTTTATAATTAAATTACTAAATCTTATTTCAATTTTTGTAAATACAAATTTGTGAAATTCCAAAGACTAACAACACTAATCCTTGCAAAAAAAAATATTTATATAAAATGCTGACAGTTAGAGTTGGAAAACTGGGTTCGGCCCGGAGGGCCGGTCCGCCAATATATTTTTATAATTCAATTGAAATTTTATCCTTATTCTTCTATAATTAAATCGCTAAATCTTATTTCAATTTTTGTAAATACAAATTTGTGAAATTCCAAAGACTAACGACACTAATCTTTGCAAAAAAAAAATATTTATATAAAATTCTGACAGTTAGAGGTGAAAAACTAGGCTCAGCCCAGATGGTCGGCCCGCCATATATTTTTATAATTCAATTGAAATTTTATCCTTCTTCTTTTATAATTAAATTACTAAATCTTATTTCAGTTTTTGTAAATATAAATTTGTGAAATTTCAAAAAGACTAACGACACAAATTCTTGCAAAAAAATAATTATTTATTATTATTTTATGAATCTGATTGTAGTAAATGAAAGTTTATCTCTGAGATAAAATATAAAATTCTAGACGCAACTATAAAAACGTTTTTGTGTGGATAAATATAAAAACCTTTTACATGCTGATAGTTAGAGGTGGCAAACGGGACTCGGCCCGAAGGGCCGGCCCACCAACACATTTTTATAATTAAATTAAAATTTCATCCTTCTTCTTTTTTTATTAAATTCCTAAATCTGATTTTAATTTTTGTAAATACAAATTTGTAAAATTCTAAATACTAACGACACAAATCCTTGCAAATAATAATAATTTATTATTATTTTTTTAAATGTGATTGCAATAAATGAAAGTCTATCTCAAAGATTAGTGTAGTTGCTTTGATTCTGTTCATATGCACTTGTTGTAATGTAAAAAAAAAAAAAATGACTCATACATGCTTATTTGATTAAGTTGCATTCAAATCCCGTTCAAACAACATTTTTTTTTTTGTGTTTAAAAAAATTTAATCCAATTTTTTTTTGGTGATACTATGACTTTTGGGTGTTAACATATTAATGTTACTTATTTAATGAGTTTTTGCCTTTTGTATCGTAGGCACAAGGAACGAAAGTCACACATGAAATGACATATTTAGTAAGTGCTGAACTCATCCCTCCAATGATTGCTACGAAATGACACTTAATGAATAACGTTTTCATATTATAGGTAAAAGCTGATCTTTTAAATCTATATTTGCTTGGTGTTATTGTTACCTTGATTTTGTTGATGAATGTTATAGTTAACAATAATTTGTATGCATTTTTCTTTTTATATCCCTTCCTCGTGTTTACCTGGTGTATTATAACGTATTATGGTGTATTATGATGTAGTTATATGCAAAATTAATTATTCTTCTGAATAACAGATTTTTGTTTGTGATTGACATTTGCAAAGTTCTGTGTCAATGCTATAATTTTTTCACCTAAAATATAGAATAAAATAGCAATATAGTGTTTTTGTAAGTATAAAATTTATATATTTCCAAAAAAAAAAAAGTATAAAATTTATAATGTGATTAACCAACCACCACGGAGGATAAAAATTTTGTCATTTTTTCCCGTATATCGAATGGCAATAAACTAGTTATATTTAGAAGACAATCAACGAACAGTGAATTGAATGAAATGACTTTGATGCTGAATATTCAAACACGAAAACCAAGGCGCAATTTCAATTCATGAAATACAGACCATATGGAGTGCGTAATAGTCCACGCAAATGACAAATGCTGTTCGAAAACCAAAAAGAAAATCACAACAATCGAGAAGCAACTTTTGGTAAAAAATGGAACAGTTAAACAAGCAATATGACCGAACAGATTGGTACTGAACAAACACTAAATTGTTAAATGGGTTCTTTTTTCCGTGTTTACTGCAAATGATTTTTTTTTTTGAGTTTTATTTTTCTCATGTGATATAAGATAAATCTTCTTTCCTTCTTTTACAACAAACGGTGGAATCCACTTTATTTCAAAAAAAGAAAAGAGAAAAAATATAGGGTTTAGTGTTTATCATTTTAAATGATATAAATTATGTCATTTTAGGAGAGAGATAGACATAAAAAATGAAAATCATGAGAGAGAAAATGAGTATTTTTTTTAATTTAAAATTAATTTTTTTTCTGTGTCTATCTCTTTCTTAAAATGACATAACTTTATCTCATTTAAAATGACAAACACTTTTTTCAAAAATATAGCACGAAAATCGAAGTGAAAATAGAAGATAAAAATTTTCTTACGTGACATATTGAAAAATAAAAACTTTTTTTATATACATAGAAAAAGTGAGATCCATTTTTTTTAAGATCCGTTGATGTATCCTGCCTCTTTTATGCATTATTGTAGAAGTTTTTTTTTTTTTTTTTTTGGCAACAACAAAGCTATATTTCCCTTGTTAAATACCCAAAAACTGTTTTACCAAAAAAAAAAAAAATACCCAAAAACTGAACAGCCACAATTTTAATCACCAAACTCAGATCTAGAAAATTGCCTTAACATTGTTATCGGTGGTAGGGTAAATATCTATGTTGTGGATTATAATGATAACAATACAATAGCACATAATTGTATAAAACAGAATGCAATCACAATAAATTAGAATGCAATGTGCAAGACATAAAAAATTGTAAAAAATTAAATCCGAGTCCAATATTGAATATCGTGTCTTCAAGGCAATTTTGTCCCCTCAAGAGTGGGTGTCTAAGATTTATGGATGAATGTCTCCCGGTCTAGAATGAGTTATCTTTGTTTTGACAATGGTACAACCAGAAGAAACAACACTAGCACATTGATCAATCACAGACAAAGAGAAAAAGAAAGGTATAAATTTGACACTGCTAAGGTTTTTATTTTTATTTTATTATTTTTTGAATTGTTAGGTTATTTAAGTAATGGATAGTTATTTGAATTTCAACTTTCCTAAATGATAGGTCATAGTTATTAGTATAGTCTATTTAGTACCAGTGAGTAGTTATTTCTAAAGTTGTCTTGTATGACCTATTTAAACCTTGAATTATTTGAATAAAGATTATGAGAAGAATTATTTGGAAAAAAATACTCTGTGCAAGAGGTCAGGCTTCCTCAGTAAAATCATTTGAGGTCATGTTTCCTCAATAAAATCAAATTCCCATTTTTTTTATTTTGTTCGTAACAATTGGTATCAAAGCTCAGGCATGGACAAACGCGTACAGAAATTGGAAGACGTGATCCAGTCTTTATTAGAGCAATTCAAGGAGATGTTCAACCAATTGTCCAACCGATTGGACGTCTTGGAGGCTAATAGGCTCAGCACCCTCTCATAGGCTATTGGGCTGACAAATACAGAGACATGATTTTTCTAACTTCTTATCCATAACAAGTATGCTAGCGATTTTACCTACTGTGGGAAAAATGCAAGTTGTAGACCAAGTTATGGTTTATCTCAGTAACTTTTTATGTTGTCGGGCATATACACATAACACAACATAAGTATATTTTAGCAACTTTTAACTATGTCGGGAAAAAAGGTGCATACAGCATAGCAGCTATAGACTATATATACCATCATATTCCCGTAATATGCATAATATACCCACTACAATCTATATATACCAATTACAAATGGTTCAGAGACACAGATTTCTCTGATCACTTGAACCTCAGAAGTAAATGTTGTATCAGAAGGCAATGACGAATACCAAGTTAAGATTAGTTCCCCACCAGAAAATATGGAAGATGAGGAATAAAAAGTGTGGCAGTGATGGCGAACGAGTCCTGCCCCCGGTGAGAGGCTGCATCAAGCGTCGAATTTTTTCTGGTATCATCCAGAAAATTTTCTGTTTCTTCACTCTTTGCACCAACCGTTCAAGCAAATAAATAGTCTCCTCTACATAGTTACTTGTCATTGCTACTTTAGGTGCGGTCGAAGGGGACTTCCCCCCCCCCCCACTTTGTTATTATAGAGAGATATATGATTCATAAATGATACTTTCTCAAGTCTCAACCATTTGAGTTTTTTTTTTTTTTTTTTTCCCTATTTATTCATGGCAATCTCATGCTCGACTGTATTTAATTATTTATTTTTGTGCTCTTTCCGGTGATTTTTAAGGGTTGCACACATGATTAGCTTTTGATTTGATATGTATTTAATATTACTCTAATTTATTATTTATGTCAATCGTTAAATGTAAATGAGATATTAAAATTGAATATAATTTATACGTATATATAGAGATGATGTGCAAGAATTATAAGTTTTACACTAACATTTAATATAAGACTTACGTCAACATTTAATATAAGACTTACTCCATCCATTGGATCATGAGAGTTGGCTAGCAATAGCATACGAAACTTGTTAGTGGAAAAAAAAGTGAGGGGCCCAATTTCCGCATGAAGAAAAAACAAATTAAAAGAAGGGTTTTATGAGTATAATTAGGGGTGTAAATGGGCTGGGTTGGGCTTTGTCCATCCTGGCCCAAGTCTATGTCAAAAAAAATTCAGCCTATCTGGCTTACTGGCCTATTAAAGACTTTATTTGTAGGCCAAGCCCGGCCCATTTTAGAAAATAAGAAAGCCTGACATGGCCTACAAGCCTTGTAGGCCTTCCATTATATATACTAAGCAAAAAAAATAATTGTATAGAGCAAAGAAAGTTCCATTCATGCATGCACTAGTACTTCTCATAAGAAAAAAATGACAAACAAGAAAGAGTTAACATAATACCTCAGCTCTAGAATGTATATCACAGAGGAATAAAGTCAAAGAAATGGGAAAAATAAGAAAAATACAATTACTGGATGCTGAAATAAAGTCTACAAAAGAATGTCATTCATTTAAAAATCTTTAAACCACCATCAAGACAAAGGAAAGAAGAGTATTATTGAAAGATCTTCGTCAGTAACATCATAATCCAGCAAGGTACCCATTGCTCAATGGTACTAAGCTGCAACAACATGTAAAATTTGGAGACATTAGACAAATTTTCCTTTCATAAAATAAAACAAGCACAAAAAGTAAGAGATATTGGTATTTGGTACTTTGTGTCTTTGCCACATAAAATAAATATTATTTTATTATTTTATTTTAATAAATTAAATAGGCCAGCCTACAAGGCTGTAGGCCGGGCTTGAAAAAATTGGCCTATGGCCTATTTATTAAAAAAACTTTTTTATAAGCCTAAGCCTACTCTACTTTTCTGAAAGGCTGAGCCTGAGCTGGGCTCAATGTAGGCCCGGCCGTAGGCTGGGCTGGGCCAGCCTGGCCCATTTACACCCCTAAGTATAATGTTGTAGGATATAAGAAAAGTTTCCTACTCTCACAATAAAGGAGAGAGAAAGTGAAATGATGAAAGAAAAAAAAAACATGTGGACTCCACCTCTTAATTGTGTGTGTAGGAAAGTTTTATTAGATTATGTAACATGATACTAATAAAACACTTAAAAGAATCATATTGTTAAAGGAAACAAACACAACAGAAATAGAATTGAAGTGAAATGCATTTTCAAGAATAAAACTAGTATCACACCTGAAAACACTTTCTAAGATATTGAGAGAAGCAGAGAAAGGAAATTGCTGTTACAAATTTTCTCCTCTTTCCCTTGGTTTCCCAATAACCAAACAAGCCAAAAGAAGAAGATAGATGGACCTGTAAAAGCTCAAATAATCCACCAACAGCTTGTTTGACATGGAACCGATGAGGCGGTGCAGATTGTGAGTTCTCGAGGATTGGATTTATTTATTTATTTTTTGGTTCGTTGAAAATTGGAATTTTTATAGCATACCCACCTCTGTTTTATTAAAAAAAATTATTTATTTATTTATTTATTTCACAATAAAATAAAAATTACTAAAAGAAACAAGTTAACCTTAGACCTAATCCCAAAATCAAATATGCTTATCTTAATAAAACAAGACTTGAAAACAATGTCGTTTTATGTTGTTGACCGTCGAGTCCCATGTTACCAACGCCGTTCCAACTTCCAACCGTATGAACTTTGAATCCAAACAAGGTTTTTGCTGCTTCTAAGCCATGTCTTGGTCTTGTTAGTTCCGACGTTGTCTTGATTTTTTACCTTTCCCCTTGCTACCTCTTTTCCTCCCCCAATTTTGGGTTCTTTCATTTTTTCCTCTTTTAATATTTCCCGCCTTTTCTTTTCCCTGCTCAAATTTGTTTGGATGCTGAGAAAATGGACCAAAGACTAGGAAGGGAAGCGAGTAATTAACTTACAATACACGAGGTTAATCCAAATTCCAAAGTTTTCTACAGAGTGAAAGGAGGCTCTTAGGGTTTAAACTTTAAAGTTACAACCTTTCTTTCATCTCTTGAGGAAATGCCTTAAATGCAATACCCTGCGGTAATGCTATTCTAGAACTAGGACTAGAATTATAACATGGGTCAGAAACCCTAGATTGTTCTTCTTCTAGCAATATGTTACCAACTCCAATATGTCATACATGTGTGAGTGTGTGAAGCTGAATCAAGTTTCTTCTTTTGTAACAGTGGGACCAGCCTGGTAGCTAATGAAGCATCATCTTAACTGGCAATGGCGTTTGAAGACTTTGATCCCATCTTTTGTGAACCCAAAGTGGAGAGGGCAGCTCACAGTTCTTGTCCTTTGCATCCCTTTTTGTTCCATGCCTATGCTCCTGATTCTTCTCACCTTGTAATTCATGTAACTGATTTCCACTCTGATACTTGGGAAGCTCAGCTTTCAGTTTCCCTGCTTGAGGACATTGTGAGCATCCTCACTCACCTGCTCTTGCTTCATTTTCTGTTTAATAAATATATGCGAGTTATAGTGTTGGTTCAAACAAGAATGGTGGATAAGGAATACAGTTTGTTGCAATTGCCATAATGTTGCGCTCTAATGGTTTTAATTTGGTTGAGAGGATGAATAAGACACAATTGCTTTCTATTGGAAAATTTTGCTTTATTGCAAAAAGTGAAACTTTATGTCATGATGTTAATGATCCCGAATATCAACTAAGCTTTTTTCTTTTTTTCGCGCAACATTATGTAAATTTGCTTAAAACTCGTGAAAGATCAGTATTTTTATTTATAATAGCTGTTTTCCTTTGACCTTTTGACGTTGTGTGCAGAGGGACATCATTGGAATAGGCGGCTCTTGGTCAGAGTTTGCTGATTATTTTGTAACTTCCCTCAAGTCAGAATATCTGAAGCTGGTTCTAGATGCGAATTCAAACTCTGATGGTACCTATTACTCCTATTACTTCTGCAGTTCTATTCTTTGCTTCTTTCCTTTGAAAAATTAATGTAAAAGTATCATATGATATATATGTTATTTGTAAAGAAATTTAATTTCTTAAGTGTGTGAGTGTGCCTTGTATATCTAAGTTTTTTGTGTGTGGCCAGAGTATGATTTAACAGAAATGTATAAGTGCTCTGGTTTATAAGTGTGAATAGGAAACATGAAGTGAATGGGTTAATTAATTATAATTGGCGCCATGATTGAAGAAATTTGTGATTTCTTGTTCAAATATAGTGCTGAATAGGCCTTAATATGTTATGCAAGCATAGAAAACTCTACCTACGTATACCATCCCCTTTATCTATTTTTTTTTAAAGGAAATTTTAATAGTTTTGAGTGCATAACTACACCCTTTGAGACCTTTGGGACTGTTCTTAAAGGGGAGTAGGTGACGTCAGACTTAGAAACTTGAACTAATCAAAATGTAGAAATGATGCACTGCATCCCAGAATGAGTGAAGTATGTTGATATGATGATGACCGAAGAAGCAACGGGGAAGGTGAATAGGGCATGGTTATGGCTGGTGAGGAGTGATTTTGGCAGAGTTTGTGCAAGGTGAGCAATGGAGAAGATGATTCAGCTTCAGGAGGTGAGGTCCTCTATTTATAGGATATGGAAGATTCCCTTTCAGCAAGAGAAGTGTGATGTCATAGTCGTTTCAGCCATATGGGCCTCACGGTGGTGTGAGGTTACGTGACTCCTGACACGAAAAAGGTCATGCGTGCATGGGATACTTGAGGGGTACCTTTTCGCTCCGCTTAGCCCTACCCCCCTAGGGGTATTTTAGTGATAGGTTCTATAGGAATTGGACGATCCTATTTGGTCAAATACCTAGCGACGAACTCCTATGTTCCTTTCATTATAGTATTTTTGAACAAGTTCTTGGATAACAAACCTAAGGGTTTTTTTATTGACGAGAGTGACGATAGTGACCATACTGATAATAGTGACGATATCGATCGTGACCTTGATACGGAGCTGGAGCTTCTAACTATGATGAATGTGCTACCTATGGATTTGATGCCGGAAATAGATCGATTTTATCTCACCCTTCAATTCGAATTAGCAAAAGCAATGTCTCCTTGCATAATATGGATTCCAAACATTCATGATCTGGATGTGAATGTGCTACACATGTATTGAGGGACCAAGTGCTAAGTGTTAATGGCCTTGCCGAGCAGCCACTTGAGCTAGCCTAACAAGGCCGTCTGATTGGTCCAGAACAATACCATTAACTCATTGGACGATACCAGCAGTGTGTGCTATTAGGCAATCAGTGTATGGCATCAGACTTAAAGAACATTTTTTTGGTGACTTATCAAAGATGGTGGTTGCATTGTTTCTCTTTGGCTTAAGCCTTCACATGAGGGTAATATCATGGAGGTAATGCAGAGTGGATAACTATGGAGTGGACAAGAACAGAGTCATTGCATGAACGTAGTAGAACACTGGTTGGTTTTGTTATCGTGACCATGGTTTTTATGTTGTTATGCAGTATAGCAGTTAAGGGCTTGTATCTTGATTCATCTTGCTGTCCTGCTAATGCTGTAATGCTGTTGTTTTGAGAGCCCTTAAAGGTGTTGGAGAAGATTGTAACTGATTAATGATGATAAATTGATAATAGCAGCTTGTGAAATGGGGTTCTTGCCTTGCTATTGATGGTTGTCTATCATTTTCCCCCCATCAGTAGTCAGTTATTATTTCTTAATGTTTTCCTTTCCAATTTATATACTAAATAAGATTTCAAGAGATTACATTTGTAATTCTGGGACTTTATGTTATATTAATTTGGAATTTGGTCCGAGTATGATTTTGTAGTTAAACTGTAACTTAATAGAATAAGGATTATCTATGAGTCACTCTTTGTAATTTGTGATTTTCCTATTTATGTTAGTTTCGTATTTGAAGAAAAGTTGGATCGGCCAATATTTTGTCCTATTCTCTCCTTTCTCTATCTTCTCTCTGATTCAAATTCTACTAGTTATTATGTCCACTAGAAATTTGGTGAGGACTAATTTTTTAAAGATGATATGATAGCAGTTTCTGTCAAAATCATATTATTTTAATATTCTCATGTTGAGGGGTTGGTGAAGTAAATCTAGATGTGGTGTACAACCTGTTATTAAAGGCATGGAGATGATAGTACTTGTTGACTTGCTTATGACAGTTGCATCTCTGTGACTTGCGGAGATGGTTTTGATGTAGTAATTGCTTACTGAATTTAGTGTTGGGTAGGAGAGAGATTATGATGTTCTCTTTCTAAATCCTGGAATATAAATCTTATGTGGACCACTTTGATATGTTTGAATTTAGAAGTTCTCTGATGCATGTGATAAAGAATGCCATATTATTTGTTTTTAGGATTCATTTTAAGGAAGCGTACTCATTGTTCACAACCATCTGTTTTCTTTCAGGTGTTAGTTCTGCAAAATTAGTTGCTCAGAAATCAAAAGGAATGCCTCTAATAACCATTCCTCTTACCAAACTTGTGGACTCCTCTGGTAGTGAAGCTATGTCAAATTTGTCCTTGAGCCTCTTTAAGGCATTCAAAAGCATCAAGTGTGTAAAAGGTTAGACCATCCTCTTTATATTGCATCAATCTTTTGAATTTTATGAAAGATCTTTCAGTATTGATACATTGGTAGGACTGGAACTTTTTCAGTATTGATAATTCTGGTTCATGTCACTGATTCACTGGCCATATTCATGGTGGAGTGGTTTGGATTTTCTGTTGTCTGCAAAGCTGCATGCACATATATAGGACTATCTGGCTACGTTACCCCTCCCCTTCTCTTTTCATCTATCTTCTTCTGTATCATAGCTATCAAATGGTGTAATTCATATATATACATGTGCCTTCCAAAGATTTGGGCAGACTCATATATAACTGAAATTGGATATATATGGCCTGTGCTGGAATTAACATTTACTTATATTTATTGTGCCCTCAGAGCAAGAGCACTCTGCCCGGTTGATAGCAGCTGAAAAGGTACAATAGCCAAATCTCTTCAAAGTTCAAACTGTTACAGTATAGAGCATTTATTATAATTTTTTGGGTTAATTTCTCAGATCATTTTTTTTTTTTTGCTGGGAAATGATTTAGCATTCGTACTTTTACCGCTGTATCAAAATTATAAATGGAAACTTCTGAATGTCATTAATGATGGCTGGGTATTTTAGGATTCTCATTCTTTTAGTGCGGGATTTATTGATGCATTCCGAAGGTCTTAAATGCAGTATGATATGATTCATCCCTTATTTTCATAGGCTAATTGTGGGTATTTCTTTGCTCAAAATGCAATTGTGCTTGAATGATTTCTAAGTCTATGGAAAACTTAGGCTATTTTACACCTTGAAGATACCCTCAAATTTTGAATATAATTAGATAAATTTGTTATTCTTAAATGTCTGGGATGAAAGATTTAACTTCACCCGTTTACTGCTAGTCATAAGTTGGTAAAATTGGATTATTTTTCCTTCGCTATTGTCAGCTTATTATAGGCACTCTTTTTCTACCTGTCAGGAAAGAAATGAAACCATACAACAACAACTGGAACAACGGAAGAAGTTTCAAAAGATTACCGACTCAGAGAAAGCAGGTGTTTCTATTAACGGACTGCAAAATTCTCCAGGTGTGTTATGTACTCTTTCATTCTGAAAAGTAGGTTTTTTGCTGATAAAGTAGTTCAAAATTGTTACCTAGGTTGAAGGTTTTACTGACTAGTCTTTATGGCATATGTGGTGAGGCTGTTTTGTGAAAAAAAAATGTCTCAAGGCTAAGTAAAATATTTAAATTATTGTATCTGTCCTCCATTTTTGAGCTGTTTAACTATTTTCTTGATGGGAAAACAGTAATTGCCTTAGCTCTATTTTTTTATGTGTCAAGAAGAAAATAATCTGAAGAGGTTAGAGAAGAAATGCTTCTTCTGGCCCATTTTGAATATTCTGGAATGTGAAGAATAGTTTGGTAGCTTCTGCTTATATCTAGTGTTGTTTGTTGTGCAAGGTGCTTTTGGGTTGTATTTGTGAACCATTATGCATCATCTCTTGGATTTATTCCTCAAGGGTTAATGAAAAATTTGTTTTTCTTCCTATTGAGTTGCAGATAAGCAAGCAGCTCGGGATACAGGTTCTACAAAAGTTAAGAATCGTGCGGTGCCAGCATATCGCAGGCAAGTGTTATTACTGGTCAACCTTAGTTCTAGTACTACTGCCATTATCATTGTATACTCACTAACCTGTTTTTCTTGGGCAGGACCAAAATAAGAGGGGCCCAATTGCATGATAGTGAAAATGAGTTATAACTCACTTTTTATTCAAACCAGTTGCTCAATAGGAAGTGAAAAGATTGTCCTGACTGTATGTTTACTTCTTTTTCAGTCGATTCCCTTGTACTATTGCATGGTATGGAAAGCATATATATTTTACTGGATACTGGTTAGTGGAGTCATATAAAATTTCAGTGGAATTCAGTCACTTATTAACTATGTAAATGAAAATTGTTAGTTTGATGCCTGTTCCTCCCCCTGCCCCGTTTCTTAACCTTCATTTAGTTTCCTTTCTGCATAGCAAAATATTAATATGGATTTTGGACGGAGAGATCAAATAGCTTTTCTTTTTATTCTTTATTTGAAATGAGAATACAGAGCAATAAAAAGGGAAAGATGCGATGAAACTGAGAGCCAAACAGATGAGACAATTGGGAGTGTGTCAGTGTGGATGTTTTCATGGTGAAAGACGAAAGCCACCCTTGGAAGAAGAAACTCTATTTGGTTTTGGAAATCCTCACATAACAGATAAGCTAGCTGGCATGTGGGATGTGCCAGAAGTTGGTGATGATGAAACTTGTGATGAGGAAAGTGAATCTAAAATTATCTTACATTATAATAGAAGCACTTGTTTATGCTGCAGACTGCAGTTATGAATAAAACATAATCTTTCTAGTTAATGCTTTTGGACCTGTCATTGTGAAGATCTGATTAACCTTTTCTTTTCTTAAAATTTGAGAGGTCAGAAATTCATAATAAGTGGTCCACCAAAATTTTGTGTGGTTTAAGCAAACTGTACAACTTAGCTGCAGAACCTTGAGCGAGATCTTCTGTTTGTTGGTACTAATGGCTTCAGTGTAACAGAGGTAGATACTTCCAATCTGCTTACAAAAGCTAGGTTTTTACAAAAACTCTTATGATAAAGAAACTTTTTTTTTTATAATGAAAAAAGAAGTCAAAAGCCAAAAGCTCTGAAGGAGTTTTTTTAAGTTGTATCAACTTATTTTTAATTTGAGCTTTTAAGTTACTTTTAAGTTATTTTTTTTTATAATTATTAAACAGCTTTTATTTTTATTTTTAAAACTATTTTTTATTTTCAGTTTCAATTTAAAAGTAATTTTTGTGAAACAGGCTCACTCTACTCAGTTGAACACGGCGTTCATTTGCTTACTTTCTTGCAGTTAAACACGTGATTCATTGATATTGATAATAGCTGAACTTGATAGCTTAATTGCCACTTTAAATAACGGATACATCTTACCGTATTATATGGTCACATGGGAATTAGCATTCAGGGATTTTACAGATAACGATAAAATGGAATTCTGGGGGTTGGTTGAGAGCAGAGAATAATTTTCATAGTGTTTCTCAGTTGCTTATGCTTTCATGCTACTGTAAATGCTCAATTACTTCATACTCTATTATTAAGTTGTAATTGAAATTAAGACTCCTGAGCAAGCCTGGTGGAAAGCTCTTTAGTTATAGTATAACTCCATTTTCATTGTTGAATTAGGGTACTGGCGAACAGGCCTAGAATGAAGAAGAAAATTAGGAGGAAAGAGGGAATCTGGATAGAGAGAAAGACAATGGTGGAGAATCAAGTAATAATATAAAACAAAAACCAACATAATTTCATGTTAGTACAATTTGTTGGCAGTGACCAAACCTGTGATTCTTTACACCTTTTTTGTTGTTGTTGTTGATAATAATATCATCTTTGGTTGCTATCAGAAGTAAAATCCAAGACATGTGAACCCGAGAGAGTGACAGAGAGAGTCACCATACCATAGACTTCTAGAGGATGACAACACTGCTGAACCCCCTCTGCGAGCATCTGTATCTAAGAATAACATAAGAAATGAACCTGTAGACCATGATGAAGCACACCGTGACCCCAACATTCTTCCATCTACTACTCTCTCCCCCATAACCTTCTTCTTTAAGCACATCCTCTCCGCTCTTCATACATGCCCCAAACATGTACTCTAAGCATTTCCCTGAGTTGGAGAACTCATTGATCAGGAACCCTTCAAACGGATACTTAAACAGAGATATATAATGCATGAAAATCCAGTAATTTGGAATTTCATTCTTAGATATGAAGTATCCAGAGAACAAGAAGAATGATCCAATGACACCAGCAATCACTGAATTTCCAACAATGAAATTAGGCACCAGAGCACTGAAACACACCACAACTGAATTGGCCGTATAAAGAATCAGCCATATCAGCAACAAAAAGTGCAAAAACGCTGTGAAATTCCGATTGAGCCCAACAAGCCAGTATAAGGGTATTGTGAACAAAATAGCTAGGATGAGAAGAAAAGGCAAATAAACTAGGCCATTGGCAATAGCATAGGATGATACACGGTAGCTTCCACAAGATGTCTCCTTCATTAGAATCTCCCTTTCTTGCATAAAAATTGGTAGAGCTTCTATGCTGCTTGATAACAAAAACGTTAATATGAAAGCAAATAGACCTACCCTTTCTTCTGCTCCCCCTAGATCATCCTTGAGGTTGCAAAATATGGACCCCAAAACGAGCCCAGAAATCAGCATCTGAATTGTCCTACATGCAAAGAGCTCTTTTGTACGAAAGATGTTTTTGGAGAACCTATGAGTGAGAATCATAGTTTCTCTCAATCTAGAATTAGCAAAATCACAAGTGTAATCGATTCCAGCGTTGATGATTTCTTCATCAATTACCTTGGACTGTTGAAAGAGCTGTTGCAGAGTAAACTTACCACTTCTACTCTCACCTTGTTCATCATCTCCTTTCTTCTGTTGCATTGTCCCTTGCAATTGCCTAGGCGTTTCTAGCTGAACTGGCTGACATTTTTGTTGTTGCTGAATGGTGTCAATGGACTCAATGGCAAATTCTACTACATTAACATGAAGGGGAAGCTCTAAACCCATTAATATTAGATTCACACCAAGCAAATCTGTAGTGCCATGGTATAACACAGAGCCATTGGCTAACAACAACACTGAATGGAACAGCTTCACAATTCTGAACCCAGGTTGATGGATGCTAAGGATTATGGTTCTGCCCCTAGTGTCAGCCATGACCTTAAGCATATCAATTATTTGAAGAGCAGATGTACTGTCAAGCCCTGAAGTTGGTTCATCAAGAATAAGCACTTTTGGATCATGTATGACTTCAACACCAATAGAAACTCTACGCCTCTCACCACCAGATATACCTCGGACCCTGTCATCGCCAATTCGAGTCCCAGCAACATGGTCAAGTCCAAGCTCTTGAATCAGTGACTTGACCCTGGAACATATTTCTTTTTGAGGAAGCTTTAGTCTTAGCTTTGCACTAAACATCATTGTTTCTTCAACTGTAAGTAAGGGAAACAAAATATCCTTTTGTGTAACATACCCTGAAAGCTTCCTGAACTTAGCTTTGTCCACAGGCTTGTGGTTCACCAACACAGACCCACTTTGTGGATTAAGTTTACCAGCAAGAATCTCAAGCAGTGATGATTTTCCAGCTCCACTTGGCCCAACAATTGCTAGGATTTCCCATGGCTTGGCTTGGCAACTCACATTCTTCAGCACATGCCTAACTCCACTGCAACTTTGTTCACCTTTTGCTTCCTCTTCAGCTTCTTGACCATCTTCTTCAATATCCAGTTGTGGAGACTTGCTGAAGATTTTAAAAGGGTGCTCCGTTTTGTGTGTGTGGATCTTGTAGTTGATGCCAATGGCCTCAACCTCACAACTCTGCATCTTCACTTGAATAGTTTGTTTTACCACTGTTTCTTTGTGTTTCACTCCGTTTCTTCTACTCTCTTCTGATTCCCAAACCCATTTGGTTCTCTTCCTCTTTGTTCTATTTTCTTTTTTTAAATCAACGGTTTTGGCCTCAGCTACTCACAGTGAAACAATGTGTGGTTCAAAGTGATATAATCACAAAGACACTGAGGTCCTCGAAATTTGTATACAAGGTTCACGTGCACTTGTTCTTGCTATTTCTTTACCGATTTTATATATTTGGACACAGAATGCTTGTATAATATACGTTACTAATATTACTTGTTAGTGAGTAAAATATACATTTAACAAGATTTCATAATATATTAATACTTATTCATTAATATACTGAAATGAATGAGTATACTAAATTTAGACATTCATATCTGGTTTAGACGTGGAACAAAGAATAAAAAACGTGGGTGCTACTGCTCACTGTTTTTGGTTTCTCATTGTTTAGTGGACAGCTACACATTTAACACAACTTCATGGTGGTTGCCAACAGTAACTGTAAAACAGTTGGACTTGTAAATGGTTTAAGTCTTTTGGAGCATAGTTAATACATGCATGAAGTTAGCATTCGCTGCTCATCAACCTGCTCGACAGAATATTATTTTTGTGTATTTTATGAAAATTGATTTGGTAGAGATCAGAAAAGAAAATAATAACTATGAAGGGCTAATGATGTAATTATTGAAAAACACAAAGGACACACCAGTAGCATTTTGGAGTCACATAAAAGGACACTAGGATTTGGGAATTAACAAAGTAGCGGTGGTCCCTTTTGGTCCTCAAGTTTGTGGCTGAAATTTCACAATGCTCCAGAACGAATCAAAACCTTCCAAAACCGTTTAATTTAAAAAGCTCATCAATTTTCATCTTTGTCTTGAAGTCCAAGCATTAAGTACATACAATTGCATATTCCTCAGGTTTCTTCTAATTTTATCTTGGGGACCTTGATAAAATCATTCACTCAATATATATATGATTATCTTATCCGTCTTGTTAATAAAACTAGAAGAAAAAAAAATCATTTCCAAAACCAACAAAATCTCCATATCGGTGAAATTTGACGGGGTCATGTATTTGCTTGAAAGAATTCGTAAAATATAATGTGATTATATCTTCTTTCTAAGATAAGTAACACTCCGTGAATTCACCTTGGAATTGGGCTAGAGTCTCTATACATCATTAGGAAACCAGAAAAACATTCTCAACAAACTATAGTCGAGCTTAATTAACCAAGAAAATAGTTGTTGGAACATCTTAAGAAAAAGGAATGAATTTGAAAATGATGGTCATAAGAATGGAAATCCACACAAAACGTTAGAAGAAATAATGAGTAGTGATCAAGTTTTGTGTGGTTGAAAGCAAGAGTTTTTTTTTTTTTTTTTCGTCAGTCTATACTCTATAGATCGTTATAATATCTTTGTTATTTCTTTATTTAAGGAGCTTGTCTGGATTCCAATATGTGATTCAGTGTCACAGAGTAGCAGTAGGAACCCGTGAACTCTTTGTGGTCAATTAGGTACATCCGAACCTCTCACTTGCCACTTGCCCCACCTACAACAACTCATTATCACGTATAGTAATATTTAGTAGGGATGTCGTTGAATCTCAGACAACACATAAAAAAATTACGAGATCCATTCAAGAGAAGAAAAAAATAAAATAAAATGAATCTCATTTATTTTTTATGTGTGCATGAGACAAAATTATCTCGTACAAAAAACATGTTTTTTATTTGGGTTATGAAAAAACAAAATGTAGCTAGAAAAACAAAATAAATTAAATTAAATTAAAAAAAAAACTTAGCTAGTCCGTGAACCTCTTCCTCTCTTTTGCTATTCAATTATTCAACGCACAATCCCTCACCACCAAACAAAATAAAGTTCTTCAACATCAAAGTCCAATCCATTCCAAGTGGCTTTAGAATATTGGATTTGAATGATTGGATTTTTATTAGATTAGGAAGTTGTCAAGTTTTAAGTTGATTATTATTTTTAATTACATGATCCTTTTTCCCTTCGCCTTCATTTATGAGATGTTACGGCCTCTTCTTTCATCTTTGCTGTGAACAGTTTTATACTTCGACATATTTACGATGTGGCCCTGCATATAGTGCACACAGGATCCGATCTAAATCTAGAGAACAAGCAAATGTTCCTGTTTAATGCATGTTGTCTTTTGTAGCTTAGCAAAGCATTAAGTTGTCCCAAAAAAGTGACATGTATAAGGGGAAAAACATACATACACCTTTCATAATCAACCCTCTACAATTACTACAATTTTTCATCTTAATTTTTGTTTAACACTAAGACCCCTCTTCGTGTTTGGCTAACGGTAAAAGTTATAGTTTCCATTAATTCAAACGGAGGGTAGCGATTCCTTACAGAAATTCACCATCTGTGGAGAGGTTAAAAGTTATATTTAACCGGAAGGTAAAATATATAATCCATTAATTAAAATTAATCCAAATTATTTAATCCATTAAAGAATATGAGTACGAATAATAAAAGAATGTGAAAAGTTCACAAATATTTTTGTGATTTGCTTCAAAATCACTTGTGCCCTTATGATTTTTTTGTTTATCACGTATCCTTATATGATTTGTAAAAAATAAAAATTCATATGGACATACATGATAAAAAATATATCCTTTTACAAATTATAGGAGCATATGTGATAAAAAAAGGATATAGATAATTCTGAAGTAAATCATACGTAAATTGGTAAAAGATATCCTAAACTCACGTGAAAGTATCTCTATGGAGCATGCTACTACTTACAATAGCAGCAATATTCACTAATATAAATGGGATATGTTATTTTTATATAAGTGTAATAATAAGAAATTTTATGTTTATTTTTGACATTTAATTTACTTGTATCTAATAACTCTTATTTTTTAAGAAATCAAGAGAGATAATTTGTCCTAGTTTGCATAGATTTAATGGCGGCAATTGATAAATCATTTATTTAATTAGATGATACAATTTTCAAGGAATTTATTTTGTATATTAAAATATGGAAAAAAAATTTAAATATTTCTTTTTAATTAATATTTACAAAAATAGTCATTTTAAATATAAAAACGACTCTATAACACTCAAACATGTCCACAGAGGACGCGACCTGATGGAGAGAGACGCCTCACAGGGAAACACATCTTTGGTGCTACTGGAGTATGTACTCCTTTACTAAAAGTAGAAAAGAGTGATAGTTTTGGAGAAAATAACCATACAAGGAAGGGTTAAATGGTAAAAAATATTATATTTTTCAAATTAAGTAAATGATGTATGGAGTCTTAATACTCTTGTAGTATTGGAGATATTTCTCTCACAGGGGGCATGTTTTAGGAGAGAGACATGCCCCATAAGGGGCGTGACTAACCAGGTGCTAACACGTGGCAGAAAAGTCAACAGTTTGACCGTAAAACTTTAGAAGGCCATAACTTTTGACTCGGATGTCCGAATTAGGTACTTTTTTTTATTATACACAACTTTTCGAGATCTACACAATTAGGTCTCATTGAAGGGGATTGGTAAATTTTTTTTCAAAATTTTGAATATTTTATCGTAAAACTTCGGAAGGCCATAATTTTGGCTTCAGGTGCTTGAATAAGTTTTTATTTTATTCCACATAATTTTTCGAGACGAACGTGTTGGTACGTTCTCGTGGTCATTTTTTTTTTTCCATAAAATGCTTCCTTGTGCTCTGTTTTACATATTTTATATTTGTGAGTGTTAACGATATTATTTAAGTTGAAGTTTTGTCTCCTATAAATATAATTTCAATTTGCAACAAAAGTACCATAATCATAAGGATCTTTATGAGGAATGTTTTTAATCATGAGGTTTTCTCTTTATTAATCTGGCTTTAAATATTTTTATAGAATCATTGTTGTAAATTCGAACTTTTTCGTGAAAGACAAAATATGCCAAATGAGGTGTCATTGTGTATATCTCAAAAAGTTGTGAGGAATTTGTAAAAAAGAAAACATGGCCTTCCAAAGTTTTACGATAAAATATTCAAAATTTTGAATTTTTTTTTTCCAAATCCCTTTCAATGAGACCTCATTGCGTAGATCTCAAATAGTTGTGTGGAATGAAAAAAATACCTAATTCGGACTCCTAAATCAAAAGTTATGGCCTTCCAAGTTTTACAATCAAACTGTTGACTTTTTGTGTCACGTGTCAGCATCTGATGAGTCACGTCCTTGTGAGATGTGTCTCTCTCCATCAGGTCACACCCCCTATGGAGCGTGTTTCAGTACTATAGATTTGTATTTATATTTAAAAAGATTATATTTTCATAATTTTTTATTAAAAAAATAATATATTAATTTTTTTGCCATTAAAATATATTTTTTAAGAGTAATTAAATTCTTTAATTTTTCTTTTCTTTTCTTTTCCTTGACACAAAATTTCCACGCGCTTTAGAAAATAATAAAATAAAATGGCGCTGCTTTGAAGTTTGGGATAATTGGTGAGTGTGAGTGAGGAGTAACGACCTCAAGTTCCTGTTGTAGTTACTTTGCAAACTCGTCTCCATGCACTTCCAGAAGCTTCCACGCTCTCCTCCTTCTTCGTCTGGTACTGTTTCTCTTTTCTCTACATAAGAAACAAATTAATTTCCATTCATTCTAACGCAAATCACATTTAGGAGAGATTGCTAAGACGAGGTGTTCTGTTTGATTGATAGAAGTGTCTAGTCAATGACTAGTAAATTTATATAAGATCCTGATACTCTCTCTAAGATATCTATAAATGAAAATATCTTGAGATATTAGATCACTGCGCGCGCACAGTTGAAAATGGGGATTGTCAAAAGGGTGATGTATGCGCACAACCTAATAGTATAGGAGAGAGATTTGTCGATACCTATAGCTTTTACTTATTTTTTATTTATAGAGTTTACTTTGGGTAATAGAATTATGAGCTTTTAATAGTATGTGGGCTCTATATGCCACTGTATTCATATCATGATAGGATTATCATTAATAAGGGGATTCTTTCCTGATGTGTATGATTATTGGACCTTCAAATATATGGGCCTTGTATAGGTCCTATGTAGCACCGATACCGACACAGGACACGATACGACACGATACTCCGACACGTTAATTCTAAAAATATTAGATTTCGACACGTCAGGACACGTTTTGATATTAAATATTTTTATTTTATGTAATGTATATTATATTTAATACTCAATAATTTAATAAAAAAATGAAGTTAAACTTCTAACACCCATCAATTTTGCAAAGAAACATAAGATATCCCAAATATTACATTAAATTCAATAAAATGGTAATCGTAATCCAACGAATCTAATAGTTGGAACTAAAAACGCAACGCAACGCAACCTACCTTTGAACCTTTTTTTGAGTTTTTACAATGCGTGATAGAGTGCCAGGGAGTGTCGGAGAGTGTCAGGAAGTATCGGACACGACACGTTAGAATCTTTGAAGTGTCGGTGCTTCATAGTCCATAAGACGAAGGTTTCTACTTTTCTTTACAGCAATTTTGCACTCTCTCTGTGTGTGATGCCAATTATGCTGTGGGATACGGATTTAGCATTATCAAAATTAAAATTAAAATGCTTCTTAAGGACCTAGAATTTTGCTTGTATCAGGGAATGTGTTCTTTCTTGTTGGTCATCATGTAAGCAACTGGAAGACTAGTAATGGATGTGACTTGGACGTGAGAGTCTTTGATAATAGATTATTCCGTAAGAATCAGAGAGGTGGCAAGAAATGTTTTGTGAAATTCTTAGGAGCATCCATATCCTGTTCTGCCGGTGCTAGGAATGATGCTCTTCTGCCTTCTATTGAGCAACTAAGTGATGCACGGGTGATATATTCGGTTGCTCCAGCTATGGGCCACAACCAGGTATATTCAGCTGCATTCTTCTTTATTCATTTATCTGCAATTGTTTTGAATTCGAAATCATTGAGTTGGTTTCCCATGTTCTTTTGGATAACTTGGATTTCTAAGTTATTTCATGTTCTTATTTCATTCTTTATAAGCTTGTTTATCAGGGGATTATATATTTGTATTCTAGCAAAAGAGAAGTTATCTGTGAAGGAAAGCACAGAGTTGGAGGATTAAGAACCCTCCTAATAGCAAAAGAAAGAAGAAGAATAAAAAAGAGAAGTAAAGAAAATCACAGCTTGAAAGAGCTCCCCAATCTCTCTGCAAATCTTGCTGTGATAACCCCCCCTTGAAAAAACCATGAACACAAAGCTACATAGAAGCAAGGAGTATCTTAACCTTTTCGTAATCATCTTTTGTGATCATGTATGTATTATGTAGATTACATTAACCATTAACTGTTACATAGGGCAATGTTATCTATAAGAAAGAAAATGTGCAGTATTTCCTAAGTTTCAAATGTATGTTCATGTATGTATGTATGTATGTATGTTTGGGATTCCTTTGTTATCCTTTGTTTTTACGAGGGCACCAATAACATTATCAATTAGTGGCTAGTATTTAGCTGTGTCTAATTTAATTGAAATATAAATACAGCAATAACTTGCTCTGTTTGTATGCCTGCGTGTGTATAGATAGGGCTGGAACACAATAAGAGTCTTGAGAATTTAGAACGATAAGTGATTATGTTATTGGTGAGAATTTAGAAGAGCCCCGAATTTGGAACGTTTATAGCATGCTGTTAATTCTGCCAGTCCAGTTAGTTAGACAGCAGTTTAGTTAGTTAGTCAGTTAGCATGTTGTTGTTAATAGGTGGCTTCCCCGTCATGTGTTTAAAGGGGGATCGTCCCCTGTTTTAAACTCCCTTTTAGTTCTATTCTTTTAGAGTTTTGTCGTAAGAATGAGGGTGCTTAATGAGAAAGGGAGAGTTCCCTTTGTGATGAGGTTCACCTCTTGTGTTCTTTCATCGTTTATCAATAATATTTCCTTTTTCCTTCATTTTCCTTCCTTTCCATTTCCCCTTATTCCCATTACATTAGTAGTTTCTTGCCTTAAAGAATCCAGAGCCCTAACCGATTAATTATGTTGGAATATTATCATAATCTTTTCTTCCCTAATTTTGGTTAGAAACCAGCAGAGATTGTATGTGTTGCCACTGGCCACTATGTCTGAACTTATCACATTATTGTGATTGTAATTTGGATATACCACTTCTAACAGGAGTCTCATCCAGAATCACATTTTAGAGTTCCTGCAATTGTGAATGCTCTAGAAGAAATGAAGCTCGCTTCAAAGGTACTAATAGCAATGGACATTGTGCTTCAGAATCTCCATCTTTGTCATCTGTATGTATCTTGGTGATATCTTCTTACAATGTATTTCTTTTAAAGGTTTGAAACTTTGAATATAAATTATAATATAGACATTGGTATTAGAGAACTTAATTGTTTCTAAAATTCATTAAAAAAAAAAAACTGCTGCATTCTGATGTCTAATCTTTGTTTCAAAGATGAAACCGTAAAAGAAAAAAAGTGTTCACTAGATAAACCACATTTTTTTCCTGGTATCAAAATAAGCTACATTTTATTATCTAGAATAGACCACCATCTTCTTTTGGTAATTTGCAATGATTCGCATTTGATTTAAAGACATACCAACTTCCCCAGGCAATCTATGACCATAGGTTTGTGAACGAGTCAGCTAGAGAAAGCTTGCCAACTTATGAGAAAAGACTGACTTAACTCTTAACTGGATGATAATGTGGAACTGCATTATGATTAGCCATACTTGTATAGTGGCATTGAATAGTAAAGTATTTTCATTTCCACAACAACTTCGTTTTATGTATGGTTCAGTTCCGTGGCTCTGATGTAATTGAACTTCAACATTTTGAGCCTGCTTCAGTAGATGACATTGCAAGTGTGCATGCAAGAACCTATGTTTCTGGCCTGGAAAAGGTAACATTTTTTTTAAAGTTGTCCTTTTCTTCATTTATTCCTTTAGTTAGAGGTTGTATTCTCTGAATTATAGTATTTTTAATTTTACATTATACTTTATATTTATTGCCTATGCTTTCTTTTATGCCTTCCATTTTCTTTCCAATTCTTGCTGTTGTATTTCCAGTAATACATGATGCATCACATGAATTTTTAGTTGTTAAATTTGCAGTGTGCTTTGGCATCAATTTACTTTCGCACAATGCATGCTTTACTTTAGATATATATATATTTTTGGATACAAGTGAGAATTGAACACATAACTTAATACAACTTACGCATATCCCTCACCACTAGATCAATCCTAGTGGCTTGCTTTACTTCTGATTTGGTGCACAGTGATGATAAAACATCAAATCAAGGATTGCTGCTGCGCACTAAATTGTTCATTGGGTATTTATGCTTAGATAGATGTCTTACTAATGTCTTCTGATTAGTCCATTCTCCATTGTCCTAGTTTTTAGGTCAAAATTTCACCATCACTTGCCATTGGCATAGTTTTTGTGATCCTTAAGCCTTTCATAATTTCCTATTTTATCTAAATTTACCATGGCACTGAAAATTCTTGTACTGAAGTTTGAGATATTTCCTCTTCTGAATTGTTACAGGTTATGGATCAAGCTTTGGAGAAAGGCCTTATTTTCATTGATGGTTCTGGACCAACATATGCTACTGCCACTGTAAGTGCTATGCTCAGAGCTTTATCTTCTTCCCCAGGCTCGTAGTGTTTGTGGAAAGTCATTCTATTCTAGACACTTTATATTTTAGTTCACTCTGGTACAAGATACATTTATCCAGTGAAAAAATTATGATGGTGGTTGTGTTTTTGCATTCTTATGGTAGTGTTAATGATGCAGACCTTCCAGGAGTCAATAGTTGCAGCTGGTGCGGGATTAGCCTTAATTGACTCAGTGGTGATCTCTCAACCTGGCATGTCCATCTCTTGGTGATAATCTGTGTGTTTGTGTGTGTTTTGGGGATGGGTAAGTCAGTGGATATGGATATATACATATCTGCTTCTTCTAGTGATGTGCATACTGGAAATGACTATTTCGTTCTTTGTTGGAAATTTGGATCTTTGCTTTATCAGAACTAGATATTGTCTGAAAATTTCATATATCTACCTTTCTGTTTCTCTTTCAATGTTTTGGGGAAGAGGGGAGTCACAAATATAACAAGTTTTGAAACTAAAATTGTGTGTTCCTGATTGGCCTTTTTAGTATCCAGTACATTTTAAGTTGTCAGAAATGTAAACATTATTCCTAGGTCTCCACCTAAGCTTAAGCTTTTAGAAACATGGTATAAAAGTCTCCGTGACTAAGTGATCAGGAGTTTGACCTTGCTACATGTATTCTTCATAAGAAAGTTGAATTTCAGCACAAAATGGAGGTCTTATGGTCTATGCTTCAAGTCCAACAGACTCTTGCATGAGGAGCTGTGTTAGAGATATAAAAATATTCCTAGGCCTCCACCTAGCTTAAGCTTTTGGGATGGTTTGCCTTTGACATAAATGTTTCAAGAATTGTAGGGAACTAGGGATTGTAATTCTTATTTGGATATTGGTGTGCCTCTAAAATGTGGCAGAAAAGGAAAGAGGAGCAGAGCCAGGGTCAATGGGCCAGGTCCAGCAAGACAATTGAGCTCAGGTCCAGTAGTGCAGGGGGGCTCGGAGAATGTGGGTTCAGAGAATGGGACTAACGGTTTGGGGAGGGAAATTGGGAGGATATAGTGAGATTGTGAGCGGGGGTGAGGTTTTTCATGCATGTACTGACTAATGGCTGTAATAGGGTTAAGAGGAACTGCTGACAGTTCTCTAGTATGCTTTTCTGGTGTTAATTTTGTGTTTCAAGGCGGTTCTCAGCCATTTTAGCCCACTGCTTCAGTGGATTGGTGTCTGTAAGGAGCTGAGTATCCATTGTTAGGTTTTCAATACAATACTCTCTGATATTGGTTCCATCAGATATAAATTTCTCTTATTCAATTTCATATTCAGGTTGCAGCTTCAAAGATAAAGAGAGATCCACCCACTGGTTTTGCTTTGATAAGACCACCAGGACATCATGCTGTTCCACAAGGACCTATGGGCTTCTGCGTTTTTGGAAATGTAGCCATCGCAGCTCGTTATGCTCAGCGTGTTCATGGACTAAAGCGCGTGTTTATCATTGACTTTGATGTTCACCATGGGAATGGAACAAATGATGCTTTCTATGATGATCCAGATGTATTTTTCCTTTCATTTCATCAAGTAAGCTACAAGTTTTCCATAGCTTTGATCATATTAACTGTGCTGCTTCATTGATTCTGAAATGCCATCTGTTATCAATGCTTCTCTTTTCCTTTTGCAATGCGCGCTTATTGAAGTTTTAGAAGCCATGTTAGTCAGATTTATCTTTGGTTCAAATTTGTTAAGATTCTTGAAATTTTATGTCTATATCAAAGTAACAATTCTGGATTATAGCTCAATTTTATTTTACTTAGAGCTGATGCTGTGTGGTAGAAGGAAATGTGGTACTATAATAAGATAGAAAGATTAGGCTGGTTCTGATGCATCATCCACCCTTCAAGCCTAATGGGCTCTTGTAGAGAATAATTTAAACCATTAAAAAACTCTTTACCCAACGGCTTAAACTTTCGGGTTGAATTGTTTCTTTAGACATATTTTTTCTAATTGGCATTCTTGCCAAACCTTGTCAATTTGCCAGTAGCAGTACATTCCTCAAAACATTCATCCTTCATTCTCCTCCTCCTCTCCCTCTATATTCTCACTCCCCTCAACAGGATTCGCTTCCTTTCCCACTATAACTTCTGCCAGCTCAGCATTTTGTTATGGCTCAAACCCATGGAATCCATATTTTCTTCAATCTGTCATATCCTCGTTTCCTACCAGTGCAGCTCCACTCCCTCCTATTTTCTTCTTTCTAGAATATTGCTGATAAGTAATAAGGGTCTAACATGGAATATCTATATGTTTATTCTTGACTTAACTTCATTTTCCCCTTATCTATCAATGTAATTGCAGTGTCTCCCCTGATCTTTGATTTAAGCATATTATCTTCTAATATACTAGTGCACATTGCAAATTGCATTCCTCCATGATAACATTATTTATACCGTTGGACAAATTGAATTAGCCAAAACTTCTCAAATCACAAATCACAAATCGCTAAGAGAAGAGCTAATCAAATACCTTAATTTCCCCATTCCTTACATATTTGCATATAATCAACTGTATTAAAATCATACACATTACTCCCTCCCCCCGTTAGCACATGCCATCATATCATATGGTAATGTAACGAGGTACTAGACACATGATATGGAAGTTCTGGTTTTTTAAGTGGCTCAATATGGGGTGGGGTGCGGGGTAATGCGTGAGGTAAAGAGAGAGATTTCGTGAAGATAAGAATGGTATGGGAGATATTGGTGTGCTAAAACGTGAAGAAAACGCGTAGTATGACTTTGAGCCTTGCTATATTTAATAACTTTTATGGCTCAGGATGGAAGCTATCCAGGTACTGGTAAATTCGATGAGGTGGGTAAGGGAGATGGTGAAGGAACCACACTAAATCTGCCTCTTCCTGGTGGCTCAGGTGATACTGCTATTAGAACAGTTTTCGATGAAGTCATTGTACCATGTGCCCAAAGATTTAAGCCAGACATCATTCTTGTTTCTGCCGGGTGAGTCTTTCTTTGAATAATTCTCATGAAAGCAAATACGGAATAAAACTGTTAGTCAATTTCAGCAAGTTGCGTTCCAGCATACCTGGTGAATTGTTAGGTTTTCAAGCACACCAACAAATTTGATTCTACTATGAAATTTGGATTGGATTTTTAATGCTACAAATTATAAAATAAATTGTCGCCAATCTGTTTTTTTCTCCGTTTGGAATTTCATGTGATTTCATTTGTCAGGTATGATGGCCACGTGTTGGATCCACTAGCTAATCTCCAATATACAACCGGAACATATTACATGCTTGCGTCCAGTATTAAACAACTAGCAATAGATTTATGTGGTGGCCGGTGTGTGTTTTTCTTGGAGGGAGGATATAATCTCAAGTCTCTTTCATATTCAGTGGCAGACACATTCCGAGCTCTTCTCGGGGATCGAAGCTTGGCATCTGAGTTTGATGACCCTAACATTTTGTATGAAGAGCCATCAACAAAGGTTAAGCAAGCAATTCAGAGGATAAAACACATTCACTCCCTGTGATGTTGAATATCAAAACCTGACATGACAAATATTTATCTAGTATTAAATTTTCATTTTCTGTACGCTCCAACCATAAGTATATGTCTATACCCCTTGTGTGGGCATTGTCCCACTTATCACATAGAAGAAGCCAAGCCATTGTACAGGATTGCTTGTTGTCTTTGAACAAGAACTCCAGTTATGAGATGCCACGCAGCCGTATTGATCATGCAGAGTCATTATACGAAGTTGAACCAGTCTCAGCTAAGAGACATTATGTACTAAATGTAAAGGGATAACCCCTTACTTTTTTTTTTTTTTCTTGTTGGTAAACAACCCCTTACTTTATATCTTTACCTCATTTGTCTCCTTCAAGATATTTTTAAGTGCTCTGCACTTACCCAGTTGAGTTACCCCAGCCAAAGAAATAGTCACGTCTGTTGTGCATGGTGTATCACTGTGTCTCGCTTGAATCGTTCATTTATCAAGCTTAGAAGTCTGGAGCAAAATTTTCTGCATCGAAGTACAATTGTTCAGATACAAGTTCTTATTTCATGCTACACAAGAAACAGTTAGGCACAATTTTAATAGAATTTGCAAATTCAAAGCGAGTAGGGATCATTTATTTAATCGAAAGTAAATAAAAATGTTAATTCAATTATCAAATATTATGACAAAATAAACCATTTTTAATATTTAATTGGTATGAAGTAAAAAAAAACTCATTTCATCAACACACAAGAATTTATGGTTTAAATCAGAAAGTTATCACTTGCTACACCCTCTCTTTCTAATAATCTATTTTTGAAAAAATATTATTAACTGATAAAAATATAAAAAAATGTCTATGTTAGTATTTTAAAATTATACTTTTTTTATAAGGTTTGTCATTTATTATAAAAAATATACTTGTTATGAAGTTTATCATTTATTTATAAATATATCAAAGTGGTCATTTGATAATAGTTTTAATCTTTTCATTAGCGATTCGTACGTTAATCACTTTAAGGATTAATTTGATGTAATATTTTGACATTAAAGAATTTTTTTAATATATTTATAAATAGAGGACGAGCAAAATGAAACTTATATATTTGGATGCTTAAAATTGTTATTCTGTAAAAAATATTGCAACTAAGAAAGAGGTTAACACATTCATGGGAGGAATAATTTTTTACTGGTGGAATAATACGTAATTCAATTCCATGCTCTATTGCTCTATTCTATGAAATGAGGGATCTCATTTTTTTTCTAACAGAAAAAGAAAAGACATAAAATAGATTCCTTATCTCATTTGATAGTTAGGAAACAAAGCGGTAAAATTGCAGTAATTGCATACTTTATGAAAAGCAATTTTAATAATATCATTTATAATATTGTGTTAATACATTAGTATTTAAAGTAAATATTTTGTGTTATCAAAAAAAAAAAAAAAGTAAATATTTTGTCAAAAATTACAAATATATCAATACTTAACTTTCCATAACTAAAGCTTTAACACTGAACTTTCAACATCAAATTTTTAATTTTGTTAAACACTAGTGTAGACATATATAATCGTCAATTCGAAAAGGATAGATGATAGAACGATGAAAAAGCAAGGCGTCCAAGTTGACTTTTTGGTGGGCTGGTGATAATAATAAAATGACATAGAACGTGAGCTTAAATCTTTCTTGTGGAATAAAAAGTAAAAGCAACAAAGTCTTCATGTCAAAAATTGAAACGTGGTAAAAGCTAGGTTAAAGAATAGCTTGATAATTTCCAAAAAAAAAGTAGCTAGATACTTTATGTATTTTCACATTGAAAAGGCGCTTTCAACTGACAATATTCCCCAAGTGGCAATGGGTTCCAGGGAGTTTAAGGTTCAAGTGCCATGATGATAAAAGGACACTGAGTTAAAAGTTAAAACACTTGTCTATTGATCAACCTAGTGTTGGCTAAAGGTATTTGACCTACCAACTATTGCATGACGCTGGAGCTCATCAACTTTTATCCTTTAGCGAAGCGTAATGATGGTTAATAAAAAAGCTACGTACTAAACCATAAAACCCGCCATAAAATGATGGTCAATGAACAAAGGAAATTTTCTCTTAGTTTTGAGTATTTAGGTGTCATCAAAACATAAGAAGAATTATTCCAAATCTCCAATTTGAAGTGATATTCCATTAATGTGAACAAATAGAATAACAGGCATTCAGAGCATCAACAGTTCAACATCTAATTAAATCCTCCTTTAACGTTGTAATAATTAAAATTTCAAATGGGTTACCTTTAAATTTAATATTTTAATGATTTGAACAGCTGGGAAACTTTGTTGATAGCTACTGTTAAAGTGATTCATTCTTGTGAACACACGGCGAAAGTGAGCAAGAACCTTTTTTTATTTCTTTTTATTTTACTTATGTTTTTATTTTTATTTTACTTCAAAATGATTTGAGACGCGAAATATATCATTCCCCATCATCGATGGATGGATTGTCATGACTCATAGACGTGGAGTTCTCCAGTGTCAAGCCATTTACGATCGTGCCTTCAACTTCAAGGACTAGCAAGAACATTTAGATTCAAGTTATGTGATAAATATTAAAAAATATAAAATTAGGGTTTAAAATTTCTAAAGTTATTTTAGACAATTTTATCTAATATTCATCAAAATACACATAAAAAATGTATGAGGTTCATTTTTTTTTTCTTTCTCTTCTCTTCACATGGATTCACATAGACATCCTCCCCACACTTTTTATATGTATTTTAATAAATATTACATAAAATTATCTAAAATAACTTTAGAAATTTTCAACCCATAAAACAAGTATGAAACCATATTACCTATGTCAAATTCTGCATGCAAATGGAAAAGATTAATTGATGGGAAACCTAATCGTGATGGGATTATGCCAGCAAAGCAAGGGTAAGGAAAGAATTGACAGTTGATAAAAAGGAGGAAACACATGAACTATGCAGATAAGACACGTTTCAATTCTCATAATGTATATCGTCGCTAACTTAAATAGTTATGCACCATAGTTTGATGTTAACTTAAATGGTCAATTACTACGTAACTTCTATTGTTAGCATCCTTGGCCGGCTTTCTTGGCCCTACTTTCTTATAGTGGTATTCCACGCAACGCCGCCTTTCTTCTTGCAACTCAATTCTTTTTCTGAATCATATAATCTATCAAAATCTCAACCTCTCTCTCTCTCTCTCTCTCTCTCTTGCTCTAAGTAACTATATATATATAGTGACAAACTTGACCCAAATGCCAAAGTCTATCTTCCATACAAACTAAAAGAAAGAAAGAAAGAAAAAAAGAAAAAAAACAAATAATGGTGGGTGGAAGTGTTAACCTTCCTCCAGGGTTTTGCTTCTGTCCAACAGATGAAGAACTTGTACTTCACTTTCTCTATTCCAAAACTTCTCTACCAACCCATCCCAACATCATACCTGATCTTGACATGTCTCTGCTTGATCCTTGGGAATTAAATGGTATGTCTCAATATCCTCACTTAATTGGTGTTTTTTTTTTCTTACTTTTTTTATTTTTTTATTAATTCGGTTTGATCCGGTTCGATTCGTGCACTGTCCAATTCATTTTCTTTATTCCTATAATTAAAACTGGATTAAAGAAACAAGTTTTTCACTACTTGAAGCAATAGTTGTTAGTTAAGTTCAATTAAATTTTTCAATATAGAAGTGATATAATAACCATATGCATATATGCATGGATCAAACTACATGACTTATATCTATATATGTATATATACTTGCATAGGTAAAGCATTGTCAAGTGGAAATCAACACTATTTCTTCACCGAAGTGAAGGAAAACAGATCCACAAAAATTGGATATTGGAAGGAAATAGGAGTCGCCGAAACTATTGTCTCAGCCGGTGATAAGAAAGTGGGAATCAAGAAGTACCTCGTGTTCAACCTCGGGGAATCTCCACGTGGCACTGAAACAAGTTGGGTAATGCAAGAATATCATATTTGCTCATCTGGGTTTAACACTGCATCTTATGGAAGTTCTCGAAGAGGACAAAAACCTGTAAGTGATTTTATTTTGTTAAATTAAGCCAATTATCCTGGTACACATATATAACATGCATGGGAAGCTGAAGAACCTTAATTTGTATTAATTCTCCAATTGTGCAAGACAGGATGAAAGTAGGAGCAAATGGGTTTTATGCAGAGTCTATGAGAAGAAGATGTCACAATCTGAACAAGGTGCAGAGTGTTATAGCGATGATGACGACAGTGGAACAGAGATTTCATGGCTAGACGAAGTTTATATGTCGTTAGATGATGATCTTGAAGAAATATATAAGCCTGCAAAATTAAATTAAATATATATTAGGATCTTGTATACAATTTCTCAATTACATGTATTTTGACTGGTAGATTAATTAAGGAGTCTATAGTTAGTTACATGCAGGAGAACAAAGATGAGTACCATTTTAAGTAATGACTTTTCGGTTGACGTCCTTATATGTACGTACACCATATATATACATAGATAGAAAACATTTTGCGTGGAACTTCATTACTACTTTATACTTTATATAGATAATTTTACTAAGATGTAAATTATATTCTTAAACTTGCCCGTTGTTATCAAATAATGATAGTTAGTTCAGTTGGCGTATGAGAGCTGAACAGGTGAGAATCAAAGCAAGTTCAATCCTCCTAGTATCATCTTTGGAAGAGGTTTAAAACCTTAATCATATACTCACCCCAAATAAAGTTAATACTTGTGATTTATTCAAAGAAAAAACTTGGCCGTTGATCTCAGTTTTATCATTTTACTTCTAAACCCATATATAAAATGTCTTTTTCTGTTTTCTTAGTTAATTGCACCGAATGCTATAAGTCATTTCTTAAAGTTAATCTAACAGTTTATAATTTAAGAAAGCTTCAATTGATCTTTTATCTTTGACTGGATAGGATCCTGAATTTAAAGAAAACGAAGAGTAAGAACAATTGGGAAACAAATTATTAAATTTGTTGCAATGATGATTAAGATATTTAAGATTTACACGTAGTGTCATTATAAGCTCAATCAAGACAGATAACCTGTGTGACTGTGTCGACCTAGATATTGCTTTGTCTCTTTTTTAAATTTAATTTCTCAATTTTAGTATTTTAAAATTATTTTCAGAACAATTTTTTAAAAAAAAAATAATTCTATAATATTTACGCAAATAAATCTAATACACATAAAATATATAACTTTCCTAATACAATTTTTTGAAATAAAAGAATAACACAAAGCAAATGGAGTGGATCCCGATCCCAATCCCACGTGTGGGATACATGCACTTCATCTTTGTGTTCCCCAACTAGCTAGGTGTCTAGCATTATTGTTCTTAAAATAGAGACCCCTGTGCACAACATAAGCCATGGAAATTAAGTATAACTCCCACTTGGAGTGGACAACCACCAAAACAAAACGAACATGACTTCTTTTCGCTTCCCCCTCCTCGCATTTCTAATTTTCATTAAAAGAAAAAAAAAAAAAAAAAAAAAAAGCAAAAGAAAAGATATTCCTCTCTTAATTTCTCCCTGCATCTTCTCCATTTCTCACTTTCAATTTATCTGTTACCCCAATCAAATCATATATTCTTTTCCAATCAGTTTTTGCATGCAAAAATCTCATTGATGATGTTGCATGCATACATATATACTATATATATATATATATTATATATATATATAGCTGGTGCCTTGGTAAAAGTCAGGTAATTAATGCAATATGACACATAAAAAAGAAGCCTCAATATATTGGGCTTGCATATAATAAAGAGGAAGATAGCGTTGCAGTGATCAAGGAAAGGAAAGAAAAGATGGAAGATATAAAAAACACAACATTAGAGGAGATAGTGTGTTATGAACCATCTATGATAACAACAGATGGGATATGGTCAGGACAAAACCCTTTGAACTATGCTCTTCCTCTCTTCCTCTTGCAAGTAGTTTTAGTTGTGACTGCCACCCGCATATGCGAATTCATACTCAAGCCCATTCGCCAGCCACGCGTCATTTCTGAAATCTTGGTTAGTTTCTCTACCACACCACAAAGATTTTCCATTGCATGGCATGGCATGGCAATATATAGCATGCATGATTTCATGATATATATAGCTAGCATTATATATATGTTATTTATATGGTTACCATGCATGCGCATGCGCATGCATTGATTGAATTGATACAGGGAGGAGTAATATTGGGTCCTTCGGTGCTTGGGAGAAGCAAAACATTTGCTGATGCAGTGTTTCCTCTAAGAAGTGTGATGGTGATTGAAACAATGGCAAACGTTGGTCTCATTTATTTTCTCTTCTTGTTGGGAGTGGGGATGGATGCATCTGCATTACGAAGGATTGGTAAAAAATCAGTGACCATAGCAGTTGCTGGTATGATCTTGCCTTTTAGCATTGGAGCAATCTTCTCCTTCTTTCTGATTGGAGATCATAAAGGAGGAACTACCAAAGGCTCTTACATCATACTCCTTGGTGTTGTTCTCTCTGTCACAGCACTTCCTGTCCTTGCTAGGATCCTAGTAGAGCTCAAACTCATCAACACAGAGATGGGAAGAGTTGCTCTTTCATCTGCACTCGTTACTGATGTGTGTTCTTGGGCGCTCTTGGCTGTATCCATAGCCTTGGCCGCAAATGAAAAACCTTCCTTGGCTTCCCTAATGGTTTTGTTGTCAAGCGCATTGTTTGTGGCCGTTTATGCTTTTGCAGTGCGACCTGCACTCATGTGGATCGTAAGGAATACCCCGGAAGGTCAATCATTCAGTGATTTCTATATATGTCTGATATTAGCAGGTGTCATGATCTCAGGTTTCATCACAGATTCTTTTGGAACCCATTCTGTTTTTGGAGCTTTTGTGTTTGGTTTGACAATCCCAAATGGACCACTCGGTCTTGCTCTTGTTGAAAAGCTCGAGGACTTCATTTCGGGACTTTTGCTCCCTCTCTTTTTCGCCATCAGTGGACTAAAGACTAATTTAGGTCTCATCAACAGGTTATTCACTTGGGCAATTTTAATCATTCTTGTTGTTCTGGCTTGCATTGGCAAAATCGTTGGAACTGTAATCGTTGCTCTCTCCTATCAAATGTCACTTAGTGAAGGAGCAGCACTTGGCTTGCTCATGAACACAAAAGGCCTTGTTGAAATTGTCGTGCTTAATGTTGGTAGGGACCAGAAGGTACTATATATATATATATATATATATATAGCCAACTATATTATATAGTACATACATGTGCCTAATGCCTTAGTTCCTCTCCGTGACGTGAGTCATCCATCCATACTCATGATGATCAATCACAATTGCTTGCAGGTTTTGGACGAGGAATCATTTGCAACCATGGTGATTATAACTGTTCTAATGACAGGAATAATTGTACCTGGCATATCAGCTTTATACAAACCATCAAGGGGGTTCATATCTTACAAAAGAAGAACCATTCAGATGTCAAAACGAGATGCAGAGTTCAGAGTCCTTGTGTGTGTCCATACCCCTCGGAATGTATCAACAATAATCAACCTCATTGAAGCCTCTAATCCAACAAAGAAGTCTCCAATATGCATCTATTTGCTCCATTTGGTCGAACTCACTGGCCGTGCATCTGCATTGCTCATTGTCCACAGCTCTAGGAAACCAGCTGATCCCCCTGCCTTGAATAGGAATCAAGCTCAATCTGAACACATAATCAGTGCCTTCGAAAACTATGAGCAACATGCTGATAATGTCTCAGTCCAGCCATTAACAGCAGTATCCCCTCATTCCACCATGCATGAAGATATTTGCAATTTGGCCGTGGATAAGCGTGTTGCTTTCATCATCATTCCTTTTCATAAACAACAAACAGTTGATGGTGGAATGGAAACTGCAAACTTGGCTATTCGCACTGTCAACCAGAATGTACTAGCGAAAGCACCTTGCTCAGTTGGGATTCTAGTTGATAGAGGCTTAAATGGCTCCAACCGCATAGCTGCAGATCAATTGTCTAATCATGTGGCTGTGTTGTTTTTTGGAGGGCCAGATGATAGAGAAGCATTGAGCTATGGATGGAGGATGTCAGAACATCCAGGGGTAACCCTTACCATAATGCGTTTTGTTCCAGGAAAAGAAGTGACAAGGCCAGTGTTGCAGCCTAGTACTGTCAACCCAGATGAACCGAGGATACTTAATGTGGAAACAGATCAAGATACAGAGAAGCAACTTGATGAGAAGCTTGTAAATATGCTTATGATGGGTCATGAATATGATGACTCAATTGTTTACATTGAAAAGGTGGTTAACAATGGGGAGGAGACAATGGCAGCAATAAGGTCAACGAATGATGTTCATGACCTTTTCATAGTTGGGAGAGGCCAAGGAATGATATCACCACTCACAGCAGGACTCACTGATTGGAGTGAGTGCCCAGAGTTAGGAGCAATTGGTGATTTGTTAGCATCATCAGATTTTGTAGCAACTGGTTCGGTGTTGGTAGTGCAACAATATGTTGGGGCAGGGTCAGAGGAAGATGAGTTGGGAACACCAGACAATTCAGGGATGACAAATGAAGAATATGTCAATCAGATGAGCCATCATTCAACACCTTCAAGGGGACATACTGTGTTCAATACAGATCATTTGTGAGTAAGCTCTTTCTGTGCCTAATAAAACTTAAAAGAAAAGGCCACAACAAACATTTTCAAATCTGCTTCCTTCGTCAATTCCAAGAAATTTCTTTTTTATCTACTTTATCTTTATTATTCATTTTTGTATTAGGTCTTTGGCCTAGTCCTTCTTTTATTTGTACCTTCAACTCTCGTACAAAATGTACATACAAAATATACAATCTCACACATTTAATAGAAGTACTTTTTTTTTTTTGTACATAGTAGTATATTTTTTTGGGAAGGATGCATTTATAATTTTTTTTTATAAATTATCCTAAGTATGACCGGTCATACACTATTGATTGAAGTATGACCGGTTATATACTCTTGATTGAAGTCTGACCGGTCAGACATAGTGTAGTTTGTAAGAATTTGTAAACAAAAAGTTTGTAAATATAATTTTTCTATATTTTTGTAGTCTTGTGTAAGTGAATTTGATAAGATTAGATTCTGATATGGTATTCCTTATTCATTCTCTCTTGAATGAGAGCTTCACTTAAAAGTCGAACAACTAAAGAGTCTAAGAGCAGCCAACTACAAAGATGTATTAATCACAACCTATCACAATACCAACTGCAATATCAGAAGTGTTCCATTTATCATTTGACAACATTTAAGCTGAGCATAAAAGAGAAGAGTAAAATACCTTCAAATTTGAGGTGGGACAGTCAAAGTCATGAATGGAAACGACCCTGTTCAGACTCCAGGATCTGATCTAAGCCTTTTAATGCATAAGTGTAATGCTGAAAATGTAAAATTAAGACAATTAGAGTCGACGCGTACCAGCTAGCTAAATGAAAGTTATGCACAAAAAGTACTCCATATAGAATAACAATTTATACTTAAATTCATCATTAGTTAATTAACCTTAATCAATTAAGAAATATAATTAATTAGCCTAACAAAAACTTCATTTAAGTATCCACAATGACCTTCAAGAATTCCAAATGAAATTCACAATAAACTGATGGAAATTTACTAGGTTGGCCTTAAATTAAAGATTTAGAATTCGATTCTTGTCATTCTTATTATTTTAATAATGTCCTGCACAACTGACAATAGTGTCACGCATTTGAAAGGATTTTGGAACGGAAATTTTCTTTAATTTTATATTTATTTCTCTTTTAATGATTTTTTTTTATAAATTTTAATACAGGCTTACTTATTTAATATTATAAAGAAGCATTTTAACTCAAAAGCTTAAGATAGCAAGTGATGAGTTTAATTTCAATAGTTTTATATTATATCTCTCTAACACACGCTAATGCAATAGTAATTGGAGCTTGAAGGTGGATATTTGACAGACAAATTTTTTTGATTCTATCTTGTGCTAACCTAATTCCCCTAGAAAGTGAGTTGCGAAAATAACTCGTGATCCCGTGGTCAATTTATCTTTGATGATCGCTTCACTTTCAATTGGTTCTTTACATAGTACCAGAGCCAAGTGACCACGGCGTCACGGATTTGAACATTACCCCCCTCATTTTCTAGTGTAATTAAGTCAATACAACATAGACCAAAAAAAAAAAAACTTGTGCAATTTTCAAGCATCAAGCTAAAAGAATCTTGTGCAAAGAGAATGTGTTAAAGAGATATAATATAAAAATGTTGAAAGTCCATTATTTATCAACTTAAGTTTTTGAGTTAAAATAATTCTTCATAAATATTTATTAATAAAAAATAAACATTAAAGTCTTACATGATTTTATTTTATAAAAATCTCACTACGGACAACGGTCATCTATTCCCCTAAGAAACGCAGCTTCTGCTGAATGAGATTGAGAACAACACTGACGGGGTCTGTTTCCATATATTAATGAGGTGGTCCATATCACTTCACCAGCTTGGAAATTTCTGACTTTAAGTTGAGGCCACCCGAAACGTCTGCATGCTTGATAAAACACGAGCCTATGTTGCAGGCCCAGCATTGGGAACATGCAATGGTTGAATTTCTTGTAAACCAAAATATAGCATATTCGACCAAGCGATGAAAGTTGACTTTATGACTATTGTAGTTTTTATTTAATAATTAATTATTAAATTGACCTTGATTTGAAACTATTTCAAAAATTTAACCTTTCTAGAAAATATAACACTAATCTACCCCTGTTTGACCATTAATCATCAAGCCTATCCGGGTATCCCTCCTTATCCGGATATATTTTGAAAATTTTACCATATCCGGATAGGGAGGGATAGGGGTGTAAATAGGCCAAGGCAGGCAAGACTTTGGCCTTCAGAGCCTAAGCCTACATAATAAAATGGTCAGCCTATCTGGCCTATGAGCCTATCAAAGGCCAGGTTTAAAGGCTAAGCCTGCCCTGTTATTTAAAAAGAAAAAGCCTACATGGCCTATGAGGCCTTTTAGGCCTACCATATTGCAAATTAAATAAAAAATAAAATAAAATATCTCATTCATTAAACAATATTTCCAGCATGGGTCCAAATTATAAAAATTCTACAACAGGTTTTTTTAACAAGAATACAGATTATAAAAATTCATGACAACAAAGATTGAATTTTTGTTGGAACATCACAATCTTCAAGTGAGCCTTGTTATCTTCCTCCTACTTTGATATACTTCCTCACTTTTTTAATCTGTGAAACATCATTGTCCTGCAAAATAAAGTTACCAGAGTGAGCCACTTAATATCATTATCTAATATCAATATCTTTTCGAACAAGTATGAGCCACTTAAATGAAGTTACACAAAATACAAATGATAAAGAGAAGAGTCATACAAGGCAGATAGGTGATTAGTGATAAAAAAAACGACACCTAATTGGAAGTCTAAAATGCTCAATACATTATACCATATTTCCTAAGGAGGTTTCAAGCAATAATATTCTGAAAGCTACTAAAACCCTTTATCTTATAGCACCAACTCTAAGTAGCTTAATTATAGACCTTTTCAGCCAAGCTAGCATTTTAATAACATTATTTACCCACTCTAAGTAGCAGTTTAATCTGTTAGTATGATTCCTTTAGTTTAATCCCCAACATATAGAAGCTAACGCACACCAGCTAGTTGAAGATTCCTTTAGTTTCTTTTTTTGGAAAAAATGATTTATAAGAAATTAACACAGTTCTACTATTTGAAACCGAAATGATAGGTGAAATACGAGATATTTATAATTTTGTAATACTAAAGAGATTGTAGGACCGATATAATGGAGGATTTGTCACATTTACGCGAGACCACTGCAAGTGGTGATACTGATAATGCATCTAATTTTGAAAAAGAGAAAGTGGTGGAGAACGAAACTAAAGGGGGTTTTGGTCCTAAGAAGCAAATAGAGCTTCCATATCATGTCATAGAAATCAGAAATCAGAACTACATGTTACGTTGTTCCAACAGGGCAAAAATAAAAAGCATGCATGTTGATGAAACAGATGAAAGTGGTCTATGGTATTTCAAAATTCACATCCAAAAAACAAGAAATTAGATCAAGCAGGGATGGAAGATCTATGACAGATGAAAGTGATAATGACATGGATGAAACAGGAACCCATCAAAGAGCTTAGAAGAATTCCAGATCTAACACACGCAAGCAAAGGTTGATGATTTGATGATAAAGCTTCAGCATGACTACTCAGAGACTAATCTTACTGAAGCAGATCTAGCACCAAGTGAAGAACCATGACCGTAGTAAAGAAAACACATTGGGATATCACAGCAAAGAAAAAAAAGAGAGTACCTTGATAGATGAGTGACCGGCAGTGAGAGTAGATGAGTGACCGTCGACGGCGGCGGCGGCGAGAATAGATTAGTGACCGGCGGTGGTGACTGGTGAGGGACTTCAACTGAGGCGAGAAAGAAATTGGAATGTGAGACTTGTGAGACTGAGAGTAGGAGCGGCGCACACCAACAGAAAAGAAATTAGGTTTAGACGTTTAATAATTTGTAGAATAGAAATTATATTATACAATAAATATTTTTTTATTTAAAAATTGAAGCAGGCCAGCCTACAGGCCAAAAGGCCGGGCTTTTTTTATTTGGCCTACGGCCTTGTTTTTAAATAGGCTTACTTCCTTCACCTATTCTAAGTACTGTGAAGGCTGGGCCGGGCCAGGCTTTTCATAGGCCAGGCTGTAGGCCCCTGTAGGCCGGCCTGACCCATTTACACCCCTAGGGAGGGAGATACCCGGATATTTTTCATAAATTTGGAAAAACACTTGAATTATTTACTCGGGTAGGGAGAGGACTACCCGGGTAAACAATTCGGCCAGATAAGAAATGCACGATTTCTACTCTTCTTTCTCCCTAAATTCAAACCCAAGTATTTTTTTTCTCTCACACAAAGCACCTACCTCAACATGTCTTTCAGTTTCAGTGACCTTTCCAATAACAACAATAACATGTCCTTTGATGATAGATGGGGAACTTCGCAACGTAAAAATGATGATCATTTTGGACTTGAAGTTCAACCTTCTTCAACTTACCCTTCTTATTCTGATTTTCCTCCTGGTTTTAGCCCAACTGAGTTATTCAATTCACCTTTGTTTCTTTCATCTCCAAATGTAAGTCATACTCTCACTTACAATTGTTTATATTTTTATGTTTTTGTCTTTTTGTAACACTCCTATGTCATGTTTTGGGTCATCACTAATTGTGGGGTTTTCTTGGTTTAGGTTCCTGCATCTTACACAACTGATCCTTCTTCTGGCCAGTACTTCAACCGAAGAAACAAGAAACAGTTCAACTGAAGACCAACAATGTAACATGGAGGAAGAGAGAAATTACCCTGACCTCTCTTTCCAAATCGAAATAAAGCATGTGCCTCTCTTTCAATCTTCCACAAGCATGTTTTAATCTTCCACAATCAATCCCGTAGGAAATAAAGAAGGAAATTTACCCGGGTAGCCCCCTCCCTACCCGGGTACGGTAAATTTTTTAAAATATACCCGGGTAGGCTTGATGGTCAACGGTCAAACAGAGACATATTGGTGTTATGTTTTCTGGAGAGGTTAAATTTTTGAAATAATTTCAAATCAAGGTCAATTTGATAATTAATTATTAAATAAAGGCTACAGTGGTCAAAAGGACGATGAAAGTTCATAGGAAATTGAGCACATGACTATGAAAATATATGTTTGATTTTTTTAATATTATTTAAGGGAGAAGTTTAAAATCTAAATTTCGAAACTTAACTCGAATCAAACTAGTCGAGTTTTTTTTTTTTTTGATATAATCGGCTACCTCTCATTGGACCGAGCTTTGTTATCGGAGGAAGGATGAGACTAATCTCTCCTTCGAAGAGAGAGACGCATCCTCTGACCTCTAAAGATTTTCCAAGAATTTACTTTGTGACAAATATTTAAGGGGTTTTAGTTTGTCCTTTAACATGACATGGTAAAATTTCCTACACACAATATTTTGTGGGGTCTGCATTTTTTGAAGCAAAAAAAAAAAACGAAATCACGGAAAACGAATCTTAGTAACATGACACAATCACTTTTCCTACAATATAACTTTTATAAAACTCAATATTTAAATCTCTAACCCAAACAAACCCTAACTGAGCTACCCTTGGGTTTAAACAAATAAAGTTTAATAAGTGATGAGTGTATGTATTTTTATTTTTATTTTTGGGTAATTTACAAAGAAATTTCGTCATTCAGATACGACGATTGTTGTTGTCACGATGGTCAGTTGTTTAATTTGACCGTCCAATTTAATTTATCTATCCAATTTGACCTTTGTAAATCTAGAAGACTAGAACTCCTATGTGGAAAATACATGTATAATGAGAGGTTGTCTATTTAAACTCTAATTATCATTACTAGATATCATTCAAAGAGAAAGAGATCCAATATCTGAAGTTTCTGTTTGTATATTATATGGATGATCCGATCCACAGGGACCCGAATCCATTAGTATGGAACATTTTCGTTTCCAAGTGAAATCCCCATTTGTCAAGTTGTCATTCAAGTCTCGCCGCTTGACCCTCAAACAAGACAAAAGTATATGGCATTGTTTGATTTCAGTTCTTAAAAATAGTTTTTTTAATTTTTAGAATAAAAAATTTATTTGGTAATATTTAGTGTTTTCAAAATCGGTTCGAACTGGGCGGGTCGACCTGGATCTCAGTGACCCGATGTATTCCGTGGTTCGAGCGGCTCTTTGGATCGTTACACAATCGATTCGGTTTGGACTGGTTGATTCGGCTTGATCTCGGTGACCTAGCGAGTTAAATGAAATCCAGTTTGGACCGGTCTAATGCTTTTTTTTTTTATAAAAAAAAGAGTTATTTAAAAAATGGATTGGTATAAGTTGAAGCTTCATGTTTTAATTTTCAAGATGGCTTCTTTTGTCAATTATTTGGGCACTTAATCCCTATTTCGACATCATGATAATGATAATGTCAACCACCGTCCATTGGACAAGAAGCTGAGAATTCACTTAGATACAAACCTTAGAAATTAATAAACAATGGTGGCATGTGAATACTATCTTGGACCTAAACGTAGACAGCTTAGTTGGGTTAGAAATTTTGGAGAGAGCATGTGAATCATATATGAATTGAATAAGTTATTGCTATTGTGTATTTTAAATTTCATTGAAAAGAGAAAAAGAAAGTTCTTTTTTTTATACATAGAGAAAAAGGAAGTTGACTGTGAGCAGGTATTTAGTACATTGGAATTAGGGGTGTAAATGGGCTAGGCCGGCCTAGCCTATTACAAATAGTAAAATAGAACAGGCCTAGGCTTTTAAAAAAATCTATTTAAAATTTTTTCTTGTACATGTCGGGCCGATAAGCCTACAGGCTGGCCTATATCATATATTTATTTTAAATAAAATAAATAAAATTATTATTTTAATAATTTTGAATAATAAAGTAATATTATTTTAGTTATTCTTTTAATTGTTGAATATTTAATAGGCTTAAACAGGCTAACAGGCCGAGGTCAAGGCTTTTATTTTTTAAAAATAGGTCAGGCCAGACTTGTAATTTGGGGCCTACACAGGCTAACAGGCTAAGCCAACCCAATGTTTTTTACACATGCCTGACCTATTTAAGCTGAAGCCTAGCCTAGCCTAACCGATTTACACCCCTAATTGAAATTATCATGCTGGTCTTTAAGAATATCAAATGCTTGACTTCAATATCACAATGTAAGTTTGTTCACCATCTTGTGTACTATCTAATCCATCGGGTTATGACAAATGAAGTTGTAAATATAATTAACAAGAAGAATTATGCAAATATTTTAGATTGATTATCTATTATTATTAAGATAGATATATTTCCTATCTGTTTCCTTAGATTTAGCTTTATTTTAGGTAAATAATTACTGATATATGTATATATAATGCAAATAAATTCTATATGTTGCTCACCAGAAATAATATTCAAAATATCTACCAAGTTCTTAAGTAGGTCTGAGGTGGAAAGATTGCAGACATATAAAACATATATAGGGGTATCCCTCACCAAAAAAAAAAAAACATAGAGGTATCTTGCTGGTTTTAAAAATAATAATCCTATTATTGATAGTTTTCTTCTCTGAATTTTTAATATAAGTAATATATTTATATTTTTTTAATATGTGAATAGTATATCCGGTTGAACCAGTGACCCAGTACTCTGACTGAGTCGATGAACGATCCGAGTTTTAAAACACTGGTAATACTTATTTTGTAAAAATGCTTCTGAAAATTATAATTATTTTTTAGTTTTCAGAATTAAATCCAGAGAACATGTCTGTGTTATTTTTATTTTGTGTTTAGACTTTTATTTTATTTTTTTAAAAATCAGAAAATACTTATTTCATTAATTATTCTACAAAATAATTTTGAGGACAAAAAAAATAGAACACAATCAAATAGACCCTATATTGATACTGAAAATGTGCACCAAGAACTAAAATCGAATGGTGGATGTGTAGTCTGTCTTCATATATATATATATATATATATATATATATATATATATATATATATATATATATATATATATATATATTTAACGTCCTATACTTATTTTTTAATAATTTATCGTCCTTGTGATATTTTTTATCCAAGTTCATTTTTATTGTCGTTAAATATTATGTTAATTTGTCCATTTTGTCTTAGTTAACATGCAAAAAACATGAACAAGATAAATGATTAAAAAATGTACAAGGGGATAATAATAAAATATTAAAACATAGGGAAATCATTATCTCCTTCTACATGAGATAAGAACTTTTTCCTACACAAATTCGTTTTCCGTGCCAATTAATTTTTCTTTTCTTTTTTAATTTAAAATGTGGGACCCACATTTAACTTATCTCTACTTTTTCTCTCTCCTACTATCCTACAACATAAGAAAATATGCACCCTAAAACATAAGGGGAATTTTTGGACTTTTTCCTTATAAAAATGAAAAAGATAAAATAAAAAACTTAAAGTTAGGAACAATATGAAACCAAACAAGCCAATGAGGTATATGATCAATACAAAAAAAAGAGTCTTATGCTCAATATCCACTATAATTTGTAGCCCAAGAAAAAAGTATGAATGTTTCGCTGTGAAAAAAACATATAGAATTGAGATAATTATCGTTATATATATTTTTGGACACTATTGCGATTTACTTAATTTAGGATTAAATAGTATAAAATTCTTAATTCTTTTTGTAAAATATAGTCAAATTTGTCATTGGTGCTTTATTTCTATTATTTTAATCTTCTATCTTTTTCAAACATTATTTTAAATTTATTAAAGAATAAATACATAGAATTAAAATAAAATGAAAAATTAAACTACTAGGATAATAATATTTTTTTCTTTAGCAGCAATCTATATCTATAACAATGATGCATTCAAATACATCAATACCCTTTTTTTACAATGTTTATGTACCTTATTAGCTTATTCAGTTCCATATTGTTACTCACATCATTTTTAAAAAAATATTATTGCAAAGGAAAAAACTCCCTATATGATTTAATATTTTCTCACTTACCCCATTAATTACTTCTCTTTTTTAATCATTTATCTCCACTATATTTTTTTCACTGTTCACAGGGGCAACATAAACAGGTTAGCCCAATATTTCACCGCGTTAAGGGTGGACTTGGATAGAAAAAATCACTAGAAAATAACTGATCAAAAAAATAGGGAGTTAAATTATTTTAGAATAAATCATAAGGATTTTTAAACTTTTCACTTGATTTTATACTAATGTGATTGGATCCTTTCATGTGTTATTTAATATGACCATGTTATATGAGAGAATCATAATCAATCAAAAGTGAATGAACAGTGATAAGGGAAGGAAGAAAAAATATATTAAGATATGTAGTTACAAAATCAACTCATTGATTCACCCTTATATGATTTAGATTATCTCAAATGACAAGATCATTAGTGGTGGAACCACATTGGGTGGAGGGGGTACCTTGACACTAGCTTATATTTGAAAATTAGCCACGTTTTAAACGTGGCTAAATAACCTTCCATGTTTTAGTGTTTAACCCCAATTAAATTCTCTTTGACCCTGGGTTAGGAGGTTGGCTCCGTCACTGATGATCGTATTAAATAATATATGAGAGGATCGATTTGCATTCCAATAACAGAGAAAACTCCGCTTAACTAAAGACATTGAAATTTCGTTGAATAGGTTTGCAATTTTTTTTTTTCCTTATCATATATTGATAAAACGCAATGTCAACATGTGTCATTTTTATTCAACAACAACATACATATATGCATGGGGATCAGCTTAAATTAATGCAAGTTTAAAACTTTTTATTCTATACTTATCTTAAATAAATTAAAATTTTATATATGGATGTGCATAACAACCATTCTATTTCCTGGTACTGTTTCTGAAAAGAAATAATTTCTTTCTATTTTTGTGTCTTAGAACAGTTTCTGAGAAAAAAAATATGGTTGATAACATGTTCTATTTTTATTCTGAGAATGAAAATTGTGTTTGATAACATAGCATATAATAAAATAAAAAATCATTTCTATTAAGCATAAAATTTTTCCGAATTATCACTTTCCTTTTTATATGATGTGGTGGTGGTGGTGGTTATGGCATGGTGGTGGTGGTGACGGGCGACAGTGGCGTGATGGTGGTGATAGTGACATAGTGGTGGGGGTGGAGGTGTCGATAGTGGCTGTTGCAATGGTAGTGGTAATAGTGGCGACGGTGGTGGCAGTGACATGATAATGGTAATGGTGGTGGTGATGACGACAGTGACTGTGATGATGGTAGTAGTAATGGTGACGATAGTGGTGGCATGACGGTGGTGGTGGTGATGGTGATGGCGAGTGGCTACGCCGATAGTGATTGTAATGGTTGTGGTGGTGGCGTGGTGATGGTAGTAGTAGTCGTCGTGTCAGAATAATGGTGGTGGTGGAGAGAGATTAATAGAGTCAAGTATTTCTCATTTTATGTCTGGGAATAAAAAAATATAATTTTTTTTGTTCCTCAGTACATAAATTGAACCCATTTATTTCGGGAATAAATAAATAAACTAATTTTGTCAAACACTATTTACCCGAAAAAAAATTAAAAAAAAAAAATGATTATAGAAAGATTGTTATTCATACCCATAGAGAGAGAAACTGACTTGTTCGATAAACCAAGATAATGAAATCCTTGTTTGCACTATCTGAGCAGTATCCGGGGTTTGCGACTTTGTATGCTTTTTTATTGACTAGCATCATAAAATTAAAGCCATCATCAAAATTGCCCTTAGGCCTTACCTGGATAGTGGAGAGAATGGTAGACAAAATAGTGTTCAAAGGCCAAACATTCTTTATAATATAATCTTTAGCCTAAAGCTTTATTGATGGCCTTCTTTTTGACAAGTTGTCGTTTTTCTTAGAATTTTGTTATATATCTTTTTAAAACTCTCCTAATACATCTTTAAAAATTACTAAAAAACAGTACGTTTTTACTAATTAAGAGACTATTACAAAAATTAACTAAAGGATTTAGTTTTTTTTTCTTATTCTGATTTCTCATTTTGTTGCCAAACTTACCTAATCAGGGGAACATGAATTAATGAAGTTGGTTTTCTTGCCCTATTCACGGGACAGAGATGTGGATTATAAATTGGTGGCTGGAAAAGGGGATTAAAAGGACATAGTATTTTACTTTTTAAAATGATAAATGTTTTTTCCATTTTTATAATGGTAGTTTTGTATTTTTTTTATTTCTCTGATTTTTTTTTTTGATATTATCTATCGGTTCATCGATTATTTAGCCTGTCAGATTCAAATCGGATAAGACCACATGAATAGCAAAACTCAGTTTTAACACAACTGCATTCCTAAGGACTCGAATTTAAAATCATTAATTAAGTTGAAACAATTACTTATCAATTGATCTACGGTTGATGGTCATTTCTCTAATTTTGTAGTCTCAGCTTTTGTATTGCCATTAAGAATTAAGATTCGCTAGTTCAAATTATTTAAGATAAGGTAGGAACTCCTTAAATATATGAGTTTAAATTTCCTCTTAGTCAATAGTATAGCTTGGTGGTGATCTTTCCTTATTAGGGTTTATGGGGTAAGAAGTTTTTTTGAGTACCTCTACTTGCTTTCCATTATTCTAAACAAGTTATTGACGTCTAGCAGGGTTGGAATAATTTATCCTTACAATTCATTTTTTACAAAATAAAATAAAATTATAAGCTTAAGTGTATAGTTGTAGTATAACTAAATATTTAAAAAATAAGAAATTTTTAATGTAAATTAAATTAATGCACACATACACTAATATAACTATTATTGTGTTATAAAGTAATGTTAATTTACGGGGGGGTTTTTCATTGAAAAAATTTTAGAGAGCGAAAAATTGTCCTATTTCATGATAAAAAATTGTCAAAAGCTAAAGGTTCTAATAATGCTTAAAGATGTTTAATTAATAAAAATTAAATTTTAAGCTTTTCTGATCTTATCATGAATTAAACAAATTGTGAATATAAATATCCGTGTTGAAAGGGATTTTGGATCATATTTGTAGTGCTGTAAATTATTGAGAAAGGTAACAATTGTGAGAAAGTGTGGCCAGTAAAAAACTTGAAACATGCTAAGCTTTAGGATGAATGTGTGCTAAATTATACAAACCGAGAAATCCATTTAGAGGTTCTGGTTGATGCAAGCACATGGATATAAACCTGTACAAGCACATTGGCACCTTCTAGATTCTAGTCTATAAAGTTGAAAGTTTACTGTTGGGTTTTTGCAAATCCAGCCAAGCAGGCAGAACCACAAATTTGGTGTTTTTCTAGAACTTCAAAACATTTGATATTATTTTTGATTACATTGACTAACAGACACAGCCCTTTCACTTTTTAATAGAAAAAATTATTCTATGCTTATCACTCAAGGAGTTAGGCACAACCTAATTATATCGGGATATAAGGAATAAAGGAAATAAAGATGGTATTTATTTGTTCATAATTGTCAACCTGAAATTAATTTGGCAACAAAGATCTATATATTAACTCTGAAGAGTCCATCAATATGGCACTTACAATTTAGGGAAATTTTCAAAAAAAATCCTCTAAATTTCCTATAGAATTACTTATTCTTTTCTTCAAAATTTTAAATCATTTATTTCCTTATTTAAAGTTTCCTTATCACTTACCTCTCTAACTTAATTTTTCATCAAAAAAATAAAGTTAACGGAGTTAATTTTTTTAAAAAAATACCTTAACTATCCTTAAAATAAAATAGAACAAAATAACGTAGAGGAACCATTGATGTCATGTGCTGCGACTTGCATTGTCTTGTCTTCATCTGAAATAGGAGGAGGAGAAAAATTTGTAAGCATTGTTGTGTTGGATTTCGTAGATCTGGGTCGCCTTGTCTTCTTATGATGCACTATAGCCTTATTCTTTATCACTATAGAGGAAGAGAGAGAACACAAAGCACAACACTACACAACTCCAAAATAGGAGGGTGAGAAAAATTTGTAAGCGTTGTTGTATTGGATTTCGTAGATCTAGGTCATCTTGTCTTCATTTGATGCGTTGTAGCCTTATTCTTTATCACTGTAGATGAAGAGAGAGAACGCAACACACAACACTACATAGCTCCAAAATAAGAGTAGGAGAAAATTTTGTAAGCTTTGTTGTGTTAGATTTTGTAGATCTGAGTGTGTATCTCTATTTGTCTGAAGCTTATGGTTATGTGATTTATGTTATTTGTGTTTATTACGCCCGGCCACTTCAAGAATCAATGACTATCCTACACACTAACACGAGACTTTTCAGCTTGCTTTATCCTCACTCGCACACTTCTTTTTCCCAGGAGGTCACCCATCCCGAATTATTGCAAGTCAAGCACGCTTAACTATGGAGTTCTTTCATTATGTGCTACCGAAAAGTATATGCATCTTGTTAGTATAGGCAATACAACTTAATTCTTATAAGCTATCCCCAACTGTGCAGTTTCATACGGACTTTGAAATCTCTCTCTTTAGGGTATCGATTCGATTCATTCATGTAACCCCCGCTGGAAGCCTGCTAGGAGTCGCTCCTTGTCTATGTCCTTTTGCACCGGCGATCACTCACTGCCCTCGTCAGCTCTCAGGATGTTACATGCCCATCAGCTTCCGCCTGGTTCGTCTTCGAACCACTTCGTACTGGAAGAGAGGTCCTGCTCTGATACCACTTGTTTCGCCCGATCACTTCAAGAATCAATTACTATCCCCAAACAATAGCACGAGACTTTTCAGCGTGCTTTATCTTCACTCACACACTTCTTGAGAAAATTCATAGGAGGTCATCCCTCCTAGAATTATTACAAGTTAAGCACGCTTAACTATGGAGTTCTTCCGTTATGGGCTACTATAATGACCCTAACTGAAAAATCTTAGTTAGAGATTTAATTTAAGGATTTAAATGCCATAATTAGATTGAGTGAGCGATTTCGAGTATTTTGACTGTAATCATGACTATGTTATGAACAGTGCGTTCTGCCGGAGAATTTACAGTTTTGTGAATTAACCGGTAGAGCTTAAATGAGCAAAATAATTTTAGGAACATAATTTGAAAATTCTGACGACAAATATGAGTTCAGAACGAAAAATTGTATAGTCTGGCACTTTCCGTGAAAATCTCGTGAATAGTGTTTCTACCGGGTATTTTGTACTGTTGTTTAAGCAACCGGTAGAGCCCAGAAACAAATAATTGATGAAATAAGAATAAGAAAGTCCAATATATGCCAAGCAAGTCAATATAGGCCCAAGAAAATGATAAGTTTATAAGTTTAAGTTTCATAAGTAAATGAAGTACAATTAGTGATTCACAGTGCATTTCGTCAAAAACGGTGCAAAAATAATACTGTGAATTATGAATATTGTTTTGTAAGAATTAAAAAGTAATATAAATGATTTTAGAAAAATAAAAAAATATTTGTAGCTTTGAGTTAGTTCCGGGTTAGTTTAAGTGAAAATACGCGAAAGAAAAATACCCGGGTAAAAGGCCACATGTGCTCACCTTCTTAAGTCACTTAAGTCTCATTTCCAAATCAGTTTCTCTCTCCTCTCCTCACTCTCAAAACCGAGCTGCAGCCATGGGGGAAGGGTTTGGGGTTGTCTTCTTCCTTCTTTGATTTCTCCATGGTTAAGCCACCAAATCTTCCACCCAATATACCAATCTCATAGGAAATCGTCCAAGGAAGCTATTCCACCCCTCCATTTGAGCTGATTTCGTTTGTGGAGGGAGATATTCATCACTCCATTTTCGGATTACTATTCATCCAAGGTGAAAAAGGGGGTTTTTTGTGGAGTCTTGCTTGTTGGTCACCTTCTAGACCTTGTATAAGCTTTTGGAGGTAATGAACCTCTATTTCCATGGTATTATTTTGATGATTTGAGTTATAAAAGTTATGAGTATGTTTTGGTAGGAAAGCATTGTGTATTAAACTTTGATTTAATGATGAATCTTTGATGTCTTGGATTTAAGAAATGAAAATAAGCATTTGTATGTATGTAAAAAAAAAAATTAGAAAAAAATCCTATGCTTTCCTCTACATGTTCGGCCATCATAGGTGAAGAGTAGGTTGTTGTGCAAAAATTTTATCTTAAGTATTAAGAAGGTTTAATGTGTAGGAATTAAGTGGAAATTTGATAAATTAGTGAAAATGCCAAAGTGGGAAAAATTATATGAAATATGCCCTTAGGTTTAGGCCTTGTGGGGCTTTGGAGGGACTTTATGCTCCAAAAATTAAGTTGGAAACTTAAGAAAACATGTATTTGTATGTGTAAGTTACATGTAAGTGAAGAAAAAGAACCTTTGTCTATGTCCTTGTAGTGTTCGACCTAGAGGGTGGTATAGGGGTATATTTTGTTACATTTTATTGTAAATAAAATGTGTTGTAATTCATTGTATAAAATTGATGAGTTAAGAAGTGAAATGACTTGAAAAATGGTTGAAAAATACTTTGATTTCCTAAGGGTATGTCCGCGGCTTTTGAAGTAAAATGGCATGAATGATATTGAAAATTCTCAAGTGAATACTTGATTAAAATTAAAGAATGCTAACGAGTATAAGGTGGTCTAGACTTGTGTATTGGCATAACATTGGCAAAAGTATAAAGAAAGGAAGATAAGCGATAAAATGTATGCCTTATGGAAAGTCTAGGCATGATAGCATTTTATTGATTTGTATTTGTGGATTCTTGCTCTAGGTGCACCTAGGGACTAAAAAGGATCGGAATCTCTTGAAGACATATAAGTAACTTGTGCAACAAGTAAGCGTATTGGTAAAGCTTCAAGAGGTAAGCTCTATGTTTAAGGAGTCTTTTCCTGCTTGAGTGCTCCACCATGGTTAGTGAACTATGGTTGGACTGTATGACTGTGATTTAGATGCTTTGTATATATGCATTCATATAGAGTTATTTGATAACATGATATGTTTTGCTCTGATATGACTTCTGTAATATGATTTCTGTAACAATCTCTGGCCATTGATTGTATAGTACCCGGACGTCCGCTTTGGGGTCCTCCCTCGGGACTGATGGTGTACGCCTCTGATATGTCTGGTTCCTCTTTGGGGTCCTCCCTCGGGAACACGTGCGTTGATTTCCGCTTGGGGTCCTCCCTTGGGAATGATGGCGCACATCTCTGATATGATATGGATATATGCTCTGTTCTGTTATGATATCTGTTATATGTTGTATTCGTATACTTTGTATCTGACTTTCATGCAGGAGTGAGCCAGGGGTATGGAGAATTCTCTATAAACCTGAAGCTTATTGAGATTTGTAATCTCACCCCTCTTTGGGGACATATTTTCAGGTGCCCAGATTCCCGGTGAGTCCTCACTAGGCAGGGACACGACACGTGGCTGAGGCAGTTGACAGATCGGATTTTGAGTGGCTGTAGGCTACTACCTTTTTGGAGTGTTTGATGTATTTTAGTATTTTCGCATTTGATGGATCATGATATTGATCCTTTATTGTGTATATGGCATGTATATGTTTTGTACATGTCTGTCGCTTTGATGCATGTACATTTGGGTATTCAGGCACGTTATATGATGAGGTAGTATTCAGATATGTTTACGTGTTGGATTGCATGTTGTTAGATATAGTGGCACTGAGCCAAGTTATGCATGCGCCCATGGATGGCATTTGATTATATTTGTATAAACTGTTTATCAAGAAATGCTTTTGTGAGGGATTAGAAAATCCCCAGTTGTCCGATTTATAGAGGAAACTCTGCACGATTTTCGTTTACGACGAATGAGAATTTAAAAAGAAAAAGAAAAAGTTAGCTCGTATTTTCAGAAGTTAAGTCTTCCGTTGTTTTCTGTTTTATCATATGTATGTTAATTGAACCGACTCGAGACGGGGATGTTACAGCTACCAAAAGTAGATGCATCTTGTTAGTATAGATAATACAACTTAATTCTTATAAACTATCACCAACTGTGCAGTCTCATACCTGCACTATCTTTAGAATCTCTCTCTTTCGGGTGTCGATTCGATTCATTCATGAAACCCCCGCTGAAAGCCTGTCAGGAGCCGCTCCTTGTCTGTGCCCTTTCGCACCGAGCCCTTTCGCAGCGGCGATCACTTCTCGTCCTTGTCAGTGCTCGGGAGTTACAATGTTTATGCTTTGGTGACCCTTTTGACTTCTTTCCCTCCAAAAGACCTTTTTTTTAGGATAATTAAGGTATTTTTCAAAAAAATTAACTACGTTAACTTTATTTTTTGATGAAAAATTAAGTTAGGAAAGTAAATGATAATTTTTTTTAAAAAGTGTAAATAATTAAAAAAATTTAGAAAGGGGTAAGTGATTATGAAAAAATTTACCGAATTTTTTTAAAGTTTTTGTTACAATTTATTCCATAACCAATGGGTGAACCAAAGCTCTTCTTTCACTCCCCAAATGCTCTATATATACATAGAGGTGGCAAAGTGGGCGGTCCGACCTGCTCCGCCCCGCCAAAAATGAGCCAACCCGCCTTGTTCCGGTTTTGAAAGTGGACTCAAAAACTCAGCCCGCCCCGTCAGCCCGAGCCTATTTTACACTGATCCGCCTCGACCCGCCATCAACCCGCAAAAAAATGAGTCTGCCCCGTCCCGCTTTAGAGTTGGGTTGAAAAACTCAGTCCGTCCCGTCCTATTTAGCGGGTTGGACGGGTTGGCCCGCCGAACTGAGCCCGTTTTGCCGGCTCTATATATACATTGTACCCAAATAATAATAAAAATAATAATGCTTCTCTCGTGAGTCGTGAGCCTTATAATCACCATTAAATTATGCTCTTCCTTTTATTAAACCGTCTCAAGCACACACCCTCTTCTTAAGTTAAGTCAAAAGCACAAAAACAAACAAAAAGTAAAGCCACAATTTTCTTGCTTCAGTGAATCACCATAGGTAGTAGGACAATAACAATATTTTTCCCTTTAGGTTGGTCAGTTTGACTGAATAGTATTTTTTGTGTTTCTTTTTTTTGGGGAAGGCGGTGTTCTGGTTTGACTGGACTGATGAAGAAGATGCTGAGGTGGGGACCATTCTCACAATTATTCTACAATATTAGTTGCCATCCCACTTGCTTTCTATATGATTAGAATTTAGATCTATTCTTTTGGCTTCTTTTCTGTTTTTTCCATCAAAAATTGTACTTTTGCTCTTTCCCTTTCTCTACAGTGCTGTCAATAACTAAGAATTGCAGAGTTCCCATACTCCACTTACTCTTTTCTGCTGCCACTATGGAATATGGGACCTCAACTTTGTAACTTTTCTTTCTTTTACTCATCACTTTCTCTGGATGCAATATTTTATGGTCCATTTCTCAGTCCTCCTCCATCCCTTTTATCATTGAGTCACTACACTACTTCCTAGTTTCTAGTATGAGGAATTAAAAAAGTTTGCTACTTTCTGACACCCATCTTTGTGGCTTCCTTAAAACTGCATGTCTTTGTATTGCCTACACCTAAAGCCTCAATCTTTAAGACATGCATGTCTTTCTGTCACTTTGAAACTTCCATTAGAGATCTATATTCTAACATTTATTTGCTTCTTTGTTCTTAGGAATCTTCAGTTTCTTTCCATGAATGAATTTGAAGATACCATTCCCCACTTATTCAGATGCCCGATCAGTTTAGATTTGTTTGAAGATCCTGTAACTTTATGCACGGGCCAAACCTATGACAGGTCAAGCATAGAAAAATGGCTGGCTGCAGGTAACTTCACATGCCCTGTCACAATGCAGAAGCTTCATGATCTATCCTTTGTTCCAAATCACACTCTTCGCCACTTGATCGATCAGTGGCTTCAACTGAGTCTCCAATTTGACCCTGGTAACTCTGCAACTGCAACTATCTATTCTTTAGCTGCTCTGAAACGCACCCTTGAATCTCATGAGAGCAACTTCGAGAACAAGCTTCAAGCACTTGAGAAAATCAGTGTCTTATCTGATGAGTATTGTTCTTTTAAGAAATCATGTTTCCTCCAATTGGATTTCTTACCACTACTCTTGGAACTAGTTTTTGGAAGAGTAGATGCTCAAGTATTAAAAAATCACATGGTGTTTATAGAGCTAGCACTTTGTTGCATTCTAAAATTGCTTCCTCTAGGTAGTTTGGATCCTCTAAATATGATCAAAGATGAGTCAAAATTAGCCACATTTATTCTATTATTTCAAAAGGGAACTAGCTCGGTTAAGATTAGCTTGTGTCATCTTATAGAGTCAGCATCATCATCTCAGACAGAAGAGTTATGTTGTGTTCTTGGAAACTCTCGCGTACTAGTGCATGAGATTGTTCTAGTTGCTAGCCAAAATTGTGAGGCTTCTGAGGATGCAATTAAAGGCTTATCTGCACTGTGTTCTTTGCAATGTAACAGAGAGAGTTTAGTGAGAGGAGGAGCAATAGATGGGATCATAACATACATTTCCTCATCAGGTTCTGAAAGAAGAAAGAAGAAGTTGGCACCACTGGCAATGGCAACAGCAGAGAAACTTTTGGAGCTAGAAAGTGCTAAAGTGGCATTGGTGAATCACCCAAATGGTATTGAAACTCTGGTGAATATGGTTTTCAGGGTATCTGATCAAGAAAGAAGTGAAAGTGCTGTTGAGCTACTTTTAATTGTTTGTGGTGATTTTGGGCGTGCAAGAGAGGAAGCCATTGGGGCCGGAGTTTTGACTCGGTTGCTATTGCTTCTGCAGAGTCAGTCTAGTACCACAACAAAATCAAAGGCAAGAATGCTGCTCAAATTGCTAAGAAACAAGTGGAATGAAGAGCCAAAGCAGACGTAGACTCTGAATGATAATAATAATAATAATAGTAATACAATTGATGTAACAAAATAATAATAATAATAATAATCATAAAGACCAAACATATATATATATAAATGTTTGATGACTTTGTGGGGTCTCATTGTTGTTGTGCCACTGATAGATTTGTTCCCATATACCTGTAATCTTTGAATAATTGAATATCATCAGGAGTTCAAAACTCAATTTTGTCCTCATTATCGCGCACACACAAGCAAAGCCAATAATTAAATATCTAAACTGGCTATGGTTTGAATTCAAACTTAAGATTTTTGATGATGAAAGAATATGCTAAAAGTGGTATTCTCTCTCTCAAAGCATAGTTTTACCTTTTACTGGAATGAAATGAAATGACAAACTAATCCAGATGTGCTTTAAATAGAGCGAGAAATGGCATAGATGGGTACAGAAATAAATTATTAAAACCAAAATAATATTGCAGATATGATCTGTCCATTATCGATCAATTTAAGAAGTCAGATAAAGTGACACCAGTATCAAATGAAAAATTACATTTGACAATAATGAAGTCACTTTATGGACTATATATTGGTTCATAGAATGCTTTTATATAAACAGAATATAATAGTATTAGTAATAATTTGAATGCTTTAACAAGAGATCTCACTTGGACACTTTCCTAGAGCCTTTTTTCCATTTCTTTGACAATTGTGAGACGAAAATGTTGCATTCAAATCCCGAGACTAATGAGTAATGGTAGAAATTAGTTGATAGCCATATGTATTCATTTCCCTGGCCTTTTAACTCAATTAAAGGCATTTTATTTAAGGGAAATATAAGTATTATATTATAAGAATAAGTTTTTTATTCTCCAATCTTTTTTTAATTATGTATCGAGGATAATATATAATTAAAATATTAAAATTACTGACATGAATATACAATAAAAAATGATTGCAGGATGTTCCATAACACAAAAACAAAATACTACCCCCGAAACAAAATGGAGTCACATCCTTATAATTCGAGGCTGCTAAAAGGTACCCTGTTCGTCTTTTGACTTTTTAGGTTGAATTGCGGGCATCAACTCAATGATTTCAGAAAATAGAAAAGGACAGATTCCTTTTCTATTCCATCTATTCTTTTCCTTTGTTTATTTTCTCCTTTTAATTCTCCAATCAAATCTCGGTTCCAGGAACCATCCTTATAGTGATTTAACTCAAAATGGAATTTTTTTCAAACAGGCAGGTAAGATATGCAGGACCATGTCTGATCAGTGCTGATTTGCAAGATTCTTCGAAATATTGTGTAAGACAAAGTTTTACATCACATCTTGTACCACATTATTTAATTACATGAATCATCATTTTTTTGGGTCAAATATTTACTAGTTATAATTGTTAAAATATTAAATATGATCGTTAAAGTTAAAGACAAATGTAATAAACATAATAAACAGAGAGTATTCTTTTATAACAAATGTGTCTAAGAATGTTTTGTGGTAATTGCTAACCCTCTCTTGCATATTTAGATGAAGAGTGATGTTATATTACTTGAAATAGTCAACAAATTTAATTACAAATTGTCAATTTTAAAGATATACTTAACAAAATGTTTTGTGGTTTTTTTCTGTTTAAGGTTCATCAAAATATCATTTAAATTTACATGAACTACTCATTTTACCCTGTTAACAAAATCCCTTTTCTATATCTAAATCCTTTTGATTCTCTTAATCAAATGTTTTGGGTTAGAATTTTTGAAATGGAAAAAATGACCTCAGGAGAGCTATTCCTGTATGAATCCAATCATGTTCAAACCAAATCAAATAAGGTAATTAATGAACAGGAGAAATGGACCAATACCTTTCTAGCAGTTTTTTAATGGGAGTAAACTGATATTTTTGTTGGAAATGGAACGAGGGAGCCCAAAACCCTTTGCAAAGGGTACATCCACCAATGGGCCAAATGACAAACCATAATAAGTGGGCCGATACCACATCTCAACCCAAAACCTTAAGGCTGTAGGTTTATGGGTCTTTCACACTTATATGGTCATCACATACTTGATTATTTTCAACATCCTCCCTCAAGTGTGAGGCCTAATATCATTCTTACCCCAAGGGCAACTTCTGCGGAAGTCTTTTTTTTTTTTTCTCTTTTAAATATTAGTGTCACACTAGCCTTGGTTCAGAGGCCTTCCAAACACTTGGCCCAGATCGTAACGAGGGAGCCCAAAAATCTTTGCAAAGGGTACATCCACCAATGTGCCAAATGACAAACCATAATAAGTGGGCCGACACCACATCTCAACCCAAAACCTTAAGGCTGTAGGTTTATGGGTCTTTTACACTTATATGGTCATCATTTGGTCTATGTCTAGTCTATGTAGTACTTCTTTACCACTTATACTTGATTATTTCCAACAATTTTGGCACAAGCAAAGACGAGATGACCAATGCCATGGCTTATCACACATCCTAAAGGTAAAATGGCTTATGTTGTGTTTAACCACGTTTTAAGTGGGAACAGTGACCAAAATGCCACGTTTTGGCAAAAAAATTACCAGAATGCCACGCGAACAGTAAAATTTTCCAAATTGTCACGCGGGATAATTCGCTACACAGTGTACCGAATTATGTATGCAAGTAATTCGCTACACAGTGTAGCGAAATATGCCACGTCAGAATGCACAGAACCAAAAAGTGTCATGTGTCAGAATTGTTGAAATTCGCTGCATAGGGTAGCGAATTTCAACAATTTTGACACATGGCACTTTTTGGTTTTGACGTGGTATATTTCGCTACACTGTGTAACGAATTACTTGCATGCATAATTCGCTACATTGTGTAGCGAAATATGCCGCGTGGCAGTTTGAGAAATTTTACTGTTCACGTGGCATTTTAGTAATTTTTTTGCCAAAGCGTGGCAAAATAGTCACTGTTCCTTTTAAGTGAGCTTTCGTGCTTGGAACAGGAAACAAAAATAATAAATATAAACATTAGGGTCATGGCTAGTTAGTAGTTAAAAAAGAAAGAGAAAGGAGAAGATACCATACTAATACTTGCTCAGTGGCTTAGAATTCATATAAGTAACGACTATTTTATTGAAAGCTTATTGCAAGATTACAACAATTTAATATGAGAGTTGAACAATCCCCGGCTTAAGAATTAAGAAACTATATCATAAATTTGGGAAATACCTTCCTCTGCAACATTTAAAGCAAAAACTTATATCACAGTTGATTTACATTCCAGAATTAAAAGAGTAAAAATATAAATAAAAAAAGTTAAATAAATAAACAAGGGTTCACATCTTAAGTTGTAAACTTCCAAACTTGAGAGAAGGTCTTCATATAGCTGGCATTGCTTAGTATGGATTAAACAACACGTATATAAGTATCATGTGAGGTCTTAAGATAGTGTGATGAAGTGCTGCAGAGAACTAACCAAACTTGGAGGCCAGTGCTTAGTGTCTCTAACATATGAAAGGTCTGTAAAATGGGGATCAAGAAGAGTTGCTATAGTAAATTGGTTTTCAGCAAGCAATGAGGCATGCTTATCTGCATATAAGGCTGCTGCAAGAGCTGCATGTACTTCTGCTTAGGGGAAAAAGTAGTATTAGAGAAAAGTGAGAGTTCCCTTTTCAGCATGATTTTAGAATGCAATGCCTATGAACATACCTGGATACCCTTTTAGAGATATTGAAACATCTTCCATCTCTGCAATTGCTTCTTCTCTATCACCAACTTCATACAGGGCCAGTGCTCTTCCTACCCTTGCATACTCTGATAATGCCAAGTCTTTGTATCTTTCAACAACCTGAAAAAATGAGCAGGCATGTATACCCGAGTAAAACTCAGTCATAATTGAACTATTGAATATGAGAATAAACTCATTGGCAACTAGAAAGTGACATGTGATGCCTTGAAATAGCTCAGGTTGAGCCTTCAAATACAAATTACAGAACAATATCAAGAACTGAACTCTTGCAACTTCCCAACTCTCAGGCATGAATTTTGCATGATACTCAATTTATTATAAGTGCTTCACAATATTGAGATTGTATGATATCTTTGCTTAGATATTCCCGCTTCCAATTCCATACCCTGTCTTTTTTTATGCTTCAATATCAAAATTAGAATCTTTCAGGAGTATAACGAACCGACATGATGCCTACACTTAGGCCATACAAATGCAAGAAATATTCTGCATAATTTTTGGCAGGTAACCATATTGGTTTGCTTTCCAAAATTCAATAAGTTACTGCATACCATGCCCTAAAGCCCTAAAGTGGCAGATCAAATATCTGAATATAAATGCAATGACCATTAAGTTATGACAATCGTTTACATCTCCATATCCCCTGTAAATAACTATGGCAAAATTAGTTTCCAAATAATTGAATCTATAACGTTACAGTATCACATAAATATTTCATCATCTTATAAAAATATTAAGTCTTATAATCAATCTTTAACAGTTATTCTACTTACATCTAACAAATCTAATTTAATTTGTTAAATGGATTAACGATAGAGGTTCGGAATCTAACTTCCATAAAATGATAAACACCCCAGCCCCAAACACAGATAATAGGGTTTCACATACTTACAAACTATATTATATCTGACCGGTAAAACTCTACACAAGAGTGTCTTACTGGTAACGTAGTTTGTAAACAGTAAATATAATCTTATATATATATGAGTTAGGATATTTTAACTATCAAAAATTCTTATTACTAACTTACTATCCATCACATCACCATTGGATCAAAGAGAGAGAATGTTAAAAAGTTTTTGAAGAAAGAGAAAATGTTAATCTAATGGTGATTAGATAGGTAATAAGTTGGTAGTGGAAAATTTTGATAGTGAGAATATTCCTCCTCTATATATATATATATATATATATATATATATATATATATGCTCTTTATTTAATTAAACGAAGGGGAAAAGAATTCTCATGTTACATGAGAATTCTTTCTCCTACTAAAGAGAAATCGAAACGTGTGCAACAATTTTTCATCACTTATTGTGTCTATGGTAGGAGAATTTTTTCTCCTACAACATGAGAAAAGAGGGACCTTAAATGAAAGGATATTGGATAACTAAAAAAGTGCACATCACCTGAGAAAAGTAGTCAAGAGCGCCATTAAAGTCACCAAGAGCCTGTAATTCTCTTCCTTTCTCCAACAACTCCACTGCTTGAGAAACTCTTTGTGAGATTAAAGCACTGGCATCTCTTTCAGAAGGACTTACTGGGTCATATGAAGAAGACGCAGGTTGAAATTTGTTGTTACTAATGGCACTGTCACCAATACCATCACCAAAGCTGGGAGGAACAGGAAGGAGAAGGAAACCAGAGAGGGGCAGAGAGAAGAGTAACAAGCGCCTCTTTGGAAGTTGAGCTCTGAAAATGGGTGGTGAAGCTTTGCTATGAGAATTCTGAATTCTGGTTTTGGAAGGAAGATGGGAAATGAGTGGTGCTCTGAATGCACCCACCATTGTTACTGAGTTAGGAACCAAAACCTGAGCTTCTTCTTTGTTTGCAAGGAATCTCTGCAGCCATAATAACCAAACCACTGCTAAGGACTTCAGAATTCAGATAACTCCCAATCCCATGCTTTTTTATTTTATTTTTCTCAACGGATTTTTCACATGAGATATTTTGTATCTCCTTGTGGTCCATTTTATTACTACTCTCTTTAAAAAATTTATTTTATTACATTTTAAAAATTATGTATTAAGTAATAAAAGTTATATATTAAAAACAAAATTATATAAATTTATATTTTTTATTTTTATAAATATGTAACTTTATTCATACAATTTCTATTTAAAAAAAAAAAGCTAAAAATAGTCCTCGATATTCAATTGATAAAAATTGTATTTTTTTTATTTTACATGGCGAGTGATATTTTATATTTTATATTTTATATTTATTTCTTCTTCTTTTTTTTACTTGGAAACATTTTAGATTTATTTCAGTTACAGTTTATACTACTTTCTTGAAAGAATTTTTATATATTTCAATTTTGTGCGATTAATATAAATATTTAAATTAATTAATTTAATATTAGTACTGAACTATAAATTAGAAAAATAATTGCGTGTTAATGTTTGATATAAGAGCATCATATAAACGGAATAAAAAAATTATATTTAGAAACAAAAAATATTTAATAAATTCTTAATATATAATATCATTGAAAATTAAATATTCTAGCAATTACATACATGCATAATGAACCTGTTCACCACACTTCCTGGATCTCTTTGGTGTGATTTATGTTTCTGCATTCACTCCCTCCTATTCAGAAGAATATCATACTATTAATCCATGTCATTACTCAAAGCATAAAAAAGTAAAATGAAATGAAATTGAGCAAAAAGTATATGTCACTTAGATTAAGAGTACCACATTACCAGGTGCTATATGTCATCTATACTGGACATGTTTTCATTGTTCTCCTCTGTGTCATCTCCAATCAATTAGTCTTTTCCCCAAAACATCATACTATCAGTTAAAAGACAAATCATTATACAAATATCTAACTCACTTTTACATGTTCAAAACATAAACAACACATATTATATTTGAATTTCAGAAAAGTCATAGTTCTATATTTAACATTTTTATAAAGAGGCTAAAGTGGCCACTGAATTTTTTTAATTGGAGTGAAGCAACCACTGAGTTTGTAATATGTGATTCGGTGAGAATGTTCTTGATGGAAAGAAGGGCTTTGAGATCCAAAGGGTTCATCTTTAGGTGGTGTTGAACAGATGTGACTGTGAAAATGAGAAAAAGAAGTGAAGGGTACAAGTGAAATAACAGAGTGCGATGCGGGGTGGCCATTCAGTGTTCGGGAATGTGAGTAAGAGAAGATGAGGAAACTCAAAAGAGTTTGAAATTGCAAGAGAAGCAGAAAGTGCAGAAGCTGAGGAGGATCAACTACTCAGAGATTACAAAAAAAAAAAAAAAAAATGACCCCAGGTACATTACCACTCTAAGGTTAAGTAAATTTAGTTCTTTTGAAAGGTTCAAATATAAATATTAAAAATAAGATTACGTAAAAAGAATCTATTCTCAATTTGACAATTTAAACGGCCAAACGGAGAAGACAGAACGATGACGAATGTCATTATTATTCAGATTTCCCACCATTTGATCCTTTTCAATCTACAATGCCTATGTTGAAGACGGGGGATCGCACATTATTACTCATATTTCACGCCATTTGATCCTTTCCAACACATTGAGATGACAACAAACAATCCTCATAGCAAGCTTATCCAACAAATTTACATCATATTATTTGATTGTGTTCAGTACTTGCTCTTTGCTAAAGCTCAGGCACATCGACAGTTGGAACAATATCACTGCCTAGACATTATATACAATTTAAATTGGATTCCTTAAAATACTCTATCAGATGATATCCATGATTTTTTTTAAAAAATAAAATAAAATTGCACGTCTACACAAAAAATTAAATGTGTCTCAAAGACAAACAAGAACTCCTAAGAAAATGCTGACAACCATCATTATTATATTACATCTAATCTAATATTCAAGACAAAACAGGAACTTGAAAAATAAAAAATGGCTTCCGCTGATGTTAAATAACCAGCAAATTATGTTAGATATCTGATTCTGAAAGTGGATGCAACGTCCTTCTCTTGGAGATCATAGTTCTTCAAATGCAGGTTTTGAGCGAAATAGCTTCTTAAAATCAGCAACAACCACTTGTGGATGCATCAGACTGGGGTGGCTTGTCCTTAAAAATGTTCTTTTTTACCCCCTTACAGCCCTCGGCTAAGAGGCTAGGTATATCCAGAATCTGCAAACACCCAAAGAAAAATAAAAGAAAAAAGCAATATCATGGTCATCATCAAATGTAGCTCAACACAATTCAAAAAATGTCATCCATTTCAACATGCCCCCAAAACCAATTTTTCTTTAGGCCTCAACCCGTGTCTCTTAATCTATTTATTGCAAGTCATTGACCTTATGTGAAAAATACTACTTTCCCGAGATTGCATTAGGTAATTTTCTTAGCCAAACATTTCTGCCTTTCACACCACTCACTCAAGCAAACACATACACATATAAGGAGAGGGAGAGAGAGAACAGAGAAAGATTCACCATGGCCATCTAAATATGATAGTATGCATAATGAATCTTTGCAGCACACTAGATAGTGACCAAAATTATGTAAGGAAATGGGCATTATATGTCACTTGACATACCTTCAAGACCAGCTCCTCAAAGCATTGTTGTACGTTAACTCGAGTTTTAGCACTGCATTCAATAAATAGGCAACCATATTCCCTGGCAAAGTCTATTCCCTCTTTCTTTGTCACAACTCTATCACCCTCCTGAAAAATATCACCAACATGCATGTCAAGTCCTCTAATGAAATACAAGAAAAAGAAAATTCAGTAATAAGCTCTGATATGATGTCGAAATCAGAACAAGAATAAATATGAAATGTAGCTGAATAGACAAATCCAAGAGTTGAAGCAAGAATCGTAAAACGGGGGCCAAAATGGAGTTCATGCAATTCCGGATTTGTACTTGCTTAAATAACATGTAAAAGCATGCAAACAAGCATATGCTTCCTCATCATCTTTTTGTTAGTTTTCAATATGCTTTCCATTAATGATCTCCAAAAATTATTATTTCAAGGAAGATAAGCAATCCTTTTAGAACAAACAAGACAAACAAAAGACAAGTACACTATATCAAAAGAGTTCTCCAATCTCTTTGTACATCCGTAATAGAAATTCCTCTAAAAAGATGTGTGCTGACAGTCTGACACCCACATGGAAGCGAGAAAGACAACTCTGTTCCACAACTGATGGGGGGAGGAAACTTCTGATTAAAACTCATGTGTTACACTCCATCCAAGAATATCATAACCCCCAAAAATAGAGCACAGCGCCAAAGAATTTCATCCCCTTGCAGTGAAAATCTCTAAAATGAAAAGATACAAATTGGTTAAAAGATACCTGATAGTATTTTCTATGTGCTAAAAATTCCTAATGATTAGCTTTGACTTGGAATCTGTTAAGCCTCATATGACTAAGGTTTACAGTAGGAGGTACAGGGGATCACACCCCTAAATTAACCCATGCTGCGTGACTTGGATTTTGGAGGGAAAAGTTGTTACAAAAGCTTTGGGAGTGAGGGAGGTTAAGAGAGAAGTGTGAAAGGGTATCAAAGATTGTAGAGAAGTATTGGGAGAGACTAGAGCATCTCAAATGCTCTAGGCTATCTTTTTCTTCAACAACTTTCCTTACCTTCACAGGATATTCCACTGATATCTGAGTTCAATCTATACTACACAAGTTTCTTTCCTAAATTCTAGAGTGATCTCTCTCAGTTCCTTACAGAATCCAAGGTCTGAAGAAAATTTAAAAGTACTGGAATGACATTGATTTTGAACAACTCAAACGTGGACATCCTAAAGAAATATAAGGGGAACAGAGACTATTGATTTAGGTCAGCCAGAAACACATGCATAAACTAATGTACTCGAACATATATATAGACGTAACTAGAATACACGGGAAGGTGAATTTACGTTAAAATTAAGAAACCGAGAGCATATGACTGTAAACTTCTTAAAAGAAGGTACCTTATCTACTTTGTTACCAACAAGCATCTTGATGCAGTCTTGACTTGTTGAATAAAGGTCAATTTCCTTTGCCCATACTTCAGAAAGATTTGTAAATGTTTCTCGCCGGGTTACATCATAAACTGCATTAGTTAGAAAAACAAAATGGAGAGATTACCAGCTAATCCAAAACTCAAATTTCAACATTACGTCAACTTGGAGGAGGGGACATCTTCCAATTTCCAAAGCCTTTTCAATATATTGCATCTAATACACAGATATGGCAGCCGTTTCACGGAGAATCCCACCAATAACGGAAAGAAAACTCCAGTTTGATCATTGAATTGCCACAGGCCACATATCAATCAGACAAAAGAGCAATTCACTAGCAAATCAAATGACCCCAGGATGTATTCATTAATATTCATATCAGTGTTCAGGGCATAGTTAAGTTTTCCCAAGCAACATGAATAATATTCAATTAATCAATTCTCACAATGATCCAAATCAATAAAATTTATATTTGATAAGAGATATAGAAGTAGTATTGAAGGAGAGTCTTGGAGCAGCAATAAGGTTGCTTTTTGTGATCGGAAGGTCACATGTTCGAGCATGAGAAACAACCGTTTTACAAAAATATAAGGGTAAGGCTACGTATAATCGACCCTTAGCCCTACCTTCACAAATCGGAGAGCCTTGTGCAACGGGGTTTACCTTAAATATAGAAGTAGTATTCTAAGAATCAAGATCATCAAGTCACCAAACTTCCCCAGCAGAGGTCAGGAATGTGACTTAAAAGGTCTAAGATGTAAATTAATTTGTAGGGAACCACATGCTTTGATTATATGAGGCAACAAAAAAAGCCTTAATGATAGATGAAATAAGCATGTAATTCTATAATAACCTAGCATGTGGAAGTTTTGGCTTTAACTCCTCTCAGCAAAGAACTAACTACCTCAAAGCAACTCACAGAATGTACCAGATTTCCCAAGTGTAAGGTCATATCATAGGTTTACTTTTAAAAGAAAGCCAAATGGCTTACATCTCTTTATACAAAAGGCTACCATCCAAATTGAAGTAAATGCGTATTAATTTCAAATTTTATTTTCAATGCATGTAAAAATATCAAAGAAGGGAAGAGCAGTGATGCATATATATATGCTATTTCAATGTGAATAAAGAAAAGGTCGTAATTCTTACCATCCTTTAACTGAAACAAATGGCTAAGATTTCAAATTTACTGGAATTCACCATAAGTACTGCCAACAAGAATATGTGAACAATGAATAGCATCTATCCATTGAATATATTCTAGTCTAGTTTGTCATGAAAATCCAAGACATTTCATCTAATCCATAAATGTATGATTGGGAGGATGGAGAGTCAAAAAAATGGAGAATAGAAACTTGCCCATGATGATTCCTTGTGCCCCTCGGTAGTAAGAACTTGTAAGTGTTCTGAATCTCTCCTGACCAGCTGCATTATTAAAAAAAAAGTAGAGAATCAAATATGGTATTGGCCACAACAACTCTGACAATTAAAAAGGTCACCGTAATCGGCCATATCTAGAGTTAGTCACTAATATACAAGGATTAATATAAAGTGAAACAGTAATAAATATATACAAATGAATACCGGTATCCCAAATGGCAAGCTTCAGCTTTTTACCCTCCATCATCACATATTTGACCTTAAAATCAACACCTGCAAGAGGACATCAAATAAGACAAAAAAGCAGGAGAGATGGACAAGCTCCCCATCTCAATAGCAATTTCTTTGATAAAAAACAACAGATGGACACAATAGTTGAAGCTAGAAACTCGAAATAACAAAGAACTTAACCAACGAAAACAATGCAGGTTAGTGAGCTAGCCTACACCACACTATTAATGTTATGGCTACAACAATCTATGTAGCTCCTATACCGACACTCCGACATGTTAATTCTACAAAATGTTAGATTTTGATATGTTAGGACACGTTTTGATATTAAATAATATTTTTAATTTATGTAGTGTATATTATATTTAATATTCAATAATTTAACAAAAAAATGAAACTAAACTTATAATATTCATCAATTCTATAAAGAAACATAAGATATCCTAAATATCTATATTAAACTCAATAAAATAGTAATCGTAATCCAACGAATCTAATAGTTGGAACTAAAAACTCAACTCAACGCAATTTTTGAACTTTTTTTTTTTTTTTTTTTAATTTCTACGCGTGTTGGAGCGTCGGATACGACACGTCCTAGAAGTGTATGTGCTTCTTAGATTAGATTACAATGACATCTCAAATCAAAGGACAAATCAAATAACAATTGAAAAAGAAGAGAGTAAATAAGAAAGGGACCAATAGTGGGGGAGAGATCTGCAAAATCATCAGAGGTGAAACTGAGAAGTAGACTACTCTTGCCAACCCCAGAGTCCCCAATCATCAACAACTTGAACAAATAATCGAACTCTTGCTGCCCCGAACTCGAATCCATCGCAATCAACTGAATCAGTCACACACATAATAACGTTAAAAAACCAATCGTCGCACAAAATAATAATGCACATTGATTTCAATTCATCGAGAATAAGAAATATATGATTTTAATATATAGTTAATAACGAGTGAGATTTGTGTAGTACCCAATAAATTAAATCCAAAAAGGGAATTCAGAATGAAATGTTAGCGAAAGAAAGAAAGAAGGGGACGATATTAGCGGGTCGGCGATCCAGTTTCTTTTTTCGAATTGTTACTGTCACTTTTTGTTTCAGAAAACCACTAACGTGCGCTTCCTTAACGAACAAGCATAGCTGAAATTAAACTGGCACTAAACTTATAAAAATAAATATTAATAATTAATTTTAAAATGAGTTTATTATTTGTCATTTTAAATAATACAATTTTGAGTCATTTTAAAAACATAATTTCATTAAAAATGATAGAACTTTGTATCATTTAAAATGATAAATATCTTTTCCTTCTAAAATTATGTCATTTTAAAAATTGAAAGAATCAATGAAAAATATTTTAAGAATTACATTTATTTCTTTGTTATAGAATATTTATCAAAATAACTTAATATTGGGATTGCTAGACATATGGCAGGAAAAATGATAAACTCATAGTTAATAAATTGAAAATTTGAAAGAGGATGTGTGAAATAGTTCAAATATTGATAATTATTTTTCTTTTAAAAATATAAAACAATTAAAATACTCTGTTGTTATTGTCAAATGTGAATAGGGATGGCAAAAACGACTCAATCCGTCGGGTTGGCTCGCAATCCGTTCTAAATGAGTCGGGTTGGGTGGGCCTAAATGAGCTGTCAACCCGACTCAACCCGACCCGATACAACCCAGACCCAAACGAGCCAGCCCGCGGGTCAAACGGGCCAGCTCCCGGGTTGGGTATTTTGTTTTATTATTAAAAAAAAGAGAAAGATATTGTGACAACCAAGTTGTGTTACTACCAAGTGACTACCAATTAATCTCACCGTTAGATCGATTATGTGGATCCAACGGTAATATTTATTTCCATCTTTGTATGGTCATGATTTTCTAAATTTAATACTTTATATTTATTTTCACCTTTGTAGGGTTATGATTTCTCATATTTAATGCTTTCACTTTAAATATGGGAAATCATAACCATACAAAGATGAAAATAAATATAACCGTTGGATCAACATAATCGATCTAACGGTGAGATTAATTGGTAGTAACACAACTTGGTTGTCACAATATCCTTCTCCTAAAAAAAATGACTGTATTAAAAAAAAAAAATATATATATATATATATATATATATATATATATATATATAATATGAAAACTCCAAAACTCGCTCACATCGTCGTCCTTGGATAGCAAAAGCAGAAACGTCTTTCTTTGCTTGATACAGATGGTAAAAGTTTTCATTTCTCTTGGAATATATTCGATTTCGATATAGAACTTGTAACTTTGTGGTAATAGTTCGTTTTAGGCTTTTTGACCACTATAGCCTTTTTTTAATAATTAATTACCAAATTGACCCTATTTATAAACTATTTCAAAAATTTAACCTCTTCAGAAAACATAACACCAATCTGCCCCTGTTTGACCGTTGACCATGAAGCCTACCCGGGTACACCCCTACCTACCCGGGTAAATTTTAAAATTTTTTACCTACCCGGGTACACCCCTCCCTACCTGGGTATATTTCTTGAATCTGAAAAATGTTTGAATTATTTACCCGGGTAGGGAGGGGTGTACCCGGGTAAATAATCATAACTCAAGCTTTTCTCTTCTTGCTTTTCTTCTTTGTTTCTGGTTTCTTTTTCAAACCTTGCAGAGTCATTTTAAGAATGGCCAATTTCTGAGCATCTGAGACAACCCTCTCCAACATCTTCCTCTTGCTATCTTCAGTTGTCTCTTTTACAGTTTTCCACAACTCAAGCTTGTCAACGCCCAATTCCTTCACCTCTAATTCTGAACATTTTTTTGAATTGTCTGACTGGTGACATGTAATAGCATCCTTTGTTGGAGCAGAACCTTGATTATTTGCTTCACTAATCTCAGGCATATGATCCAGTGGAATATCTTTCATCAATAACCTGTTTTCAGATTTTGTTCTCCATGCGTTAGTCCTTCAATTTAGAGATTTTCATTTGCTGTTCACACAAAGAGGATGGGCGCACACAACCAGTTTATGATTATTTACCCGGGTACACCCCTCCCTACCCGGGTAAATAATTCAAACATTTTCCAAATTCAAGAAATATACCCGGGTAGGAAGGGGTGTACCCGGGTAGGCTTCATGGTCAACGGTCAAACAGGGGCAGATTGGTGTTATGTTTTCTGGAGAGGTTAAATTTTTGAAATAGTTTATAAATAGGGTCAATTTGGTAATTAATTATTAAAAAAAGGCTATAGTGGTCAAAAACCCGTTCGTTTTATATTTATCTGAACTCATTTTTTTTATTGGAATTTTTTAGTTGCTGGGCATGTTGTGACCTTTGGACCCATGGATCTGGTTTGTTGTAGAACATTGCAGGGTCATACAGGAAAGTGACAAACGCAACCCGCGAACTTTTTTCCGAGCCAATCCGCGAGCTGATTATCGAGCCAACCCACGAGTCAACCCTAACCCGGCTCGGGTCGGGCTGGGTTGGGTTTTCTGGCTCGTTTAATTTTTCGGGTCAACCCTAACTCGACCCGTTTTTTACGGATTGAATGCGGGTTGGGCCAGGTCGAGCCGGGTTGGCCCGTTTTGCCAACCCTATGTGAAATAGCGAAAAAATAAAATAAAATTATGATGCTAAGTAACGGAAATTGATAAAGCTCTGAACGCGTAAGGTGTATACCCATTTGCTCACATTTAAATATATAATAAAAGAGAAAACTATTTACCCTTTTAGAAGATAGGATTATATCATTTATTTTAAGTGAGAAAAAGAAATAAATTAATATTTTTTATTTAAATTTTAAATTTAAAAAAAAAATCACTCACTTTTTCTTTCATGATTTTTATTATTTGTGTCTTTTTTTCAATTAAAATGACACAATTTTACATCATTTTTTAAACGACAAACACCAAACTCATAATAAAATTATAATATAAGTGGATAAAAAATTGAAACTAGATCAAATTGTACAGGAAAAAATGATTTATGTGGAAGTGTTAGTGACATTATTCAACTCTACGAAAGCATAAGAGAGAAATCATTATTTGTGTATTTTCCCCACATGTTTTCCGTTAATGTATATATTTATTTTACATTATTACCCTTACTTCTATTTTACTTTATTTTGGCTTCACCTGTGTATTAGTTACTGCCCCACATTTAAGTTCGAAAGAAAGAAAAAGGAGAGAAAGAATGACCTAAGATGCAAGACAAACTTTTCCATTTCCAAGATAATTTTCACATTCAACTATGGGGATAAGATAATACACATAAAAGTGTACGGGGCCGTATTTTCTTTTTCTCTTTCTTCTTCTCACATGCCTCCATATAGACCCCATATACTTTTATCTGTATATAAATTATCTCCTAAACATTAATCCCTTAAACTAATCAACAAGCATACTGATACATGGGAACATTGAAGTTACATGAAACAGAATCAAACTGAAAAAAAGGTTAGTGGCAATTTTTTCTCCCAATGCGAGCTATTGCCAACCCAAGAAGCTACTCCCCCCAGAAGTTCCATATGAACATGAACCAAAAACCTCCGAGTCCCAAGTTCACATTTTCAGTGAAAGAAATGCTCAGTATGGACAAGAAGCAATAATCATCCACCCCAAGTAGCACACCCAAATTGAGTATTTAAAGGGTGGTGGAAATTGGTTTAGCTGATCCCAGCTCTTGAGGATGCCAAACAGACCTGCATTGAACTTCCACCTTCACCCATAACTTGAAGGGGAAAGCTTCCTTCAAGTGCGAAGTGCAAACTTATATCATGTAAAAACATAGCATTTACAGCTCTTCAGGATTGAGTTCTGTCCCGCATTTTGGCTCTGGCAAAAAAGACACCTGCCAGAAGACCTACATATTGCAGTTCTACTATCAGTGGCGCAACAAGATGCGATACAAACTCGTGCATATGCACTCTTATGTAATAATAATAGCGCTTTCAGATCAGTTGATGAATGAACTAACCAAACAAAATGCTAGCAGAGTTCTGCAAACTAGTAGGAACTTTAAAGAGAAGAATGCCAGCAAGTGAAAGTGGAATCTTGTTCAACGAACCTACAAGGCTGCAAATCACAATGACATGTAAAACTACTTTAGACACCAATTATACATGTCGACACCTGCCAGGTTGTAACAGCTGTCCTAGTTTAATCTATGTCAGCCTGGCAAGCTGATGTTCATGAGGCAGAATTCTTATTTCAATACTGATACGGAATTGTTATTATACTTGAAAGCAACTGTTAACAACAGTTATTTCTGATCACACCTGTAAGTTGTAGCCCCTGTCTGATGAAGAAACCACAAGGATGTGAAGCTGATTGCCAGACCCAGAAATCCACTAAAGGTCATCACCAACCATAAACTAGGTAATCTCAGAAGTGGCCTGCCAGTTGAAATTAATTTAATAAGATTGAAAAAGAGTGAAAAGCTTTCTGATTTAATAATCAACATAAACTAATTACAACACAAAAACACATTTCTGGAAATTCCAGATAGGTGTGTATTTGTGTAAAGAAACACAAACATAGAGAAAAGAGAGATAAACTTGGGATGTCCTCTTGATCATACATTTAAAGTTTTGAACTCATGAGATAAGACAGCATGTTCAAAATATGACATCATGCAAAGCACATAACATTAATTTCATTCACACATTGTGACAGAAAACTCACGTTCTTAAGAGATAATCCACCTCATTGAAAACAGCAATCAGGAAAATTCCCAAGGGCAAAGAAAGGGTGTTGTTCAACAAAACCATTGAAAACTCGTTTAAATTTCCAGATTTTGTAACTTGCTTTGCCGTATCCATGACCCTTTGTAGGGTCAGCTGCATCAACAAATGTAAACAACCAAGTAATCAGTGAACTTAACTAAAAGCCTATTATGAGGGCTTATCTACATATATGCACTGGAATATAATATATTATCCTTTTAAACCAACGCCAATTAAACCTCCCCTGTTTAAGGTACAAAAAGTAATATGAATCTAGAACTTCCTCCAAGCAAGCAACACCTCAAACCTCAAATGCACTGAATCTACTCTCACCAGGAATAAATGAAGAATGGTTTTGTCTTTGAGAAGAAAAGTTTGATTGAATAAATTGATCACTCGACATCACCCACAGTGAACTATCACTTTACATAAATGATAATAAAGAAACTAATAGATTTTAGAAAGACAAAAACATGACTGAATTTATGTGAATACAATGATATTGGATTTGATATGAATTATCCATACCGATGCCCCAACTCCCAAGTCAGTGGATTAAAAGTTATACATGCAGACAGAAATAGAAAGGAAAGAAAACTAGAATTAGACAATAATGAAACTTACTACATCAACGCAACTTAAATTCACAAAACATCTAAAAAATGGTGGTCCAGTAAACAAGGCTCCAACCATTGTGCAGTGTGGGAAGGGTAAGATGTATGCATTATGCAACACTACCCCATAAGGGAGAGGCAGTTTCCACAACTAGAACTCATGACCACCAAGTCATGAGGCAGCAACCTTATCAATGCACCAAGGCAGCAAGGCTCACCCTCAAAATCCCAAAACATCTATACTCACAGAATATGATGCAGTCAAGAAACAGTTAAGTATCTGCCAAGCATAGCCAGTTGCATGAAAAGAGAGATCAGTAATCCCTCCAGTTATTGCTGATATGATCTGCAAGATAAAAAAGGAAACTCTTTCAGGTTATCTTATTTAAAATTTCATGATGTTTTGTAAAGCTAGTATTCAACTGATGCATATCTTCAAGAAGAGCATAACAGTAGACAGTTACAAGGGTTCAGCAAAGTAAAGATGTCTAGAATAAGTTGGTAAGAGTAAAAATGAATAATCCACCTAGAAATACATGCAAAGCAACAAAGGACCTTGCAAAATATTCCAGAAATGGAAGACAGCATATGTGACAGTCTGCAACTCCAATGTGTTGGATTTAACTTACTAATTTTAGATCAGCCTTGTCGTGATCCTAAACTCTAAGACTAACCCCACTCCAGACATTGGTTGCGTTCCCTTAAAAGTAGGAACCAGGGAGGGCTAAACAGTAAAGCAAAAAAAAAAAAAAAATGTAATGGAATAATAGACAAATAACATATTCCCCGACGTTATTACATCCTTTTGACAGCTACAAGAAAATAATATATTGGCAAGGGTAATGGTTGTAGGAAGATGCAAGCAAGAAACTAGAACAAGAATACATATAATATGCAGTATCCATTATTCCATCAAAATCAGTGTCTCAAACAGCCAAAATCCCACGGATCATGAGATTCATATGTCAACCTCTTGAACATACCATTAGAAACAATGCAGTCCAGACCTTGCTGTCATGGTGCTTCTTAAACAAATACATTTCACCAAGGGCAGTTATGACATTAGTAACATTCTTCAACACTGTCACCATAGCTACATTAATGTATTTCAAACTGCACATAATAAAAGTTATGATAAGCAAAATAATTCAAGCAGCAGAGGTTGGTGGGGAGAGAAAGAAAGAGAGACACAAACCGTGCTATTGTAAGCTGTAATTATTTACTTTATATTATATGTTTTTGAGTTCATAAACTCAAACTGTCACAGATGGTAGACGTCTAAATCACATGTATGGCAATAAAAGTTAACATTCTTCAGAACTCTGACACTCCCAAAATAAGAATAATTTTTCCGTTAATATTCTGCTTAATGTTTCCATTTCAAGATCAGACCAGATTACTCATGCAAACACATCTCTTGGAGCACATTCCTTAAAATATTCGATTTATTACACTCATTAATTCAACTGTAAGGCTTACAATACAATTTTAATATCTAACATTAAACATTAATTAGAATAAGACACAAACCAACTAGAAGCATATAAAACCTTCAGTGGTAGAAAACCAGTAAAAAAGTATCTAAATCCCATTTGGAAAAATATCAATATATTCTAATGATGCGTGAAAGAGAGAAGGAAAGCATTATAACAGCCACATAGTTGAAAACTGCATACCTAAACATACTCGTGATGAGCATTCCAACAAATATAACATTCACAGGCAACCAGACCTTAATCAATCTCCAAGTTAGTGGTTCAGTTGATATTAAGCCCAAAAGGCTCAATGTAGAAACAATAATCACTGAAATAAAATTCTGCAGCCACATAAGTTTCATGTCAGAAGCTAGTATATACATCATTGTACCAGATGGGTCTACATGTTAGAGAAGATAATTTCATAAAATAAAATGGGAAAAAATTGAAGGGACTTACCTGATAAAACATCAAGAATATCCCAGCATTAAAATCATAACTGGAAAGTACAAACTTGTTAACCAATATCATGCTGCAAGAGCAAAGGCAATAGGCAAGGCCAGATAATAAAGCTTGATTGTGAACTTTAACTACCCCACTATTTCTTAAAGGCTTCTCACTCTTCTTGTCCAACTTGCCATATTCCAAGTCAAGTCCACTATTGGTAGAAAGTTTCATTTTTTTTTTTTGTGAACAAGATAGAGCAATGGGATCTGGGTATGGCTTCAAAAGTGAGCTTGCAGTGAAGGGAGCAAAAAACTGCAGGGTTCACCAACGTTCAAGCTATGGGGTTCAGATCAATAACATGACGCCTGAGAAATGTGAAAAGGAAAAAAAATTTAGCCACGTTGTCAATCGAGATGAACCCATCAGTGTTCCCAAGTTGGAAGAAATGGTAAATGAATTTAAAGAAAAAGAAAAAAGAAAAAGGATCAGGGCATGAACCTAGAAACCTTGGGGATCAATGGATTTCAAAGGGAGCACGTTGAAGAAAATGGAGTTTATAAATTGGAGAAGAACTTGTTATTTCAACGTGATATGTGATTGAAGAAGCTACCAGCTTCCGTTACCTTTGACTTCCCATTTCCATTTTCACTTCAAAACCACTTACTTAAAAAGTTTATTTAAGTGAATGCGACAAGCTAATCGAATGGGAAGCGAGCCTGCTTCCAATTCTCAGCAAGAATTGAAGCTTACTAGGATTGGTATACCGAAAAGTTTATTTAATAATCAATGAGGTACCATATTGGAATTGATTTTGCATATTTAATATTTTTTTTTTGTATGTTTATAATTTCTCATATTAAATATGGAGAATTATAAATATACAAATATAGAAATAAATATAATCGTTGAATCAAAATAATCAATCTAGCGATGAAATTGATTAATAATAACCCTAATTAATTATTATAATATCATATCCCATAATCAATTAGGGTTCGCCTTTTTTGAAATTGTAATAGAAAGTAAAATTTTGAAGTGAATACAGAAAAGTGATTCACTAGATTAAAAAAATAAAATATTAGAATTCGAGATCATATTCTAATAAATATATGTTTGTTGTAGAAGTTACCAATCCATCAAGGGAGACGGTTATACTTATCAACAGGTAAGTTTATCAACCTTACAACCAAAATCATCACCGTCAGATTAGAATTAAATCCAACGGTTCATAATTATCTCTTATAATCCTAATTTTTACTCTCTCATCCCCTCTCTGTCTCTCACTCTAGGTTTGAAATCTGGACATCTCTCTCTAGATTTGGAAATCACCTCTCACATCCGCTATCGCGCTTTGATCATCAGCAAAAATAAATCTCCAAAACAAAAAATCGGATGAGTTAATTCTTTTCATCGTTGTTGAATAGGTTTTATAGCAATTCATTCGGTAAACATAGATCAATCCATATGTACGCTGATTCACAATTTGTTGTATTTTGGTAGCAATTCGGTAAATAGCCAAATAGGCTTTATAGCAATTCACAGATTGGGTGTTGTCCGTAGGATTTGTAATTTCAATCCATTGTTGTATTTTTATTTTTATAAGGATTAAAATTCATTTTTTTCTTTTATCTGTTATGTTCGTATTATAATATCATATCATAGTATTGTTTATTGTCACTTGGCTGTAATTAGGCGTGGGAATTGAGTGAATGAATCCGAATAGCAGGTTTGGTTTTGTCTTGTATGCATTTGCACGTCATGCTATATGTGATTCCGAAGAGCGACCAGGAGTGAAGAGAATAATTTGAAGAGAGAAGCATGTGAATTCCAAACTTAAAGAAAGAGACAGAGAGATGATGAGAGAGTAAAAATTAGGATTATAAGGGATAATTATGAACCGTTGGATTTAATTCTAATCTGACGGTGATAATCTTGGTTATAAGGGTGATAAACTTACTTGATGATAAGTATAACCGTCTCCATCAATTATATGTATAATTAATGGAAAAATTAATTTTGTTGCTGAGTATATACATATAATCAATTATATGTATAAAGTGATGATCTCCTGTCATTCACAGTTCAAAAAAAATGTGCCCATTCTCTCTAACAATTAAGATGGGTTAGGTGCGTGAGTCTCACGCGTGCGATTCTTTTTTCTTTGCTAGGGTTCAGAAATGATGTCATCGTTAATTTCTCACGGTGGTCCTCCACCGATTTCTGCCAGTGTTCAAGTGATCTCTTCTAATTCTGCTGATAACTTGCGAAAAAGTGTGAAACGATCCAAGAATGGTGAGGAGTTATCACCCGATGCGTTGAACAAAGGCGCTGGTCTGAGGTTCCTCTCAAACAATCCAGTAGCCGGAACTCATCGTTCCTTTGCTGATGCTCTCCGGAAAGATGAATGCCCTGCAGGGGAGGAGGCTTGCGGGATGGAAGATTTTATGGAAGATATGGGAGAACCCTTTGATCCTCTGAAAGGGGAGATCTCCGATTGGGGGTTTCAAACCATCTTTGAAGAAGATGGATCTGTAAGAATCCGGTGTTCTGGGGAAGCTAAACAGAGGGTGCGAAATCCATGGAGAAATGCCTTAATAGTGAAACTCCTAGGTAAGAAAGTTGGAGTCATGTACATAAAGAACAAACTTGAGAGTTTGTGGGCCAAGTCAGGATCGATTGTGGTTGCAGATCTGGGGAACGATTTTTTCTCAGTTAAATTTGCCAATCTAGAAGATCTCAGTATAGCTCTAACGGGTGGACCCTGGGTGCTGATGGGGCATTACCTTGCAATAAGGAAGTGGGAGCCAGGATTCAACCATCTAAAGGCCAATATCATAAAGTGGCATCGTGGATTCGTCTTCCTGGCATTCCACAAGAATTCTGTGGGTATACCTTCCTGAATCACCTAGGAAATGTTATAGGTAAAGTCATAAAAGTAGATAAAAATACTTCTAATGGTGAAAGAGGCAAGTTTGCAAGAGTTTGTGTTGATCTTGATCTTTCTAAACCGTTGAGAGGGGAGTATTACTTGGAGGATGATATCTTCAAAGTTGAATATGAAGGACTTTTTCTGATATGCCTGAAATGTGGTCGGTATGGCCATAATGTGGATAATAGTGGATGTTAACAATGTACCAGATATCAGGAAGGAGGAGCCAGAAAAGCCTATGATGAACCAGGGAGTAGGTCCCTGGATGGTAGTTCAGAGGAGAAAACATAAGAATCAATTTGCTTTTAACAAAGGAAGCTCGGGCCCTAGGACCTTTGGGGAAATATCACTAATACCAATAGACCTTCTCCCACAAAGAAAAATTCTGGGAAAGGAAAAGGCAGTGAGCAGGTGAGAGATTACAACCTGAAGCCTGCTTTGGTTATGGGTAATCCAAAACTTAAAGAGAACAAAAGTAATTCCTCTCAGCATTCCTCTTTATCTGGGCGTGTGTATAAACCTGTTTCTGTCCACAGTAAGAAAAATGGGAGTAATACAAATGGTAATGAAATAAGGCAAAAAGAGGAGGCCTCTGCTGCCTTTGTTTTTAATTCTGAAGCATCATGTTCTGGGTCCAAGGAGAAACCAAAGGTGGTGACCCCCATTTCTAAGGGGAAGTCAAGTGTAATAAAAGGCAAATCTCCCAATGTTATTCCAGTAGTTGCAAGTGGTACTGATATTGAAACCACTTCTATTGTTAAAGAGTGCATCTCTACCTCTGTATTGGAAGAGCATAATGAAGATTCTTCCCAGTCCCTTATTAAGTCTGGACAGGTAAACTCTTCAGTGTTTGATACTAGGAAGGATATAGCTGAGGATGTTCCTCCAGATTTAGTCATGAGGATTGAATCCCCTAGTATTGAGGTAATGGTAGGTATAGAAATGGAGAAAGAAGCAGAACCCTTTAGTTCTGATCATATGATGGAGAGTAACCAGGAACTCAGTAATCCTGGTGACAACATGGTTTCTCAATGAATTGTCTTGTTTGGAATTGTAGGGGGGCTGCTATGAAACAGTTCAAAATAACCCTCTGCAATTTTATTAGAAAATATAAGGTTGGTTTGGTTGCCATTTTGGAACCAAGAATTAGTGGTGTTTTGGCTCAAAAAAAAAAAAAACAGATTGGATTTAAGAATGTTGTGATAGAGGAAGCTGTTGGGTTCTTTGGTGGAATTTGGTTATTATGGAAAAAAGAATTATGCTCTATTTCTCTCGTAGAAAAAACTAACCAGTTTATTCATGTGAATTGCTATCTTAGTACTGGGCCTTCTTTTCTGTTGAATGTTGTTTATGCTTGTCTTAAGGAGGAAGGTAGAGAAGCTTTGTGGTTGGATCTGATTAGAATTGGAGGTTCTGTGATGGGTCCCTGGATGATGATGGGGGATTTTAATGAAATTGCATCACTAAAGGAGAAAAAAGGTGGTGCCCCTTTCAATCTGGCTAGAACTTTGAAGTTTTATGCTGTTTTGAATGAAAGTAAGGTTCTGGATATTTGTTGTAGAGGGTCAAGATTTACATGGAGAGGTCCTAAATGGCTTCATCTAAATAGAGTTTTTAAAAGGCTGGATAGAGTGTGTGCTAATGCGGATTGGAGAACTAGTTTTGCTGATGCTTTTGTCAGAACATTACCCAGGCTGAACTCTGACCACAACCCGTTTTTGCTGTCTCTTTTTCCTTCAGTGGTTAATTGGAAAAGTAGGCCTTTTCGTTTCCTTGCAGCTTGGCAGGATCATTCCTCTTTCCTTCATTTTCTGCAGGATGTCTGGTGTTCGGATTTGACTATTGTTCATAGCTTAGCTAACTTAGTGGATCAGTTGAAATCCTGGAACATAAGGGTTTTTGGATGCATCCAGATTAGGAAGGATTTCTTGCTGAAAAAACTCCATGAAACTCAGTTGGAAAGTCTCCTTAATTTGGATGATGCTAATGTTGTATTGGAAGTAGCTATCCAAAAAGAATTGAATGAGGTCCTTGAACAAGAAGAATCCTTATGGTTTCAAAAGGCTAGATGTAAGTGGATAAAGGATGGTGATCGAAATACTTCCTTTTATCACACTACTACAATCATCAGGAGAGCTAAAAATAAAATCCTGGAGTTGAAAAATGATGAGGGGCATTGATAACTCTCCAAAAGAAAGTTATTCTAGGCTTAAATGTGATGTTTTGAGTACTATGATTGCATGTTATTCTCTTGATTTTATATGATTAATGCATGAATTCTGTGATTTCATGGTTTAATGGAGAATTATGTTAATTATGAGAATTTGGGCATAAATTGGTGTTTTAGAAACATTTGAATGCACTTGTTATTTTACTGCAGGTCGATGCTTTAGCATCAGGAAGCAGTGTTGTAGCAATGGAGATGAGGTCAGCAGTACATACTGTTGACATCAGCACCAGCAAACCATGGATCCAAGCCCAATTTGGTTGATGAAGCTTCTGAACGTGTACGAAAAGATCTGATTTCGATACGCACTCAACATCATCAATAAATCACAAGATTATCTTCATCAAATCAAAGATTACAGATTGGATTCAAAACTGAATTGTAAATATGGAAAGAATCCTGTGAGATATGCCATAGCACATGCTGTCAGCTTGACAACAAAATATAGTGTCAATCTCAATCAATCACAAGACAGCTTTGAGTGATGATTTGCATGGACTGGAAGAGATGATTGAAGCCCAGAATGTCAGAGCTATAAAGGAACGAACTCTACACAAAGAACGGACGACTGATATGTTTTGAGACACCCAATTGTAGACAGAGTTAGAGAGAGAAAGTGGATGAAACACTTGGGAGGAATTTGAGGGTTCGTTGGGAGAAATCTCGCGGATCAAAGGAGGAAGCTAAAGTTCAATTGAGAGATCATTGAACCCAGCAACTTGCTGCACTATTCCGGCGGCTGAGGCAAGGTTGATGGTGGTGGAGCTCATGGTTGCTGCGATAGCAGTGCTACAACATCGTCCCTGTTTTCTTTACTTTAGATCTATGGAGTCTTATTCTTCCCTTGTTGTTTCTGTTCACCCTATTATGGGCTAATTTGTTAGGATTGGGTGATAGAGTACCCTTATTGTAATGTAGTCAGTATTGCTTTAACTTTGTTACATGATTTTCCTTTCAGTTGCTTAATAAAGTGCTTATTTTTATTCTTGTTGACTTATCGAGAGAAAGCTGCAAGATAATTAGGGTTTGGGCTATAGAGATATAGGTGAACTCAGAAAGTTATTAAGCATTGTGGTTTAACTAATTTAATTAGTTAATTGTGGGTAGAGAGATCATTCACACCACAAAATCAAATGGAACTTGCACTTAATGATTCATAACTATGTTGGCCATAGAGATGTGGGACTTAGTATACATGTATTGATTGTGAGAGCCCTTGCATGCATTGGTGTTCTGATTGCTGTTTGGTTAATTGTTGTAGCATGGTTACTGCATTCTGGTGACATTACAATAATGGGGAAATTGATCCCAATATGTCTTGATACATTTGAAACACTTCTTTTGATACTGAATTTTTGCTGAGTTAATGAGTAGCCTTAGTTTACTTTGCTTTGCTTTTTAAGTGTTAAATTAGTTTTTAGTTTCTCAACAAACCATATTTGTTACCTTGATTGCTTCACGAAAGCTATAGCATTATATAATCTATGTGGGAACGATATCTGAACTCACACATCCACTCTATTACTTGTTGATACGTGCACTTGCGTTTTTGTGTGATTTAGTGCCTGTTTGGATCCTCTCTTTTTTAAGCTAGAAGCTACTTATAAGCATAAGTTAGGCCAAACAGGTTTTGAGAAAAGCTCTTATAATAAAAAGCTCTTTTTTCTATAATGAAGAAAAAAGCTGAAAATTAAAAGCTCCTAGGAGGAGCTTTTTTTAAGCTCTTATCTGTTTTTCTTGAATTGTGTGCTTTTTTTTAAATGAAGAGTGATAAAGATAGAGAGAGATAATTTTCTTGAAATATGTGCTTTTGAGTAAATTTTAAGCTAAAATTTTCATGTAATTTCCAAACAGCTTTTAACTTCTTTTTTTAAGCTCTTTTTTTTAGCTTTAGCTTATAAGTAGCTTCTAGCTTAAAAATAAGAGGATCCAAACAGGCTCTTAATTGATTACGAAATTGCACAACAAGTTTTTGGCGTCGTTGCCGGGGATTATTATAAAGCTATTTTCTTTTTGTGAAGTGATATTTAAAATCCTATCTTCTGTCTGTCCCATTAGGTACCTCAGCTAGTTTATGAATAGACCTCCTAATCAAGCAGAAGTTGCATTTGATCCAGAGATTGAAAGAACCTTTCGAGCAAGAAGGAGGCAGAGACAGAACAGAGCTGTAGCAATACCTAAAACTGCAGACATGGAAGTAGAAGGATCTGTGAATGGGGATGAAAGAGATGAGACACCGATCAGATCACATGGAGTCCCCACACTCAACAATCTCCATTCGGGGATTGTGCAACCTGAGGTTGCAGCAGCAAACTTTGAGCTGAAACCCGTGATGTTCAGCATGCTGCAGACAATTGGCCAGTACAATGGAATGTCAAGTGAAGATCCACATCTGCACTTGAAGAATTTCATGGACGTGGCAGATAGCTTCAAAATCCAAGGAGTCACAACTGATGCAATTAAGTTGAAGCTATTTCCTTATTCATTAGCCAACAGGGCTAAGACTTGGTTGAGCACTCTAGCCCCTAATTCAATCAGAAGATGGGAAGATTTGGCTGAAAAGTTTTTAGTCAAATTCTTCCCTCCAGTCAAGGCTAGGAACGCTACACATCCTTTAGACATTCAATCAGATCCTAGAGAGAGAAAGAAGGGGAAACACATAGAGAGAATTTGAGGGTTCGTTGAGAGAGATTCAAGGAATCAAAGGGTGAGGCTAGGGTTTGGTAGAGAGATCATCAAATCCGGTGGATCCCTGCACTATTCCGGCGGCTGAAGCAAGGTTGATGATGGTGGAGCCTACGGTAGCTGCGGGAGCAGTGCTACAGCAACGTCCCTGTTTTCTTTACTTTAGTTTAATGGAATCTTATTCTTTCTTTGTTGTTTCTTCCCACCCAAGTATGGGCTAAATTGTTATGATTGGGTGATAGAGCACCCTTATTGTGATGTAGTCAGTATTGCTTTAACTTTGTTACATGATTTTCCTTTCAGTTGCTTAATAAAGTGCTTATTTTTATTCTTGTTGACTTATCGAGAGAGAGCTGTAAGATAATTAGGGTTTGGGCTATAGAGATATAGGTGAACTCAGAAAGTTATTAAGCATTGTGGTTTAACTAATTTAATTAGTTAATTGTGGGTAGAGAGATCATTCACACCACAAAATCAAATGGAACTTGCACTTAATGATTCATAACTATGTTGGCCATAGAGATGTGGGACTTAGTATATATGTAGAGTTGGTGAGAGCCCTTGCATGCATTAGTGTTTTGGTACTAAATGGATAATTGTTGTAGCATGGTTACTGCATTCTGGTGAAGTTACAATAATGGGGAAATTGATCCCAGTCTATCTTTAATACTTGGAAAACCTATTTTATTACTGCATTCTTTTAGTTAATTATTAGTTTTATTGTTTAATTAGTCATTAACCTCTTCCAAATTATCTTTGTTACCTTGATTGCTTCACATTGATCCCAACTTTATAGTTTTCTTCGTGGGAACGATATCTGGACTCACACATCCATTTTATTACTTGTTGACATGTGCACTTGCGTAATGTGTGATTGATAAAGGGGTACACAATTGCACAACAGGCACTTTGTGAGAGAGGAAGCTAATCTTCTCAACATAATTCTATCATTTTTGTGAAGCTGTACTCAGAATAGTGTACTGACAGACCTTGGATTTCCACTAAGAATAGCTGGCCAGATTTGGAAAGCTGTGATCTTGAAGGTCTGAAGAGGTGCATTTCTGATGCAAAGATTAAAAAAAACTTTCTTTTCTATGGGTGCTCTAAAAGCACCTAGACCTGATGGCTTCCCAGCACTGTTCTTCCAAAAAAATTGGCAAGTAGTGGGTAAGCAAGTCTGTGAGTGTGTGAGAGCCTGTTGGAATAACCCAGAAAAAATCAAGGAGCTTAATAAAACTTTTTTGGTGTTGATTCCTAAGATCAATAAACCGGAGATAATTTCTCAATTTAGACCCATTACTTTGTGTTCAGTTATGTACAAAGGCATTAGCAAGTTAATTGTGAATTATCTAAAACCTCTCCTACAAAAAATTATCTCTTCTTACCAAGTTAGTTTTGTCCCCAACAGGCAGATTCAAGACAACATTGTTATTGCTCAGGAGATGATACACTCTATGAGTAGGATGAGAGGTAAAAGGGGTTTTTTTGCTACAAAAATTGATTTAGAGAATGCTTATGACCGAATTTCTTGGAGTTTCATCCATAAAGTCCTGGAAGAAATTAAGCTGCTTGAAGCTATCATTAATTTAATCATGTGTAGCATTTCTACTACTTAGTTGGAGATTCTTTGGAATGGGTCTAAGGCATGTTCTTTCTCACCTAGCAGATGATTAAGACAAGGGGACCCTACATCCCCTTATATTTTTGTTCTTTGAATGGAGAAACTGTCTCATATTATAGCTGATGCAGTGGAGAGAAGAAAGTGGAAGCCTATGACAGCAGGGAAAAAGGGTCCTATCATCTCACTCCTTCTCTTTGCTGATGATTTGCTGCTGTTTGCAGAAGCAACTACCAATCAAATAGATACTGTTATGAATTGTTTAAATTCATTTGGTGAGGAATCTGGTCAAAAGGTGAGTCTGGCAAAATCCAATATATTTTTTTCTAAAAATGCTTCTAATGAGCTGGCTAATGAGATAGTTGAGAAGAATGGCTTTGCTAGAACAAAAAATATTGGAAGATATCTTGGCTACATGATGAAGCATGGTAGAGTTAGTAAGATTCACTATAGTGATATCATGGAAAGAGTACATAGCAGACTTAGTGGCTGGAAGAAACAGTGTTTATCTATGGCTAGTCGTGTTATCGTAGCTAAATCTGTAATTTCTTCAATTCCTATGTTCAATATGCAGAATAGCCTTCTTTCGGTGGCTCTTTGTAATGACATTGAGAAGATTCAAAGAAGTTTTATTTGGGGAGATACAGCCAACCATATAAGTCATCATTTGCTTGCTTGGGAGCATCTTTATCTGCCAAAGGAGATAGGGGGTGTGGGGATAATCAACCTGAAAAAACAAAATGAAGCTTTTCTGCATAAGAGTATATGGTCTATGATTAATGCTCCCTCCCAACTCTGGGCTCAAGTTATATTTGCGAAATATGGCAGAAAGATAGAAATTGCTAAAGAGGTTTGTGCTAAACCATATGATTCCCATTTTTGGAGAGGGCTTTGTAAAGTCTGGTCTGTTGCTCTGGAGAATTTTGTATGGCAGATTAGAAATGGCCAGAAAATTCATTTTTGGCTTGATAAGTGGACTGGTCTTGAACACACCCTCTTATTCTATGCCAATACAACTCCTGATGCTTCTGAATTAGAGCTCAAAATTGCTCATAGTACTTTTACTTCTTCAGAAGGCTGGAATTTAGAGTACATGAGCAATTTTTTCAATCCAAAGATTTGCAATATTATTCTTGCTATCCCCAATCCGAAGGTAGAAGAGGAGTCTGACTGTTTATCTTGGAAGGATTGGAATCCTAGTCATTCTCTTATGAAATTGGCTTATAACAGATTGATGGACTTCCCCCAAAATAACAAGAGTGGTACTTGGAGTAGAATCTGGAATTGGAATGGGCAAGAAAGAATCAAATTCTTTATTTGGAAATTGAATCATGGTCGTCTGTTAACTAAAGAAAGAACTGCAAAATGGGGGAATAGCTCTGACAGATGTATCACTTGTCCAGATAAAGTGGAGACATGCCTTCATGTGGTGAGAGACTGTACTAAAGCTAAACAATTTTGGTTTTTGCCCATTGTGCAGCCCCTGCCAACTGGCTTTTTCAATGATATGGAGATTAAAGACTGGATGGTTCTAAACTTGAATCAGCACAAGGTTTGTTCCTTTGATTGGAGAGATCCATTTTTCATCATCTGCTATTTCCTTTGGATCTGGAGGAATAAAGAGATACATGAGGAGAATTTTGTTAGACCTGTTGATCTTACCAGTTTCCTTGTTAGCCTTTTGGAGGAAAAAAACAACTTGAGTAGTACAAGTAATAGAAAAGCTAAGCTTAATGAACCTCTGCCCAGTTTGTCAATTTGGTCTCGGCCAATGGAAGGAGTTTTAAAACTCAATGTAGATGGAGCAGTGGTGGGAGAGAGATCAGCTTGTGGTGGCATTTTAAGAGACAGTAATGGCTGCTGGGCTGGTGGCTTTTCTTTCTTTTTGGGATCTTGTTCATCTTTAAATGCTGAGTTGTGGGCTATTCTCCATGGATTGGAAGTCTCTTGGAATCTTGGTTGCAGAAATATTATAGTTGAATCTGACTCTTTACAAGCTATTAGCTTACTTACTAGTGATAGTAAGGATACTCGAAAGTTACCTTTGGTGGCTAAGATTCGAGTGTGTCTTCAAAGAGATTGAAGTGTGGTTTTATCTCATATCTCTAGAAATATCAACAAGTGTGTTGATTGGTTAGCTAAAAAGGTTGTTGATGATGAGTATGGTCTAAAGCTTATCTCCTCTCCTCATCCGGATCTGGCTGATCTTCTGGAGGCCGATAAGTTAGATCCTGGTTAATTAGTCTTTTATGATTTCTGTCTGTTTTTTGTTAAGTTGTTCGGTTAGTTTCTTGTTTTAGTTTTTGTTTTCTTGTTCTGGGGCTATGCCCCTTATATGTACTAAAAAAAAAAAAGTGCCCAACTTTTTAACAAAAAGAAAAACTGGTGGGGCCCAAATATACTTCTCTCAGGAAACAAGCCGGAAAAATATAAAGCCCATAATTAATTTTCCTTAAAAATGATTAAGATGATTTCAGTTTTATGATTGAATATTTTATTCCAAAGAATTTATTTTGATATACGGATATTGTAAAAAAAAAATTATACTAACGTCAAATTATAAATTGCTATATTTATTAATAAATTTGATGTCTTGCATGATTATTAAGGTAATCACACTCATTGGATAAGGTTTCATGATTGTACGTATATAAATGTTTTGTATTAAGGGTGCATTTGGATAATTTTTTAAAAAATACTATATAAATGTTGTTGAAATTTATTCCTGAAGCTACTTTCTGTGATTTCTTAAGAAAAAATACTAAATTATTTTAAAAAAACACTTGACCAATTTATTTTAAAATATTTAGATATGGTTTTTATTTAAAAAGTGTTTTTTATTAACAAATGGACTATAAATTCTAATTAAAAAGTAATTTTATGATACTTTGTTTTGATTAGATTCAATCAACCTATAATAATATTTTTCATCATTTTTTTCACAAAATTTTAAAATTAAGAAATAAAATAAATATTAATGAAATATTTTTATAATTTAAATAAAAATATATCAAGTAAAATTGAATAGAGAACAAACCAATAACTTGCTTTTTGTCCATGCCTTTTTCCGGCTTTGAAGACCCCTAATGGCAGACTTGGATTTAAAAAATCATCTATGGTCTTTTTTTAATCTGAAACTATCTGTAGATATTCTATAAATATGTTTTGATAACAAATGATTTATTTTCTATCCTTTTCTCTGCGGACAGCATCTTTTTTTATTTGGGATAGAAATTAGAAAGTACAACACGATATTTTACTATGTAAAACGTATAAATTGTGGGCTTTATTAATCTCATGCAATAAGAGATAAATTCTTTCATACTATAGAAATAATTATGTATGGAACTCACCCATTTATAAAAAAGAAAAAGAAATACAAAAATTGATGTATGTATAGGAGAAAAAAATATTCTCCTACAAATAAGAATATATTTTGCCATAAATTATAGGTAAGCTAGAAAATTCGACAAGTCAATACAAGGGTACTCATCCACACCACATAAATTTAACAATTGTTTCTTCGGTTTTTCTATGAACTTTATGAATGATCAATAAATTCTACATATAGCAGTACAATTAAAATAACATTAGCTTAAAATAATTTAAATTTAAACCACAAAATGCTCCAAAATATTTTGGACACTCGGTACACTGGCTCTATCAAGCCAATCGTTCATGCTCTCGTGGTGATGGCTTGGGATTGGGACCAAACCATACACGTATCGAATCTCAAATAGAATTTCTAATTTAAAATGAAAAGAGTGGGTATGAAAAATTACTCTTTTTTTCTTCTACCATGAACTAGCAATATACAACATAAACGTTACTACAGACACACGTTACTACAAGCAGCAAGGTCTCTACAGTCCAATGCATTGGGAGCTTTAGGGCCCGTCATTTCTTCTGTTGTCAGGTTATATCATGTATAAAGGATAGACCAGAACCTAGAAGTATTTTAGTTCTATTGTTATTTACAATCACAACTCAAATGAATCTCATTCTTGGAGATCCACCAGGTGGTGTATGGGCTTTGTATAGAGATGATTCATGCCAAGGATCAAGAGTGAATGTAGCATTTGATCTCACTGGAGTGTAACTATTTTGTCCCATTATTGTGTAACTTGGATGAGGAGGAGAAAAGAAACAGCTCTGATGTGCTGGCCCATAATGTCGCAATGGACTTGAAGAGGGAGATACTGGTAAAGATGTGATCATTCTTGAGTTATCTCTGAACAAAGGAATTACAAAAGAAAGTCAGTCCAAAATCCAAATAACATAACAATGATGAAGAATATGTCGAGATGTAAATCCCATGCCTTAATTATAATTCACAGGTGGATATTTTACCTTGGACTCCTTGATGTACGTGGAGCTGCAAGAGCTGGCTTTGTTGCATAATCTCCATCAAGTGAAGTTATACTTGTTCGATTGGAATGAAGCTCAAAAACAGGCTGCAAATAGATACAAACACTGAGAAAGATAATTCCCGCCAACGTTGGCAATGGTGTAAAGAACCACTTCAACCCAAAATCTTAAGATATTGGATGAGGTTATTTTTAATGGTTTATATTATTCTCTAACAAATGGAAAAAGATCTTCAAAAACAGTGCAACTTGAAATTGTATGTAGCCTACTAAGTTATAAAGAAACGCAACTATCAATCCATATATGTGATAGACAATGACCTCTTTTTTCTAACTGCGATGTAGTATTTGTCTATAACACCTCACTCTATAGTTACAACCAAACAACAAATCACACTTGATTCTCCGCTAGGGATTCATATATAACATCGTCTTTATATTCAGCTATTTTGTAGTTCAATAATACTATACATGAGATGGGCTACATAATGCATCTACATACACAACAACAAAAATATTAACAAGCCATTAGATAATATCCTGACATGGCATTACAGTGCATTGGCTTATAGATAATGATAAAGTTTGTTGGTATTAAATAATTGAATATCATCATTATATATGTTATCAAGTACTCGATAACAGTCATCCAAACTTCAAGCCAATTGCAACATGTTAATTTTATGAGAACGGAAAATGGTTTACAATGATTATGTAACCGTGAGTTGGAACTAGCATGTAAGAAGTAAAGTAACATTAACTTTTCAAATATAATAAATAAACATCAAATACTATACCGGAGTCCTGCTTCCATCAAACATGTAAGGGAAAGCATCTCTGGTTATGCTCACATTTGCAGCTTTTGTTGCTGATTGATCTCGAATGAAGGGATGGTCTAGTAACTTTAGGGCTGTTGGGCGAGCTAATGGGTCCCTATTTAAGCATAGCTTAATGAAATTCTTTGCATCATTTGAAAGATGCTCGGGGATTTCAGGCATGTCTTTACTGTTCCCAATTTTAAATATGGCAGCTACCTGTTCAATCCCACATAAAAACAATTTTGGTCCATCGTACTCATCAAACAGGATCATACAAGTGAAGGCTAGTTCTGAAATATCTCACCCCTTCATACTGACTCCATGGAGGCTTAGATGTTGCCATTTCAAGAATTGTGCATCCCAAGCTCCATATATCAACTGGAAGGCTATAGCCGTTTGCATTCATTACAACCTAAGAAAGAGAACATCAGGATATAGTAGTTATGGTGAGAGAGAAGAGGAGGAAAGAATGTGCTTTAAGAGGAATTTCAAGATCCAAGAAGAATGGGAAATTTTTTTTACCTCAGGTGCCATCCAGTATGGACTTCCTTTGAATGAAAGCATTGAGGCAGAAGAATTTATCTGGTTCAGAACAATAAAATCTCAGAGACAAATCATCATAAATCAGAACTCAATCAAAATAGGAAATTGATTTTTTTTAAGCTCTCTAGATTACATTTTATTCATACCCGTAAAATCTTATTCTAAAATATAAAACACTGAAAAGAGAGAGTTTGTGTGTGTGTGTCAGTGTAAAGCATCCTGCATGTGGAGAGTCATAAGTGTGCTTGCTCTCATGCTCTGTGTGGGGGTGCACAAATGTGAGAGAGGGAGTATGTGCATCCAACAGAGAGGAGGAGATGTCAGTGCCACTCGGAATCAGTAGAATTGCAACCTCTAACCTTGAGCAAGATGAGTACTTTTAAGAGATCACTCTCAACTAATTTTACATCACCTGTTGTTTAATTATTTTTCCATACCAGAAACATATTATTTACTTTTGAAGTGAAATAGAAGCAAGTTGTTGTTTACAGAATATGAACTTACATGTTTAGCCATTCCAAAATCTGCCAGCTTGATTTCACCATTAGGATCAACTAGTATGTTAGCCCCTTTGATATCCCTGCCAAAAGAAAAACACGATAACAATTTGAAAGAGAATAAAGAAGCTTAAATCCCATGTTATCAATTGAGTAGCAATAACCAAATTACCTGTGTACTGTATTTCTTCCATGCAGATAGGCAAGTCCAGAGACAATCTGCCTGGTATAATTTTGAATAACAGGCTCCTTAAATGAACCATATTCTTGAAGCAATTTATGGATAGAACCGCCAGAGACATATTCCAAATAAACAGAAAGTGATTCTTCTACCTGAAAACATGGCATATACATTAGGTATACACGTGACTATGGCAATTCTTCAATTTCTCTTGTATACACGGCTATATTAGAGATATACATGGCTTTAACAATTCTAAACTTTGAACATTCTAGCATACCAGTTCACTCCCATAGTATTGAACAATGTTTGGATGTGAAAAATGACTAAGCAAATTTATCTCCTGTAATCAAATGGAGAACGTGTTATAACCTTATGGAATATAAAATGAAATTGGACATATTAAAGCAAACTCCAATGCAACTGTGCAAAGAACAGCAAAAGTACAATATTATGTGTTAAAACATTACATTTAAATCTTAATAAAAATACTATAATTACCTGGTTAAGTTGTTTGAGGCACTCTTTTGATGTTTGATCATCAGAGACAACCCTGACTTCTTTTATTGCACACATTTGTCCGTTTTCACTATGAAACATAGGAAGCAGAATATAAATGATTTCAGTAATTAGTCCACAATATGGACATTGCCAATATCAACTGCCATTGTAATATTTAATTCTTAACCTAAAGATTTGGTCAAACATTATAAATTATAACCACGAGACAGCAGAAAGTAGAAACCACAAATTCTGCCTTACGATATTCAAGGAGTGAAAATTATATATGGTAAAAAGCTGTTTCAGGTTACCCCATAAGAGTACTGATAGTAAGTTTTCTTCACTGGAAGATTGAAAAAATCGTACCAATAAAAATAATGAAAATTACCTATTGAATCCCAGATAAACATGCCCAAAAGTTCCCCGTCCTAGAAGCTTCCCTTTCTTCCACTTGGACAGATTACTGGAAATGTTTTCTAACTGTCCATTTGCTCGTGTGTTGGAAAGAGCAGAAGGACTAGTAGGAGAACCTGGTGGAAGAGGCAATGGATGGCACTGACTCCTTCCATCTTCTTGCTTTCCTGTAGGTGAGTCAAGACTCAAAACATGCAATCTTGGATGAAGAGGTGATGTAGGGCTGGTGGGTCCTCTTGACCCAGGACCTGGGCTTTTTGACCTCACATTGAACTTTATATCATCTTGTCCTCTGCATAAACAAATGGCATGGATTAGTATAACAGTAGATTGGAGAATCACACTTAACATTCCACGTTCTTTGTGTCCCTTATACAGTCAGTGCTAAAAGAAGTGTGTAGATTATAATTTCCAAAATTGAGTGAGGGCATATACGCTTTAATTCATTGTGACAATTCATTAAAAACAGTGACACAGACATATATTGCTGCATAAATGTCATCTAAAACAATTGGAATGTGCAAGAAGCCTGAAGCCGGATTGGGGAGGATAAGAATAGCAGGAGGTACTTAACTTCCTACGTATTAACAAATTTGTCCATCAAAATTAACATCTTTAATTTCCCCAGATAAGTCCATACAGGATGTCTAGAACTGCTAATTTAGGCCTTTAACACCAAATTAACAGAAGGAAGAACCCCCAAATGTCCAATTATCCTAAGAGACTCGTCAAAGTATAAATAAATTGTCAGTCATAATTCACACTAACAAGACACAACAGAAACAATCCTCTAACCCCAATTACGAAGCCGGTTAACATAAGGGGGAAAATATTTATTAAAAAAAAATAAAAAAAATTGATCCATAACTGAAACAATTAAGCAATTGAAGTCTCAACGATTACCCCCAACCTATGCCACAAGTACGTACAAGATGGGGGTCTCGAAAAATGAAGAATAAATTAAAAAATTAATAAACTGGAAGGAAAAATGTGAAGGGTGGAACCTGTTGGCATTAAATTGAGGAGAGATTGGATGATCGTCGTAGGAGACAGAGGAGCTGAAGCTAGAACCGGAGATAGAAGGAGATCCGACGGCATGATCGGCGGGGAGAGGCAAGGGAAGGTCTTTCTTCTCGGCGGCGCCGCCACCATTGAAATCATTGCTGGTCCTGGGCGAATTCCGATTGAAGAGCTCGTCGAAGCTGTTCTTCTTCTTCTTCTTCTTATCGCCGTTCTTAATGGTAATTGGAGATTTCATGAAATTAAATTGAAGGCCGCCACGTGGCTCTTCTTCTTCTTCTTCCTTATCCTCATGCTCTTGCTTGTTCTTACTCGACTTTCTACTCCACCAAGCCGGCATTCTAAACAACAATAGCAGAGTAATGAGTGCGTGTTTGTGTGTTATTTGTAAGGTGAAGAAACGACGAAAGAGGTGGAGGAGAGAGAGAGAAGAGAGAGAGAGAGAGAGAAACTGCTTTTTATTAAGATAAGTGAGTGAAGGAACCACTATGTATTGTTAACGTGTTCAAATTAACAGTTTCGATTCAAGTGTAACCCTCTTGTGTGTTTTATTATCTGTTGAAAAACATAAACATTGTTTGGTTTGTTTTGGAATGGTTTGGTTTGGTGGAGGTGGTATCGTTGGTTTCATTCTGTAGAGTGTAGGTGAGAATCGACATTGGTGATTGTGCGTTACTTTCCTTTTGTGCTTTACATCTCACCGAGCAATTTTGCGTACATTCAGTTAATAAAACATTTAAAATCTTCCTACGATGTAACTGCTACATATTTTTTAAATTAGTATGTTTTGTTTATTAACTTGCTCTATACGATTCGTTCTTGTTAACCAAGTTTGCCCGACAATTCTTAATTTACAAGTTAACAAATTAGGAGTGATAGGAAGTGGAAACGATTATTTTTTTTTAAGTTTATACTGGGCTTCTACTATCTAGAGATGAAAGCGTGTGGATTGGGACAAAGGGGTGAGGGTTGGATTTGTTATTCACGTCCATTTGTTAATTCCTTTGTTTTTTTTTTATGATTCATCGATGTAGATGTACGTCATTTACTGCGTCACCTACATCGCTCACCCACTTCAAGACGACGTATACGCCTAGCCTAGCTATTACCCTCTTTCTGTTCCTGTGTAACTCCATTGGTATTATTAACATTTTTCTGCCTTTTCTGTGATTATCACCAATCTTGTTCTATGTTACTACCTAATTTTTCTCGGTTTACTATATTGTCTGTTTATTATTTTATTATTTTATTTTCTAGGTTTTTATTTAAATTCAAATATCATCGATCCTAATTATTTTAAAATAAAAATGATGTCGATGTTGTTATATATACATGTTTACATGACTTTTTCACCATTTTGTCTCTTATTAATTAATTAATAATTATTTTATCCCTGATTCAAAACTATCTATCAATCTGTTCCTTTTTAATCGACTACCTTGCATGTTTAGTAGATTAAATGGTCAAAACAGGTAAAAATAGTTTCTGGGAGATTTAGTCGACTAAATCTCCATATTTAGTCGACTAAATCTCCCAACAACCATTTAGTCGATTAAAAATTCAAGTTAGTCGATTAAAGAGGGGCAGATTGGTAGATAGTTTCGAATCAGGGGCAAAATGATCATTAATTAATTAATGAGGGACAAAATGGTCAAATAGCCCTGTTTACATTCAAAAGACAATAATATATTAATTTTTAGGTATTTGAAATAAACATCATAAATAATTATGTTTGGATAAAAGAGCAAAAAAAAATTAAAAACATGAAAGAAATTAATGGAGTAAGTATTTGTATAAATTTAAATTATTTAAACACTTGTGCATTAAATATCATTAGGGATTAGTCTCATTTTATTTTCAGAATACACTCCCTATTTTAAGGAGGAATTTTTTTAAGGAGGAGTTAGCTCCGAGACCGTATTATGAAAATCAGAGGTAGATGACTGGAAATATTTCCTGAGTTTAAAGATGAATATAAAATTCTACCTGTGTTATTATTTATTTATTTTTAAAAATACTTTATTGAATACACTAGCTTCTTGCCAAAGTTAAATTTATAAAGTCAGGATAATGTATATTTTTTTCGGGTACAAAAATTACAAAAGAATTACGGACAGTCAAAATACATTTTATTACATATGAATATGACTTATTCTGGACTACATTTTCTTAGAAAGCAAAAAAGCGCAATAAATAAAGCTCTCTCTAAAGATTGAACTGGAATCCTCTTCTAAGAAATGCAAGCATTATTTAATATCATTTCATGCGGAAACGTAAACTATTATAAATACTAATCAATATCAGAAAATTTATAAAAGAAACTACACGTGATGTTGCCTATGGGTCCACCAAAATATGAACGTTGGCGGTGGTATATGACTGGGAGTGGGACATATGAATTAAATTTAAAAGTTTAATTCATAATTTTTACTAGTTTATATCTTGTATTTTTTTTCCCATACATAGTTTATCTTGTATTAATTCTTATTTAAGTTAAGAGTTTAATCTTGATCTCATGTTAGTATAAAATTATTAGTTATATATCATCCAGTTATTTTATTTTAAAAAAAAATTAGCTTCTTATTGTGATTAGTATGTTCAGGTGATTAAGTTATAATATAATTCTACAGTAACTACATCAAAATTAAATTGTTAAGCCTACAAACTTCATATAACAAACTATGAGAAATTTATTGATCAGTAGATTTATAGATTTTGATATTTCAGCATGCATGTTCACTTATGATAAAAAAAAAAATGCATGTTTTTGTAGTCCATTTAGCATTTAAAAAATGTAGCTTAAACTTAAAGCATAACATCTACTGAGATCGAAAACAATGTCAAATTTTTTTTTTTCGTAAGTGAAAATCAACCTGATTTTTAAAGTAGACATGAACAAGTGCCTGAAAAGCTTTTTAAACACATGATAAAATAATTTATATAGATAATTACTAAAAGCGGTATGTGATTTTGAGTTTAAGATTAAAGAATTTATATCCATAACGAATCCAAAAGAAAAATATAATCCAAGATTAACCTTGTACTTGTATCCAAAAACTAAGAACTGTGAAAACCCAGTAAGTATTATTTTATTTTATTTTTATAAAATCAATAATTCATGTGGGTGGCGTAGACGAGGAAATAAATGGTTGTATGGCCTAATCGTATCACAAGATTGATGTCACTCCTGATTGGACTTTTAAAATTTGTCGATTTTTTCGTACTGAGTTTTGCACATCACTTCGTTTTGAACGCTACAAGGGGGACATGTGTGGTGGACTTGTGTCACCGCAAACCAACTTGGCAACTTGGATATGTTGTGTCATGTGTCCTATATTGGCAAAATAACCATCAGGAATTCAGGACTTAAGTCAACCCATATCCATTTATTTGAGATATTATTTGATGTACCTTAATTAATGCTCTTTTACACCTTTACCAAAAAAAAAAAAAAAAAAAAAATGCTCTTTTACACAATGTTGTTCAACTTATGCGTACAAGCTAGGTAGTTACATATCCATCCAAAAAAAATGTAATTATATATAAAGGGATTTGATTTTCTCATGTTGCATGAGAATTCAATTCTCATGTAATGATATAACTAATGGTGGGCCCCACATATATTAAAAAGAAAAAAGAAAAGAAAAGTTTTGCACGCAAATCGAAGAGTCACAACATGAAAATTGAATTCTCATGCAACATGAGAAAATGTTTTCCCATATATAAATTATGATTGTCACTATTTTAATAAAAATAATAATACATTATAATTCTGCAATCTTTAAGCAATCTTTTATTTTAGGGATTGTCTTTTCTCATGTTGCATAGGAGAAGAGCTATCTCCTACACACACATAGAGAAGAGAGAGGAGAGAGAATAAAGAAGAGAAAAAAAAATTAAAATAGGTCCCATGTTTACTTTGTGTCTTATGCATAAGATAACAATCTTATGTAACATAAGATTATTATTTCCCTTTATTTTATACTTTTAATAGTAGGAAGATAGATATTTCATACTATAGATATATCTTGTGTGAGATTAGTATCTCACTCTTCTCGCTTTTTTCCTGCTAAATAAATGTCCACTCAAGCATGTACATTTTATACTATCACTAGAGCATATATATACATACCAAATATTTTTTGGGTCCGCTTCTCAAATTTGAGATATTACTATTGGTATGGATTAGTTCCTCGCCCCTTTAAATATCAAGTTTCATTAACTAATGTAAGATAAAATGATAATTCAATCTTTACCTAAAATTAAATATTTAATTTTCAATTCCTTAAAATTCTTACTCCAACACCAAAATAAACTCACATGCATACATAAATGGTTGAATTTTAAGAAACATGATCATACATAACGAAAATTCCGTCACTACACCCTCCCTCCTGAAAAACACTTCATTAATCTTACACATATTTTTTTACAAAGGTACTAAATAGATACGTGAAGCAACAACCAATCTTACTATTGGTTGTACATATGAACTAATCTTTACACCTTAAACCAAATAGATTAACAATTGATGAATAGTTCGATGCATTTAATCATGAATGATATTATATTCATATTACCATATTGGCAATTTACTTTAGATTCATGGCAAAGCGATTGGTAGTTTAACTGTATATACTATAAATGCTACGTCCTTCCCAATTGTAACCTAGGTGTTTGTATCATAATTGTCATTTATGAGAGTGGGCACGCGTAAATCCAAATTAACAACTGGATGATACATTGTACATGGAGTGCTATGCAAGTTGGGGTTTGTTTTCTTTTTTGTATTGCCTGGGTTTATACGTAATTAAATTTTGTCAACTAACTCCTCAAACCTATATAAATTGGGAGTGGATCTTCTCACGTAGAAAAGTGATTATGCGATCATATTATTTGATCACAATCACTTATTTAAAAATTATACATTTTTTTCTTTTTTATCTCATCATCAATGAGTGGTTGTGATCAAATAACATGATCACATGACCACTTTTTCACATGAGAGAATGCATTCTCATATAAACCATATAAATAAAGAGAGAGATTATACTTACTATCTCTTACTACCAAATCTTAACTGTTGATTTCTGACAATTTAACGATTATGATTTATAGGAAATTAATAATTAATTAATAAGTATGACCCAATAAATTATAATTATTAGATTGACGAAAATCAACAGTTTAAATTTAGTAGTAAGAGATAGTAAGAAAAAGAGGTAGTAACTATAATTTTTTCATAAATAAATGCATAAATATTAAACAAAACACTTTTTTGCGCTACTAAAATGTATATTGTAAATTTCCGTAAATAAGAATTATATATGTACACACTACACACACAGAGGGTACCTTGTTAGCTAATAATGAACTTAGAAAAGATGGAGAGAAAGAAAAAGAAATAAAGCGAAAGCTAGGTCCGTAGGTTATATAGGAAGAGAAAAACGGTGAGAAAGAAAAAGGTCGTCGCAATCTGATTACTACAAGATTCTATGGGATAAATACAAAGTGCCATGCACTTACTGTAACACCGAGATGATGGATCCGTTCGTGCTATTATAATTTGGGAAATGCTTTTCTTCTTTCATATGAGACAAGATTTACTTTTTTTTTTAAATTGCTGGTCTCATTTTTTTGTCTCAGTAGAAGACAACTCCTCTCTCCTGTTAAAGGAGAAAAGTATCCCCCTTATAACTTTATTGATAAAATAATATTTTGAATGATGCTTTGAATGAATATTTGGCAAGTATATACAGAGTTACCAAATTATATTAATTTAAAAATGAAATGAAAGTATTAATTAAATATATTTAAAATGAATCTTATTTCATATCACTGTGATGGACTCAATTGATATTATTTTTTTAAATTTTTTTTATCGAATTATATCTTGTACGTGACTTTGTGTGAGTTTCATGAGAAATTTGTTACTTTATCTAATTTTCTCATTTCTCTGCAAACAGAAAGTGATTCTTCTACCTGTAAACATGGCATATACATTAGGTATACGCATGACTATGGCAATTCTTTATTTTTTTCTTGTATACACGGCTATATTAGGTATATACATGGCTTCAACAATTCTAAACTTCGAACATTCTAGCATACCAGTTCACTCCCATAGTATTGAACAATATTTGGATGTGAAATTAAGCTGACAAAGCAAATTTATCTCCTGTAATCAAATGGAGAACGTGTTATAATGTTAGGATATGACCTAACAAGAAGAAGACAGAGAGCTTTAAGAAAGAAAGAAACGAAGTGTATATTTCTGATATCCATTCTCAAAGTTACAAAGAACTATATATGTTCCTACTCAGTTTCCAATCCCTTCACGTATTACAGTTACTAAGCAAAAATTACACAAGTGTCCCACTATCTATACAGCTGTCCCACTAACACTTCAACATGTTATTCTTATTACACGTGTCCCATACACACCGTAAGCTAAACTACATAACCCTTCAATCTAACTGAAGGGTGTCTTTCCCTGGTTGAGTTCCGTCTTGTAACATATAACCTTACGGAATATAAAATGAAATCAGGCATATTAAAGCAAACTCCAATACAACTGTGCAAAGAACAGCAAAAGTATAACATTATGTCTTTAATTTCCCAAGATAAGTCCATGCAGGTAGTCTAGAACTTCTAATTTAGGCTTTTAACACCAAATTAACCGAAAGAATAACCTCCAAATCTTCAATTATCCTAGTGTTTGGTAGAAGATTTATTTTGAAATTGATGGAAAAGTGTAAGTGGATATTGAAAAATACCACGTTTTGTTCAGGTTTTTGAAAAAAATACTAGACAAATATGATAGATGGAGAAATGACTTTTGTGTTGATTTTTGGATGAAATTTACTGTTACAGAATACCACTTGAGATGTGGTATTTTGAGATAACTGGGGAAGTGAAAAAACAGGTGCGAAGTTTCTTCCGAACATAGATTTTGCAAATTTAAATAAATTTTTCTAGTAATATTTCGGTCAACCAAACAACTTTTTTTACATTTTCCTACCAAACTCATTTTCCAACCATTTCCCCAGTAATTACATTTTTCTAGTATTCAAAAAATTTCTCCTCAACCAAACAGCCCCTTAAGAGATTCCTCATAGTTTAAATAAATTGTTAGTCAGTTCACACAAACAAGCCACAACAAAACAACCCTCTAACCCCATTTACAAAACCGGTTAACTTAAGGAGAAAAATATTTAAAAAAAAATTTGACCTATAAATTGTTGGGTATGGCTCGTACTTGGCATGCTGATGATGGCCCTAGTTGTCGGGGTGAGCAGAAAAGTATCTGGGGTAATTTTCTTAGCAGTTTGGGCTTGGGCCCATGAATAGCTGCTGTTAGGGTTTTGTTATCCTATTTATATTTGCCTTGTAAATCGAGAGACTTGTAACAAGTGGCGGTGATGTGAATATAGTACAGACAAGCTGGACGTAGTCTAAATTGAGTGAACCAGGATAAATCATTGTGTCTATTCTCTCTTCTTTTCCGTTTTCGATTTGTGTGTTGTTGATTTCCAACATAAATAAGCAATTCAAGACTCAATGTTTATCCCCAACCTAGGGTCGTTTGGATGTACGTCAAAAAAGGATTTTTCATGCCTTGTTATTTTGGAAGTGTTTTTTACAAAAGGTTAAAAATTATTTAAATTTTAAAAAAATATTTGGATTTTGAAAAAAAAATATTTGGCTTTCGACTTCTGCTTTTTTGTAAAAGTTAAAATTTTTAACTTCTAAAAAAACAGATATTGGAAGGAGATATCCAAATAGACTTTGTAATGAAAGTGTTTTTTTTTTCTTTTAAAAAAAGCAACTTTTAACTAAAAAAAATTCATCCAAACGCCCATATGCCACAAGTACAAGATAGGGGTCTCGACAAATGATGAATGAATTAAAACTAAGAAACTAGAAGGAAAAATGTGAAGGATGAAACCTGTTGGCATTAAATTGAGGAGAGATTGGATGATCTTCATAGGAGGCAGAGGAGCTGAAGCTGGAACATTATATGGAAGGAGATCCGAAGGCATGATCGCAGTGGATCGAAATCGTTGCTGGTCATCGGTGAATTCCGAGATAAGAGTTCGTCGAAGCTTTGGCTTATTCTTCTTGGTCTTGTTCTTCTTGTAATCGTTCCTAACGGTTATAGGATCTTTCATGAAATTAAATTGAAGCTGCCACATGGTTATTTATCCTTGGTCTCTACTCTGGTTAAGCTTAATTTTTATCAAAATATACTTAAAATTATATACAGTGAGTTCAAAATATTTTAAGTTATAGGATTAAAAAATTATAATGATAAAGATTAATATAACCTTTCAATATATTAGAATTACAAAAATATCCTAATTTTCAACCTAGAATGATGTCATCTTGGACTAACCGAATATAATTTATTTCCATTGAGCAAAGAAATCCTTAATACTTTACTTATATAAATAATAAAGCAGAATATAAACTCATAACACTTTTAGAAAAATATAAATCTTCCCCACATAAAATGATGTGTGTCGGCTCATCACCCCAAATAAACTTCTACAAGTATTAAATTACTTTTGTACAAAGAGCAAAACAATTTTAAAAACATCAAAGAAATTAACGGAGTAATCAGTATTTGTATAAATTAAAGGTTTTAATGTTTCTAAAGTGAATGTAGATAAATTATCTACATTCGCTCTCAAAACGACGTCGTTTTGGGTTGAAAAATTAAAAATTTATAATGAAAAAGATTATTATAATCCTGAAATAAAATATAATTATAAAAAGACTTTGATTTTCACCTCAAAATGACGTCGTTTTGGACTCAATGTAGATAAGTTATCTACATTAATTATAGAAAAAATGAACCCTAAATTAAAATAATTGGAACATTTTTTGTGGTCAGAGATTAAATTTTTGTGTATTAATTAAATTTCGTTGGAGATTTAGTCTCATTTTAAATTCAGAATATATTCTGCATTTCAAAAAGGAATTAGCTCTGATCCGTATTTCGAGGATTAGATGACGGAAGATATTTTCTGAGTTTTAACACCAGATATGCAGTCCAAGTTACAACCAAAGCCCAAGTTATTACAACGGCCCAATGAACTCAGTCTTATGGACCCAGCCATTGCTGACGTGGATGATAAAAGCTTTGCAGCAACTAATCACGACAGAAATAGAAACTGATTTCTGTTTTCATAGTTAGTTACAGTTCTAACAATTTTTCCCGCCTTTTCGTTTCTATTCTTATAGCGTTCTTTATCTCATATATATATATATATATATATATATATGTGAGTTCGACCTTGTAATGATTATTATGCAGTAATGAGAATTTCCTTTATTTTTGTTATGGTATCAGAGCTCTAAACAGAGCTCTGGTACTCAGCTTCAATATCTCTTTCAATTCTTCCTCTTCCTAGTTCTTGAACTTTCTCTCATGGAACTTCATAATCCATTCATGGATTTCACCAATCCTTCGCATCAAATGTATTTGCATCCTAATGAAAGTCCCTCATTGGTTCTGGTTAATCCTCCTCTCACTGGAAATAACTACCACATCTGGGCTCGTGGAATGACAGTATCTCTTTTGTCCAAGAACAAACTTGGATTCGTGGATGGAAGCATCATTGCTCCTCCTCGTGATGATCCAACTTTTCCTCAATGGCAACGCTGTAATACGATGGTGATGGCATGGATCCACAGATCCATTTCTGAATCCATTGTCAAGTCAATTATATGGATCGAATGTACACGTGATGCCTGGCTTGATTTGCGCCAGAGATTTGCTCAGTCTGATGTGTTTCGTATATCAGACCTTCAAGAAGATATTTATAGACTACAGCAGGGAGATCATTCGATTACAGAATTCTTCACTCATCTGAAGACTCTCTGGGATGAGTTGGAGAATTTGAAACCTCTCCCTTCATGTGAGTGTCTTCCTCCTTGCAATTGTGGAGCAATAGTAAAGATGTGTGTGCATCGTAATCGAGATCATACAATACGATTTTTAAAAGGTTTGAATGACCAATACGGTGCTGTGCGTTCACAAGTAATGCTAATAGATCCACTACCAGATGTGAACAAAGCCTTCTCAATGATTGTGCAGCAAGAGAGGCAGTTCAATTCTGAAGCTGGTAACTCAGCTGTGAACAGTTCACCAGTGTTTGCATATTTCAACAATTCTGGTAGTGGAACTAACAATAATACTAGCTACTTTAACAATGGAAATCGAAGGATGTTCAATAACCAAGGTGGAAGAGGTAACAGAGGACGTGGTAGATATAATCAAGGTGGAAGAGGCAACAGAATTTGCACTCATTGTGGTAGAGTGAATCACACTATCGAAACATGTTACCAGCTCCATGGATATCCCCCTGGCTACCAACGTGAAAAGAGTAATCATACTGTGAATAATGTGGTGCAACAAGATCCTTCTGAATCTGAGTCCAGTGCTGCTATACAAACACAACCACCAAACAGTCAAAATCCACTTTCATTCAGTCAATACCAGCACATTCTGTCACTCTTACAGAATTCCATGCCACACACATCAACTGTTGAGAATTCTTCACATGCTGTGAACATTACACAAGTGTCCAATGCACACACAAATGCATCAGGTATTCCTAAGGTTGGCCGGATCATAGATACTGGTGCAACAGATCACATAACATACATGTCATCTTTCTTTTGTTCAATGCATAAAATTGAACCGATATCCATTACTCTTCCTAATGGTACCCATGTTGATTGCAATTTTTCTGGTACAGTTAAATTGTTACCTTCCTTAACACTGTTAAATGTTTTGTATGTACCTCAATTTTGTGTAAATCTTATCTCTGCTTCCAAACTGACCCAGTCCATGCAGTGTTGTCTTACTTTCTATAGTTCATTCTGTTTCATAAAGCAGATGCAGTTCCAGGAGACGATTGGTACTGCTGAATGCCGGAACGACTTGTATGTGATAGTCCCTCAAGGTCAAGAAGCTTCAAGGGAAGATAAGAATAAGATTGCTGCTACTGCAACTTCTGCAAATAAGTTGCCCAATGTTGTGGACAAGTCTGTAGATCCATCTCCATTATGGCATAGGCGCTTAGGCCATGTTTCAGAAAATGTAATTCATTCAATGTCAAATCAGTTTCCCTTTATTTCATCTCGACATGTAAACCCTTGTGATGCTTGTCACCTAGCTAAACAGAAAAGGTTGCCATTTCACCCAAGTATCACTAAAACAAATAAAGTTTTTGACATTCTGCATGCAGACATATGGGGACCCTTCAGTGTTCCATCCATACATGGACACAAATACTTCTTAACATTGGTAGATGACTATTCTCGTTTCACCTGGTTGATCTTGATGAAAAATAAAGGAGAGACTCGCATGAACATCCGCAATTTTATTGCTTTTGCTGCAACACAGTTCCATTCCAAGGTTAAAATTTTCAGAAGTGATAATGGAAAAGAGTTTCTGATGGGTGATTTCTTTTCTTCCAAGGGTATTTTACATCAAACTAGCTGCGTTGAGACACCACAACAAAATTCTGTTGTGGAACGCAAGCATCAACACATGTTGAATGTGGCTCGAGCCATACTATTTCAAGCCTCAGTGCCAATTAAACTTTGGTCTTATGCAGTTACCCATAGCATTCATCTAATCAACCGTGTATATTGCTCAAGTCTTGGAAATAAAACTCCCTATGAATTGTTGTATGGTGAACCCCCAGTGTTGACTCACTTACGTGTATTTGGTTGTCTAAGCTATGCTTCCACACTGTCTTCACATCGCACAAAATTTTCCCCTCGAGCAAGAAGAACTGCTTTTCTGGGATACAAAGTAGGTACTAAAGGGTATCTACTATATAATTTACAGTCTCATGAATTTATTGTATCACGTCATGTGACCTTTTATGAGTCTGTATTCCCCTTCGCAGCAACTAATCCTCATGTTAATCAGGCTACTGAGTCTTTGTTACCTCTGCCACCAGACCTTTCTGATTTGCCTCATCCACCATATTCACCTATCCATCCCCCTTATGATACTCCAATTCACACTATCATGTCACCCTTACTCCAGCCACTTCCCCCTGATATGTCTTCTGATTCATCCTCACCATCCAATTCCCAGCCTCCATCTTCTGCATTACCACTCTTACCAACCACAGACTCACTTACTAATGACCCCTTGGACACTATTTCGCATTCTGAAACAAATTCTCCCATGCTCCGAAGGTCTTCTCGATTGAAAGCTATTCCAAGTTACCTTAAGGACTATCACTGTGGCCTTTCTGTCAATCAGCTGTATCCATCTTCTTCAGGTACATCTTGCTATCCTTTATCTCATTTTCTGTCTTATGATAAATGTAGTCCTCCATATCACCATTTCTGTTTAAATTCATGCACACACACAGAACCACACACATATTCCCAAGCTGTCAAACACACAGAATGGCAGCAAGCCATGCAGAATGAACTCACTGCTCTGGCTCAGAATCAGACTTGGACCCTAGTGCCTCTTCCTCCTAACAAGCAGCCCGTTGGATGTAAGTGGGTTTATAAAATCAAGTTTCATTCTGATGGAACTATTGAACGTTATAAGGCACGCTTGGTTGCCAAAGGATTTACTCAACAAGAAGGGGTTGACTATTTTGATACGTTTTCCCCGGTAGCCAAACTTACATCTGTTCGAACACTCCTTGCGGTGGCTGCTATCAAGGGCTGGCATCTTGTTCAATTAGATGTGAACAATGCTTTTCTTCATGGGGATCTCCGTGAAGAAGTTTATATGCAAGTACCACCTGGACTTTCTGTATCACATTCCAATGTTGTTTGTAAATTGCAAAAGTCCCTTTATGGATTAAAACAGGCCAGCCGGCAGTGGTATGCAAAGCTGTCTTCTGCCTTGATCACCTTGGGCTACCTTCAAACCAATGCTGATCACTCCATGTTTGTCAAACAAACTGCTTCCGCTTTCACAGTCCTTCTAGTATATGTTGACGATATTATACTTTCTGGCAATTGCATCACAGAAATCAACAAAGTCAAATCATTCCTTGATGATTCATTCAAAATTAAAGATCTTGGTCATCTTCGTTATTTTTTTAGGCCTTGAGGTCGCAAGGTCCAAATCAGGCATTATTTTGAATCAGCGGAAATATGCCCTCGAATTGATTTCTGATGCTGGTTTGCTTGGAGCTAAGCCTGTCTCCACTCCAGCTGATGCTCTGTCCAAGTTATCCTGTACACAAGGAACTTTGTTGCAGGATCCAGCCCCTTATAGACGTTTGGTCGGTCGTCTTCTTTACTTGACTACTACTCGTCCTGACATATGCTTTGCGGTTCAGCAATTGTCTCAGTTTGTATCTCAGCCATCTGATGTTCACATGAATGCTGCCCTTCGAGTTCTTAAATATCTCAAAGGTTGTCCATCTACTGGTTTATTCTTTTCTGCAACCACTTCTCTTCAAGTTCGCGTTTTTGCTGATGCTGATTGGGCATGTTGCCCAGACACCAGAAAGTCCATTTCTGGTCAATGTGTGTTCATTGGCACGTCTCTAGTTTCCTGGAAGTCTAAAAAGCAATATACTGTTTCACGTTCATCATCTGAAGCTGAGTACCGTGCTCTAGCTAGTCTTTCCTGTGAGCTCCAATGGCTCCAATACCTTTTCCAGGATTTACACCTGCCATGGCTTACTACTGCCTCAGCTTACTGTGATAATCGTTCTGCCATTTATTTGGCACATAATCCCACCTTTCACGAGCGCTCGAAGCATATCGAGATCGACTGCCATGTTACTCGTGAGAAGATCACTTCTGGTTTGCTTCGTCTTCTTCCAGTGAAGTCCTCCGACCAGCTTGCCGATGTCTTCACGAAGCCTATGTCCACTCCTCTGTTCTCTCATTTTATCTCCAAGATGGGCCTTGTTGATGTTCTACGGCCATCTTGTGGGGGGGGGGGGGGGGGGGGGGGTAACACCAGATATGCAGTCTAAGTTACAACCAAAGCCCAAGTTATTACAACGGCCCAATGAACTCAGTCTTATGGACCCAGCCATTGCTGACGTGGATGATAAAAGCTTTGCAGCAACTAATCACGACAGAAATAGAAACTGATTTCTGAACTGATTTCTGTTTTCATAGTTAGTTACAGTTCTAACAATTTTTCCCGCCTTTTCGTTTCTATTCTTATAGCGTTCTTTATCTCATATCTATATTTATATTTATTTTTTAAAAAATACTTTATCGAATACTCGCTTCTTACTACAATTAAATTTATGAATTTATACTTTATCGAATACTCGCTTGTTACTTTATCAAATACTTTATCGAATACTCGCTAGTTGCTTCTTACTACAATTAACTTTATCGAATATTCAGCCATCGCCATTAACATGATTAATGATGGTCGTCCTGGATATTCTTATTGTCAATTGCTGTGTAGCATCCTCGAATGGAAAACAAAAAGTTGGGACCTACAGTTTCATCATACTCTCTGTGAGGGTGATAAAGCTGCTGATCGTATGGCATCCTTTAACTTATTTTTAATTATATATTTTTAAGAATTTATAGTTATAATAAAATTATTTTTTATAATTATATATTTCTAAAAATATATAGTGTCATGGACCTGACAAAGATCTATATTCTATAAGGTCCAATAAAAGACAGCACAAACAGAAAAAGAATCTTCTATTAATGACGATCTTATCCAGACAGCTGAGCAGCCCACATTCTAGAAGGCCCAAATTAAATAGGGCTAATTGCTAAGAGAAAATTAAGGAAATATTTTTTAATTATACTAATCCTACTATGGCAGCAATAGATCAATAATTGGACCCCCAATATTCTTAAGAAGCCCAAAAATCTGCTCCTGCCAGATAACTCATCTATAAATAAAGGGTTAAATCAATAAAGGCTTACCAAAAAAAAGGGTTAAATCAATAAGGTATATTTTTTATGCAAATTAGTAAGACTTTTTGATTAAAACTTACGTAAATTGATGAGAGTATGCAAATCACTTTTTATGACTTGTATAATATACCCTGTTAAGTAAAGGATGGCTATGTGCAGATATATGTTTTTTGGTTGAAAATTCAGTTTTATGTTGGTAATAATGTGATATAGTTATATGTATGAGTTTATATCTTGGAACCAAATGTGTAGTGACCATTTGAGACAGCCCTGAGTAGGTAGAATCTCAACTTCCTTTAAGTCAAATAAGTTATAATTGTAATAGACCATAAGCTAGACGCCACTTTGGGATAATTACATGAAAGACTTCAAATGACTATGTCCATGGTACAAGACTTGTCCCAAATACACCTTATTGACTATTGCAGATGTTGGTATTCGTCAATGTAATTTTTTTTACTTATAAAATAAATAATTCAAATGTGATTGAGTTTTATTATATTATATTATATTATTATTAATTATTATAAAACTGTAATTGTGTTTGAGTAGAACTGTATGGAAAGGGCTTTAGCTTTCTTTGTAACTTTCCTCCAATTATGGGTTTTGAACCGACAAAATATAACACTATTTAAATTACCATGTGGCTGGGTAGCCAAAATTATTTGGTTCATGTAGTTTATCCAATAGTTGAGGAATGCAAATATTATTACAGTATTCTTTGGAGAATATCTTTATGTTTTAGCACAAAGGATAATGGTTTAGATTTTACTTAAATTTTACATATGCTAGGACTAGGAGTTTGTATCGCACTGCAAACTGATGTAATTTATTTATTTTCATGAAAATTTCTTGAAGCGGAAGAACGATCATGATCAGGGGCGGACTGACTAAGGGGGTTAGGTGGCCCCCGCCCCCCTTAAATTTGGAAAAAAAATTATATAATATATGTAAAAAAATGTGATGATGAAACTATTGTGTTGTCCATGCTTTTCCCTTCAGTTTTTCATGCTTCTGCTCACACTCTTACCGAAAATATCTATAGTACTACTATTGTACCATTCGCTCAGTGCATCTATCTAATAAAAAATGAGAAATAATTGTCATGCTTGTATAGAAAGGAGAGAAAAATATTTTTTTTATCAAAGTGTCACCTGTTAAATGGCAGATATACCTACTACAAATATACATAAGATGACCTCGCTCTTACCATATATTTCTTTGATTACATGCATTGAAAAAGAAATTGTTTTGAGTTTTAACACGGATTTAATTATAGATGAGTTTAACAATATGAAAATACGTAAAACAAGAGTCAAGTGAAATGATATTAAGTTCTGTAATAGATTTTTTCTCTCGATTTTTTGTATATTAAATTTGTATTGTATTTTAAGTACTTTTATTTATGATATAATATTTTTTATTTTCGCTCCTTCTTATTAAAATTCCTGCGTCCGCCACTGATCATGATAATGCTTTGGTGGGAGAGTTGGAGATCAACCAACATGAGTATGATTGTGAAAAAGAGCTAGTCACCAGCATATCCACCAATAATCAAGAGTTGTAGATAGAGGTGGCTATTATTAAAAAGCTATTGGTGATGTGAGGCTCATTCTCCATATCCATTACTATACCTCCTACATGGGGGGAACATGACGAGTATCAAGTCGATGATGATGATTGTGATGCTCATTTGCATGAGGATAGTGAATAGACATTTTGTGTTTTTTTTTTTTATACACTTTGTAAATAGTACTTGTTAGTTTATAATGTTACTTAATACATTTTTGTTGTTGTAATACTTTTGATCAATAAGACTTCTTCTCAGCTTACATGATCATGACTATGATGATTTATATGATTATAATTAATATAAGGTTCACACTAGCTTACATTGACTATGTGACTTTGATTGTTTATATTGGATGATGAAATATAAGGTGCAAATTGTTTTTTAAAAAAATTAAAAATATTTTTATTGAATAATTTAGGAAAAAATTGAAATTAGGAACGGAATTTATCCATTTCTATTAGAGACAAACACATTTCATCTCTAATAGGGACAAATTAATTTTCGTCCCTATTAGGGACGGAATATATCCGTCTCTAATAGGGACGGAATATATCCATCCCTGTTTGAGACGGGAAAAAATTCTTCCATGATTTTCTATCTATTAGGGACGGATTCTAGCCTTTTGTAGATTAAAATTGTTAATAATATTAGGAACGGAAAATATATATTAGAGATGGATTTTATTCCGTCCCTATTCTAAAATTCTGTCACAAAACATTAGCGAGGAGCTATTTAGAAACAAAATTTTTTCTGTCTCAAATTTCGTCCCTAATTTATTCAGGGACGAATTTATGCCTAATAGGAATGGAATTTTTCCATCCCTAATATCTATTTTTTTAGTAGTGTATGCATATATCACATGCCTTGACTATGTCGTTATATTATAGTGCATAGTGATCCGCTTATCTTTATAGTACTTCTCCTATAAATACCTGAAAGAGAGAAAACAAATCTAATATTAAATTACCCATATCCGATTTAACATTTATGATCTATTAGATCTTAACATATAGTTAAAAAATGGTTTCATTCCTGTAATACGATTCTTACAGAGTTACTATTATAACTTTATTGATAAAATAATATTTTGAATGATGCTTTAAATGAAAATTTGACAAGCATATACAGAGTTACTAAACTATATTAATTTAAAAATGAAATGAAAATATTAAATATATTTAAAATGAATTTTATACTTTCATGTTACTTTGTTGGACTCATTTCTTAAAAAAAAAAAAAAAAAAAAAACCGCATGCGAAGTAAAAATGAATAAATAAACCTGCGTAATTAACGGAATGGATTTCTATTTCTATTTTGGGAGTGAATAAAAAATATAATTAAAGGCGAAACCCCAACTAATTAATATCCGGCAAGATCGCCATCCATCATGGGACCCTATAATCTTTAAATATAAATCATGTTTAAATCAGACCAACTCCTCTTAACTACCTTTGGATTTAGAGATATTGATGATAAGCTATTATAAGATGTGTAACAACTATCCACTCGTATTTATAATTTTATATACTCTTTCATAAAATCAACTCAATTTGCTAAGCTCTTTTTTATATTTAAATATTATATCTCTCTTTTTTTTTTTTTTTTGATAACATTATATCTCTCTTTTAAATATGTGAAAAGAGAGTTAATTTATTACATTATTTTATTTATTTGAATATCATGTCTTTTTTTTAGATACGATTTTTTTTTTCTATTTGAGGTTTAATATTCTTATCTGTATCTTGTTTACATTTTTTACAATATAAATTCTATTTATAATAAATTATAAAATAGATCAAAATTGATAGAGAAATAAATTAAGGGAAAAATACATTTTAAAAATTAAAAAAAAATATTTTAAATATTTATACATGAATAATAATATAAGTTAAATATTAATAATATATAATTGCATGTGTAATTCGAAGTCTTTGGTTTCCAGGTTGCATCTTTGCCTTCAATACGTAAAATGTAATTTTTTTTGGGGGGTTAATTATAATTCACTTTTTAAAACATAACGTCTTATTCACACAATCTTATAATATGTCTCGCATTTATACTAATTAAGTTGTCTAAGGCTTCTATAAACTAACAAGTTTAAAATGATAAAGGAGAAATCAATTCATTTAATAAAAGCATCGTCCTATGATACGAGCTATTTTTAATCTGCGTCATACAACAGGGTACAGACTGGCCGGGAAGAGGATAAAGGGATATGTAGGGGCTTTTCACCCAAGTTTCTTTCCAAGTGATGCTAGGCTAATATTTTGGCCTTATGTTACTATGAAAAAACACAACTTATTAATGAAACTAATGAAAACAAAAAGTAAAGGGGAAGGTTATACTTATAATCTATTTTTGTTTACAACCTCTTACACTAATATCTTAACCGTTGATTTTCGCTAATCAACGGTTATCATTTCTTACGAATTAATAATTAATTAATTAATTTGATTTGTAAAAATAATAACCGTTGATTGACGAAAATCAACGATTAAAGATATGATTGCAAGAGGTTGTAAACGATAATAGGTTGTAAGTATAACCTTCCTCAGAAGTAAATACATAAAAAGTTTGAAAAATAATTTTCTTATGTTGTAGGAAAATGATTATATCATGTTGTAGAAACAAAATTACAAGTGGGATCCACAAGTAAGAGAAGAGAGAAAAAAGAGGTGAGATCCATCTTTGTTTTGTGTGTATAGGAAATTTATTTCTATAATGCAAAACGAGATAAATATAACCCAAAAAGATAAGGTTGAGGCAAAATGAAAAAAAATGGAATAACACCAGAAAATGAATGATGTTGCACTACCAAGCAATGATGATGGCTTTGTTAATTTTTTTGTATGTCCATATAAAATCAATCTAAAATTGCGCACCTCTTAAAAAAAATATCTTTTTGGTGAATCACTTTTCACACGTTTGATTCTCCTCATGGGTAAATGTCTAACGAGAAATGATTGGATTGAATCCAATGATCATGTCTTGATCAAGCTAAGGTAGTGTTTGGTTGGGGAGAAATTTTTTGAAGGTGGGTAGTTGTCTTTGCTAGGAAAGATGTTGGAAAGTTAGTTTAGTAGGAAAGTGTAAAAAAAGTTGTTTGGTAGCGCAAAATATTACTAGGAAAATTGGGTTAAATATCCTGATGTGTGTTTGGTTGAAAATAAAACTATGATGGGAAAGATAATGCAAATTACGAAATTAACCTTTTACATATCCGTCACTTGCAAACGTGTGGTTAGGAAGCAGGGGTATATTTGTCACCCATTCTTCACCTTTTTTACATATCCGATTTCGTTCAACAATTCCACCTGTTTCAACGTCTTCTTGAACAGTGCTGAAATCCAAGATTTACACTTCTTCAGATAGTGCTGGGCAAGTGGGTTTGATGGCAAAGATTAACAAAAATCCCCAACCAAACATTGCTATATCACATTCCCACATGCACTTATCCAACAAAGTTTGAGCAAATCCCCAACCAAACACTACCTAAGAGCATCCAGAATCCGATGTCTAACTTACTAGAGTAAATAAAGTTGGGTCGATTGCTCAACTTGTTGCAAAATGCAAACATAACTGTACTGTTTTGAAGTTTATGATTATAGGTGCATTACGAATTAGTCAATACAAAGTAGTTATTAGAAAATGCAAATGTTGTATTAGATATTAGGTATAAGGGTAGTTTAGTATTTTAATGATATTCTAGATCTCTCTTTTCTGTTATGCTCTTCTATATAAGAGCTCACTCATTGTACAAATTAATACACCACAATCAATGAAATTAATATTTTTTCTTTTCTCTCTTTTACCTTCTAATATGGTATCAGAGCATTTTTATCCTCCATGATTGGAGGTTCCGCTGCCATCGATTCTTTTCTTTTCTTTTCTTTTCTTTCATCGTTTTTTCTTACCCTTTGGTCACTTTCCCTTTCATCTTCTTTCTCGTTTCATGGTTTTCCAGATCTACAAATCATCTAGATTGTTCTAGATTTGTGATTTCTTCATTGTCTTAGATCTACGGCGTTCCTGTGCTAGCAAGCTAGCAGTCAGCAACATCGTCTGTAGCGCTCCGCCGCTGGTTCACCATCAGTGCATTGTTTGTTTTAGATTTGTCGCCGTTCATTCACCGCCTAGCGATGTGTCTCTGATCTGGCTCGCATCTCAGTGGGGAGGTCTCCCTTCATGGTTGCTCCTCCTCCACCTAGCACTGCTCGCATCGTCCCTTCAGCACCCGTGACAGCCACGCCGCGCCATCACTGCCCTTGTCAAAGTCTGTGTCGATCTCTTGACCTATTTGTGTGGTTCACCGTTTACGCCCCTGTTTGTGTTGGATCTGCAGTCAGATCTGTTTTTTTTCAGGCACAACTCAATCTTGTTCATGTTTTGTGTCTCTCTTCCTCTGTTCGCGTTTGAATCTGTTCACGTTTGATTCTGTTCACGCCAATGTTCGCCTAGGTCCATCAGCCACTGCTGTCGTCGTTCCAGATCTATTGCTGCCGTTGCAGCCCTTAGTTCTCCTGCTCTATCATCTTTCTTGTCCCTATGCTTCCATTGATATATTTTTTTCCTTTGTTTAACGTATTGTTTTGATATGGATTTTATTTTTAATTTTTGTGGATTTTATTCAAGTCTGATATCACTTGATTTGATCTCTCTATTTTCCACTTTGCTATTGTTTGGCATTTGTTCTGATTAGGTTTATATTTGGCCAATTTGAATTTATTCCCACGTATGTTTGTGGTGTTATTCACGTCTGATTTGGCTTGTATTTGATTTATTTCTGCCATTGTTTTGGCTTTATTTTGGCTTCCTATTCAGGGGGAGCATTGTTCATGTTGCTGATGTTCATTTCAGCACATTTGATTTTGCCGATGTCCATCCCGGCACCGTTTGGTATTTTGTGGCTATGTCTATCCCAGCCCTCTTTTCCTTAGCTGATGTCCATACCAGCACCATTGATTTCGCTGAAGCTCATTCCAGCACACTGAAGGTTTGGTATTTTGTGGCTGATGTCCATCTCAACCCTCTCTTCCTTAGCTAATGTCCATACTAGCACCATTAATTTCGCTGAAGCTCATTCCAAGACATTGAAGATTTTGGTTTCTCATTCGGGATTTTTTATTTGGTTATTATGTTTTCTTTATTTTTCTTGTTCAAGATGGAAGTTCTCTTTGTTCACTCTCCATCTTGAGGGGGAGTATTAGATATTAGGTATAAGGGTAGTTTAGTATTTTAATGATATTCTAGATCTCTCTTTTCTGTTATGCTCTTCTATATAAGAGCTCACTCATTGTACAAATTAATACACCACAATCAATGAAATTAATATTTTTCTTTTTCTCTCTTTTACCTTCTAATATGTTGCATACACTAGAAGAGTTGAACCCTTTCCCTCTTTCTTTTTGACCCCTTCTCTCATTTCCTCAAACAGACTCAAGCTAAATTTAGGCGATTCCTAATTCAATATTATAAAAGTCAACGCTGACTTCGTGTAATGGCCCAAAAACTCCATACAGATCCATCATATTCAAGTGGACAGGAAATGTATTGCATGCGTCGTATGAAAAAGCCAAGTCCAATATTCAAACTCTTTGTTCTCACTACTTTTTATTAAAATATTGATAAAACTTAGTTTTAATCTGTAGAGGCTATACAAAATCTATACAAAAAAAAACTATACAATTATTTAATGGAATTAATATTTTTCATTTTAAAGGACATAAAATTACGTTATTTTAGTCAAAATTATTGTGTTTTATGGTGAGAAAAATAGAAATCATAATGGAAGAAATTAAGAGATTTTTTTTTAAATTTAAATATTAAATAAAAAACACTAATTTAAACTAAAATGACTATATCTAAAAGGACAAATATTTTTCTTTATTTAATAATATATTATTACATAATTTATGAGTTTGACCTATTGTTAATGAGGATTCTTAACTGTTTACTTTTGACGCATGCAAGAGAATTATTTTATTATGTTATCAAATGTATATAAATTTTTTTATTGTGATTTGGTGGTGATTGGGTCCATCTGTGCATATTTTCATAAATGTACTTGTGTAGTTTAGTTAATAGCTTTAATTCTCTGGTGTTATCGGAGAGACTTTGTTTATTCTATAAAGAGAAAAATATTGTAGGACCCACCATATTTAAAAAAAGAGTTAATCAAATACATTTTTTAGTCGGGAGAATAGTTTCTCCTGCAACAAAGAAACTATTATCCCTTTAATAGTTTTAGGGTTGTATTCTTTTAGGGTATTTTAAAAAAATTTATGATACAAAATGAAATTGTATTTTTTTCTAAACCCAAAACAATATCGTTTTAGGGTTCAATGAGATAATTTTGACAAAATAGTTTTCCCAATATCTTGATTAGATGAATTGTTTTTATGAAAATTCATAACATTATAAATATTTTATTCGAGATTTTAATTTATCATTTATAAAATAAGAAAAGTATGCTGCTATTTTTATTTATCTATTATACTACGGCTCATCATCAATCAGTCATTTTTATTTTCCTAAATTTTTTCTTATTAAATGTCTTAGTAAATGTTTGAGATAAAGTAATAAAAAAACAGTCATTTAAAGTGAGCTTGCTTGTGAAGTGTACAAGTAATTAATTATCTTTCATAAACTTACTCTAAAAAATTAAGATATCATCTTAAACTAATGCCAATTAGCGATCCTAACACAAATCAAAATTTACAATTAATCATTATTATTAAATAAAATTAATTATAATGGTTCGTAAAAAAATTGGATAGCATTTCCAAAAAAAATAAAAATAAAATAAAATTGGATAGGTATAAGAGGAATAATAAACGATATATATAAGGTGCATGGAATGAAGGTCGTTCCATATATTTGAGAATACGTGACTTGTGAACTTTGTTTTGGGTTGATGAATTAGTCAGTTAGAAAATATGGATCAAAAGACGAAAACGGACTTCCATTGATCAATTGCATCACTCTCTCTCTCTCTCTTGTTTTCTTGCCCTTCGCCTCCGCAAACGGTGTTCTTCCAGTCATTCTCACTCTGACATCTCTGACTATACCTCCTTTCCTTTCTCTCTTTCTCTGTCTCTGATCTTCTTCTTGAACGTTGATTTCTGCTTCTTTCAGATTATTTTTCTATCACTTTTCTTTTTTCCTTCACGTGTACTTTCTTTCATTCAATCTCACCTCAATGATGAATATCTATCGCAATGTGCATCACGAGACGCATCAGCATCATCTGAAACTCACTTCCTCTTTTTGATCCTTCAATTTTCCGTATTACATAACAGGTACATTTCTATAGCCGATCCAGGTTTTCAGACTCAATAATCATCATTTTCTTGGACATTAATTATAAATCTTGAATAATTTTTAATTAAACCGTTCTTTAATTTTCTTTCTCTCTTTTTCGTAGTATATATATATTTATAAAAGTACGTTGTACGTACTCCGTTCGGTTGCCAGGAAAATCATAATCTGAATGTATGTAAATGGATCGGTTTGTTTGTTTCTTACTGTAGTGTAGAGTGTTAAATTGTTTTTCGTGCATGAGTGAATTATCAAGGAAGTTGTTAAGTGAGTGGAAGAGGAAGAGGGAGAGCTGAATATAAATAGAGATCGCAGAGACTCGAGAAATGTCGAATCTGGAGGCGGGAGCGAACTCGCTGATGAGGCGGCCATCAAGAAGCGCCGCCACGACGTTCAATTTTGAGGTATTCGACAACGAAGTCGTCCCCTCCTCACTCGCTTCCATCTCACCTATTCTCAGAGTCGCCAATGAGATCGAAAACGAGCGTCCCAGGGTTGCCTATCTATGTATGTCGTTCACCTTGCTTAATTTCACATTGATCATCATCATCGATCGTGTGCAACTGTTCTGTAATTTGTTTGTTGCAAAAAAAAAAAAAATGCAGGTAGGTTCTATGCCTTCGAGAAAGCGCACAGGCTGGATCAGAGTTCCAGCGGGCGTGGTGTGAGGCAGTTCAAGACGTTGTTGCTGCAGCGACTGGAGAGGGTTAGTATGTATATATGTCGTCTCATTTGTTTTCTCTTTTTCAAACCGTTTTTTATGTTTCATTTTTGCATTTGAAATGTGATGTGACTATATGAGGGGAGGAGTGCGTGAGCGCACAGTAAGTAATTTTCTTCATGCAAAACGTTGTATTAGAGAGTTTAGACCGTTGATTGTTCGTTAGTATATATCAGTCATTAATTAGGTGCATTTACATTACTAATGTATTTGTAATAGAACAATACTATTTTTTATTTTTTTTAAATAAAAATTTAAGTGGGGTTAGACACCGGTATCCCACTAGGGTCGGGGAAGACCCCCAACCTCTTTGAGAATTTCTGGGAGGGATTACATATCACCCACCAACAAAGTCTTCACATCGGCCAACGGGGTTTGAACCCAAACCCTTAAGGAGTATGAATCAAATACTTAGCCAACTGTGCCCACATTTGTTTGCAGAACAATACTACTTTGTCTTTGTATAATTATGGCTTATATTTTAACTTGAAGGATTTAGTGGCTGTGAATTATAATGTAGTGCATACTGACTAAAGATTGCAATTTTAAATTATAATTTTCAAATTAACTATGATATTCTTTTGGTGAATTTCCAAACTTCCTTTTATTCACGGAAAAGTGTTTTTTGTTTTTTAAACTTTGGCTGAAATCATATTTTCAGATGCATAATCATGTTTAAATACAATTTAATTATACTTTTGTCAATTATATTATTTGTGGTTAATATTTCTCATGATGAATAAAATAAAATTTATTGCTTATAATATAAAAAACATTAAATTCTTATTTGCGAACGAAACTCGCTTTATATCTTCAAGGTGCAAATAATTCATACATGCTATGGCTCTCCTATTCAAAGTACATCATGTCTGCACTAATTTTCCAGCTCAAGTTCACCACTTGCATTATTAGTTATTACTATTAGCTTTATTACGGGATAAGATATTTTTACTATTAAATAATGTTATTACTAATGTTAATATCATATTTTATCTACAAAAAAAATATATCATATCTTAACCGTTGATTTTTGCCAATCAACGATTATTATTTTCATAAATCAAACTCATTAATTAATTATTAATTCACAATAAATGATAACTGTTAATTTGTGAAAATCAACTATTAAAATATGGTAATGATATTAATACTAATATTATTTGGTAGTAACAATATTGTATTCTCTTTATTATTTACAAACTACAATTATTACATTATTATTATATATATTATTTGGATTTTTTTGTTGTTGAGAAAATATAAATTGAAATATATAACTTGTTTTATTATTTAGAAAAAAAAAATTATAATTACAACCTATTTTCATTTACAATTCTTACAACTATATCGTAACTGTTGATTTTCGCCAACCAACAACTATTATTTATTACAAATTAATAATTAATTAATAAATTTAATTTACCAAATACGTTTGATAGAACTTTCTCTTTTGATTAATAAAAATATATATAATAAAATCACTTTTCCATTATTCTTCTTTTCGTGGCAAATCATTCGAAGCACCTATCTTCCCCTATTACCCGCCGAAGATCGATGGCGGAGGGGAGGTCTTCTAAGTAGATGAAGAAATCATTTGCTCCGTTCCCATTAACTCAATAGGGCGATAACTTTTAATTTCCCTTTCATTTGGAGAGGGAATTTGTAAAGAGCGGCAGCCATTTTATACCGACTTCAACTTACACAATTTCTCAAACACTAGGACAATGCAACTAGTCTTGCCTCACGAGTTAAGAAAACAGATGCGAGGGAAATCCAGGCTTATTATCAGCAATACTATGAGCATTATGTCAGAGCTCTTGACCAAGTTGATCAGGCAGACAGGTACATACATACTACGAATTTTCGTAGTTCTTATTATGAATCCTATCTCTTTAATCCTCGCTTGTGGCAGATTTTCTTTATTACATTTCGTTATGTGGTTTTTTAAGATCGGAATATGTGGTTAACCTGTTCCTTCTCTCCCTCTGCCCTTGAAATTGTGATTCTTTTGCAGAGCCCAGCTCAGCAAAGCTTACCAGACTGCTGGGGTGCTCTTTGAGGTGCTTTGTGCTGTTAATAAGACTGAGAAGGTCGAAGAAGTAGCTCCTGAGGTTAGTCTTGGTTCATATCCTTTCAGTTTCGTTTTGTAGTTACTGGGTGTTTTGCTCTCTCTTTTTTCCCCCACTTTCAATATCCGAATCCTGGAGGCATTATTTGTGTGGGCAGATTATCGCAGCTGCTAGAGATGTCCAGGAAAAGACGGAGATTTATACACCTTATAATATTCTTCCTCTGGATTCTGCTGGTGCTTCTCTGCCCATTATGCAGCTTGAAGAGGTGTTGCTTCTTCAGCGATTAATGTTGAGTCTTTGTGTTTTATTTGGCATTGCACTGACTTCTTTGGCTTTCTTTCCTTATTAGATTAAGGCCGCTGTTTCTGCTCTCTGGAATACTCGTGGCTTAAACTGGCCTAATACATACGAGCAACAAAGGCAGAAAACTGGAGATTTAGACATGCTCGATTGGCTTAGAGCTATGTTTGGTTTCCAGGCATGTATCGTGCATGTGAACAATTGGGGGGGGAGAAAGATTTATGATTGATTAGGTTTTTTTTTAGCCTCTTGAAATTGTTAATGTATTTGGTTTATTTGGGCACAGAGGGACAATGTCAGGAATCAGAGAGAGCATTTGATTCTGCTACTTGCCAACTCTCATATAAGGCTACACCCTAGACCTGAGCCTTTCAACCTGGCACGTATTTGTCTCTCACTTTCTCTGTCTAAGGCCAATCATAATAGACTAAATAAAGCTAAAACAGCTATCAAGATAACTCTAGTCAAAGTTACATTATCATAGCTATGATAATGTAGTTAAATTCTGCTTTGCTTTTGGCCAGTAGTTAAATTCTGCTGTTTTTTTTTTTTTTTTTTTTTTTTTCTGTTTTCGTTTTGGTTAATTGCAGCTTGATGATCGTGCTGTTGATTCAATGATGAAAGATCTCTTTAAGAATTACAAAACGTGGTGCAAATTCTTGGGACGAAAACATAGTTTACGGTGAGATATAACAGTATCAGCATCAGTGGACATTTGTGCGTTTTTACTTTTACCTCGTAAGAATTTTAAGAATGAAATATAAAAAGTTTAAGGGTAAAAGTACTTATGATCTTTCACACAGACTTCCTCAAGGTCAGCAAGAGACACAACAGAGGAAGTTGCTTTATATGGGCTTGTATCTTCTCATATGGGGTGAAGCATCCAATGTCCGATTCATGCCAGAGTGTCTATGCTACATATTTCACAATGTGAGTACAGATTTTCCACACGTTTCACAATATCTTGTGCCATAATGTCTTTGCAAATGTAATGTAATTGCTCTCTCTTTTAATCTTTTTAATTTATTAGGAATTTGTGCATGTGCTAATAATGACTAAGTATAACTTTAGATGGCATATGAACTCCATGGTTTATTGGCTGGAAATGTCAGCATTGTTACTGGTGAAAATATCAAGCCTTCTTATGGTGGTGATGATGAGTCATTCCTGCGCAAGGTTATCACTCCCCTGTACCGAGTAATTGAGAAGGTATGCTCTTATGGACATTGTCATCACACTTCAGGTACCTATGTTCTTTGTGATGACTTGTAAAGTTGTAATAATCATGTTAATTAATCAAGGAAGCCAAGAAGAGCAAAAATGGAACGGCTCCACACTCAGCATGGTGCAACTATGATGATCTAAATGAGTATTTCTGGTTTGTTTTCCTTTAGGACATTATTACTGAAATTGACTTTGTTGGCTTGTTTCATCATTCGTTAATTGACATTTTTTGTGTTGCAGGTCACCTGATTGCTTTTCTCTTGGATGGCCCATGCGTGATGATGGTGAATTTTTCAAATCCACAAGTGATTTGGCACAGGTATTTATATTCTAAAAAGTTACTGGTCTGATTGTAAAATACTTTATTTGGTTCAGTACTTGTATAAATTTCATATCAGGGAAGAAAGGGTGCTCCAAGAAAATCTGGAAAAACTGGCAAATCAAATTTTGTTGAAACACGAACATTCTGGCACATCTTCCGCAGCTTTGATCGTATGTGGACCTTTTTTTTACTGGGTTTGCAGGTATTTGCGTCAATTAAAGGAAATGCTTATGCCAATATTTCCCCTTATTGTGGTTATGACAAGGTTTGGGCATTCTTATTACAGGTGATGTTCATTATTGCATGGGATGGGATTTCACTGATGGATATCTTTCAGAAGGATGTCTTATATAATCTTTCTAGTATATTCATCACAGCATCCATTCTGCGCTTACTTCAAAGTATGATACATTCACTTAAGTGGCTCTTGATGTAAACTTATCATGCTACTATCAGGATCACTAGTAACAATAATCTTATATTGATGGCCTGATTATCCTATTAGCTAAAGAAGCTTGACATCTTATCTGTTGGAAGTTGCATGAAATCATCATATGAGCAATACAAACTTCATAAGTCATATGAGAAGCAGGATGCCACTGAATTATATTTTAGTTTTTGGCATGACAATTTCGTATGAAATTGAAATCTTTAAATAAATGATACAATGTTATCAGGGCTCTTTCACTCCCTTTATTCCTTGTTACAGAAGGCATGATTTGTTCTTAACATCTCCTTCCTATTAATTTTCAAGTATTTTATATTAAGAAAAGAAATTTTGTTATGTCAATTAATAGAAGATCAATCAGCTACTTCCCTTGAGGATTTACATGTCCTAAATCATTTAGTGATCCATCAATTAATGCCTAAATTTTTTGTGATAGAAAGATCAGCCAATGCTTTGCAGATTCTATCTATAAAATTTACCTCCAATATTTAAGATCAAGTTTAGAAATTGTTTTCTTCAATGTTAGTGCTTATTTCTAGCATTTTTCTTCTGGCTAATTCATTTGCCGAATTTGAATCATGTTACAATTTTATAATGTTTCTATCTGGAAATTCATTTTGAGTGTTGATGTATATACAAGTTTTATAATATCTTCTTTTTTTCCCCTTCTTTTTGACTGACCTATTTTTCTTCTTCCTTATTCATATAAATTTACTATCATTTTTGTTCCTCTTTATATTTGTTTAGGTATCTTGGACCTGGTCCTGAACTTTCCAGGCTATCATCAATGGAAATTCACTGATGTGCTCAGAAATATTCTTAAAGTCATTGTCAGTCTTTTATGGGTTATCATTCTTCCCCTCTTCTATGTGCATTCCTTCAAAGATGCACCTCAGAGTCTCAAGCAATTGCTTTCCTTTTTAAATCAAATGAAAGGCATTCCGCCATTATACATGCTGGCAGTTGCATTGTATATGCTTCCAAATTTTCTAGCTGCTATTCTCTTTCTTTTCCCAATGCTAAGGCGTTGGATTGAAAACTCTGACTGGCACATAGTCAGATTCTTCTTATGGTGGTCTCAGGTACTCATGTCTTATTCTCTTACATATCTAAGTATTTGTCTTCATGGTTATAAATTGAAATTATTTTGTTGGTTAGAAGCTTCTTTCAATGTAATTATTGTTTATTTTGAAAGTAATGCAAATTTGCACCTGAGCCACTAGAAATCAGTGGGTTTTTTTATTAGTTTGTTCAAATTGAAAAAGACTGATATATGTCATGTGAAGAACATGTAATAATTCCTAGTTAGTACTTTTGCAGGAGTAATCTTTAAAGACCCACGAACCTGTAGTTATTAGTTAATGCATACTGCATGCATGCATTCACACACACACACACAAAATCACTATCTAGTAGGAATTGATAGTGAAGCACTCTCAGTTTGATGGTTTTTTGCTCTACTTTCTTATTTCATAAGATATTTGACCCTTACACCTAATAACTCTCTATAGAATGTAATTTGTTGAATCATAACAAAACATTTTTTTGATCATTTATGTCAAATTTTGAACATCAACAAGAAATAAGAATGTAATCAAGTAGTTCATAGTTTCATATATTTAGAAAGTATAAAAAGGGAAGCCTTGTGTTATAAAGATCTCGCTATGCAGTATGCATATGGTCCAGGGAAGGGCCAGACCCATTGTGTGAATCTATAATTGACAGCCTTAAATGCAAGAGGCTAATTACATGAACCAATGATACAACCCTGGCTCCTTTTCTTTAACAATTTGTAAAAGAGGAATGAGAATAAGAACAAAATGTTAAACACACTGAATATATATTGATAGAAGTCAACAGTACAAGAGGACTTCCCTCTTCCAAGGAGCACTCTCCTTCATCTAAGAAAGTATTCTCATCCCTTATTTCTTACATAAATCCTACTTGATTTTCTAACTGAGATATGCCCTGTTATTAAAAATCCCTAACTTCACATAACTTCCTATAACTAACCCGTATAGAAACTATCTTATTACAAAACACCCTACTGTACTACACGCTGCTGTACTAAAATAATAACTAATCCTATAATCTGACATTTATTTAATCCTTCTAGTGTGGACTTTAAAAGGCGTAGGCCCCCTGGTACTAATGTCCATATCAATACCACCCGAGGAAGAATCAACCTTGTCTCCAAGGTTGAAGTCAGGAAAATGATGTTGAACAGCCATTAAGTCCTCCCAAGATGCCTCCTTTGCTGGACGTTCTTTCCATTGCACCAGAATTTGTGATGTTAAGAGAGCCATACCGAGTAATAGTGCAGGCTGCGAGCATCTTCTCCGGAATAAAGGTTGGATGATCATTTCGAAAATCAATAGGGAGTTGATCAACAACAAAATGATTCCCAACAGCCTTCTTTAATTGAGATACATGAAAAACCGAATGCGGTATGAGTTTAAGGGGGAAATTGAAGCTTAAAAGCCATGGCACCAACTTGTTTGATCACTAAAAATGGCCCATGATAATGGGCTTCCAATTTAGGACAATCTTGGGAATGTCTGGCATGCATACATCCGTATTTGGTGATAACCTACCTTCAAGTCAATTTTAGAAAAAATAAGCCGCTTCATGTAATTCATCTAACAACTCTTCAATGACAGGCATAGGAAATTTGTCTGGAACGGTAGCCTTATTTAATGCCCGATAATCAATGGAGAAATGCCAACTTCCATCTTTCTTCTTAACCAACATCACGAGGCTAGAATATGGATCATGGACTATTACTGGATCATATAATTCCTGAAGCAAGCATCTCTGTAAACTGCTTCTCCATTTCATTTTTCTGAATATAAGGGTAGTGATAAGGCCGAACATTTACCGAATTTGTCCCTTCCTTAATATAGATTCGATGATCCACCCCTCGATATGGAGGCAAAACTCAGATTATCAAAAACTGAAGCAAACCTGTCTAATAGGTCGTGTAGTTGAGCAGATTATTCAGCGTCAAACATAGATTGGTTTATCTCTTTTTCCATTTTGTCTTCCACATTCTTACAATCAACAATCCATACCACAACAACAGATTCTATTTCAAATATTTTTGACATAGCTCTAGCTGATACGAATGAGTGACTACGACTAGGATCTCCTTGAATGTGAACTAACTGCCCTTCATGAAAAAATTTCATACTTAAAGTCCTCCAATTGATTTTTACCTCTCCCAAAGTCTTTAGCCAAGCTACTCCTGAAATGACATCAACATTTCCCAATTCAAAAATAAAGAATTCACCTGTCATCTCATGTTTTCCCAAATTCAATGACAAGGCAGAATAGCAACCCGCTAATTTTTTTTTGTCTGGCTCCTAAACGTATTCCAAACGGTTTGGTGGTGCTTATGGGTAATTGGAATTTTTGAACCAAAGCCTGGTTGATGAAATTATAACTAGCTTCGATGTCAATCAAAACCAAAAATGCTTCTCTTGCTATTTGACCCCTTAATTTCATGGTTTAGGGCATAGTTAAATCGGAGGCAAAAGAAATTGACAAGTCCATCCAATGCAAGTCTCCATTATCTACATTCTATTCTGCCAACAAATTTTCTTGTTCTTCCTCTGCGTCTACTTCTGAACTAGCAACCTCATCCTCTCTAAGAATTGTGAGTCACAAATTTTTTGATGGGAAGAGATGTCTGGGAGCGAAAGCAAGTCCACAATGGAAACATTGTCCCTCTTCTCATCTACGAACAAACTCCTCATAAGACAGCTGTCTAGAGTCTAGACCCACTATTTTTGGAGGAAGTAGTTGACCCATTGCTCCCTTTGTTCACTGTTGAAGATGCTGACATTGCTGAGGGAAGAAAACGCGTTCTTGCAATTCAGGATGTGCTTGGGTCTGGTGTTTGGGACCAGTTTCTTTGAAAATTCCATTTGGACCATCACTAGAATTGTAAAATAACACATTTTGATTGAAAACAGGTACTGACCTGAATGTCGTTGCAGCCCACTTCCTCAAGGAAACCCTACCGTGGCTGTTGTTTGAACACATAATTCCATCTCCACATCCTTCGCCAAATCCATAACGCATCCAAAGTCACAAGGATTGTCAGTTTTCACCTTACACCTGATGTCTGGCCGCAACCCTTTAAGAGAGTATCCAAGCACTTGCTCTTCATCATTGATAGAAATTTGAGCCACCAACATTTCGAATTCATCAATGTAATCCACAGATCCCTCTTGATGCAAAGTTGATAATCGTTCAAACATAGATCCTTGAGATCAATCTCCAAATCTGAGTGACATTTCCTTCGTAAACTCGTCCCATTGTAGATTAGGTCTTTTCTTCTTCCAGAATCGAAACCAATGCACAATATTTCTTTCCATGCTCACAAAGGCCAATTTAATACGTTCAGAAATTGGGATTTCTTGCACTTCAAAAAATTTCTACACTCTGGTAATCCAACCCAAAGTAAAAAAAGACATTTCCATTTTCAATCCTCTGATAGACTTGCATGAGATTCGTCTGTTTCGTTCAGTCCTGTCGGTGAATGTCGTGAAGCTTTTGCATTTACTTGTTCATTGATTCTTTCATGAGAATATTCTTGAGCCTCCTTTCTTGACATCCATCCCTTCAATAAGGTTTGTATCTCATCAATTCCTTCTAATTGTCGTCCATATGTCTCCAAACGTCAATTGTTTTCGCTGGTCTCTCTTAACAAGTCAATTGAATTTTTCAGGGCCTCTACTTTGGCTTCCTCTTCGAATCTGGCAAGTTGGATCAATTGATACAACCCTGGCTCCTTTCTTTTAACAATTTGTAAAAGAGAAATAAGAATAAGAACATAATATTAAATACACTGAATATATATTGATAGAAGTCAACAGTACAAGAGGATTTCCCTCTCTCTCCTTCATCTGAGAGTATTCCCAACCCTCATTTCTTGCATAAATCCTTCTCGATTTCCTAATTGAGATATGCCCTATTATTACAAATCCCTATCTGACCATAGCTTCCTATAACTAACCATCCTTACAGAAACTATCTTATTACAAGACACCCTGCTGTACTAATATAATAACTAATGTCATAATCGGGCATTTATTTAATCCTTATAGTGTAGACTTTAAAAGACTTAGGCCCACCAATGTCCATATGAGTCAAACATGTCACCTCCAGGTCACATGGCGATAACACCAGCCGCTGAGTCAGAGTTGCCTTTCATATATTTGAAAAGTATATATTACATAAATCTCAATGTATATTGTAAAGAACCAATTCAACCCAAAAGCTTAAGCTGTTGGGTAAGGCTAATTAATGGTTTTATATATCTCAACACGCCCCCTCACACGAGAGCCCACTGGGCTTGAAGAGTGGACAATGCACAGGCCCACCTACCTGTGCGAAGAAAGAAATTCCACTAGAAAGAAAGTGGGGGGCGGTGAGGATCGAACCCGGGACACGAAGCTCTGATACCATATAAAGAACCTTGGGATACACCACCCCAAAAGCTAGCTCAAAGGGTGAGAGTGCCCAAGGCCTTATAAAGGCCACATTAGTTGCACATACAACCAATGTGAGACTATATATCTCAACAATTGGTTGTATGTTTTAGAATCTGGTGAGCTTGGCTTCTAGGGGGCGTATCGAGAAATATAGTCCCACATTGGTTTTATGGACAACTAATGTGAGGTTTATAAGGCCTTGGGCACTCCCACCCTTTGAGCTAGCTTTTGGGGTGGAGACCTCAAGGTTCTTAATATGGTATCAAAGCGTTCGAAATCTCACCGCCCCTCACTTTCTTTGTAGTGGAATTTCCACATGTAGGTGGGCTTGTATGTTGTCCACCCTTCAAGCCCAATGGGCTCTCGTGTGAGGGGGCATGTTGAGATATATAGTCCCACATTGGTTGTATGTGCAACTAATGTGGCCTTTATAAGGCCTTGGGCACTCCCACCCTTTGTGCTAGCTTTTGGAGTGGTGTATCTCAAGGTTCTTTACATGGTATCAGAGCCTCGCCGCCCCCCCACTTTCTCTTGTGGAATTTCTTAGCACAGGTAGGCTGGGCCTGTTGCATCATCCACTCTTCAAGCCCAATGGGCTCTTGTGTGAGGAGGCGTGTTGAGATATATAGTCTCACATTGGTTGTATGTGCAACTAATGTGGCCTTTATAAGGCCTTGGGCACTCCCACCCTTTGAGCTAGCTTTTGGGGTGGTGTATCCCAAGGTTCTTAACATATATCAATGAGTACAAAACAATTTTGGATTTTATGAAATTTTATGGCTATGATCTACACGGAAGGAACTTCCAATTTAGTGGTTGATTCTGTGAAGAAGTCATGTAATAAAAAGTTTATTCAATTTTATAAGATTGACTTACACTGGCACCCATTTCAAGTAACTTCTTTGTGGCAACAAATTTGGCTAATGAGTTGCCATAAATTCCAAAAAGTTTAGCTGTGATGAATCTTGTTACAGTGTCTTTTGGTGAGAATGTTTACATGAGAACTTTTGCAACTCTTAAGACACAATTTTCCCATAAAATTGTTTATTCTCTTAAGGATCATGATTTTGTATATTCATAACGACAACATTTATGGTCTTCCAAAGAATCGAAGTTGTAGCACTAATTTTTGTTTTAAGCCATTTTTCTCTGCTTTTTTTGAATGTGTGAATACTATGAATTAGTGACTTCAGTCTTTCAAAAACATATCTGTTTGCTGAAAAATATCTTCTATTTGTTTTTTTTTTTCCAATAATTTGGGTTGTTTGAGTGTCATTTCTATTTTCCAAATGATCATTTCTACCCATGCAGCCAAGAATCTATGTAGGAAGAGGAATGCATGAAAGTCAATTTGCTCTCCTAAAGTAAGTTTCATACAACACTATGTTATTGAAGTGATTTATGATATTGTGCCCTTGTTTACTGTTTTAGAATTGTTCCATCATCTGGATTCTTTTACGAATTTCAGGTATACTACTTTCTGGGTGTTGCTTTTGGCTTCCAAATTTTCATTCAGCTTTTTTGTTCAGGTAAAATTTTTATATTTGCAGTAGTTGTTACTTACCTAATAAACTAGCCTTGGGAAGTTGTTGGGCCTCGTTTTAACTGTTGTATCTTTCTTCAGATAAAACCTCTGGTTAAGCCAACAAAGGACATAATGAGCATTCAACATGTTGATTTTGCTTGGCATGAGTTTTTCCCCAAGGGTAGTTTCTCCTTCTTTTTCATGATTGCATTTTAACTTGCTGTTAATTTTAGTGATCCAATATTTTTCGGTCTTTGCAGCGAAACATAACTATGGTGCAGTTTTTGCGCTCTGGGCTCCTGTACTTATGGTGTGCAATATATCCTGGTTATATTTACATATATTAATCTTTTTCACTTGTTCAGGTATCTCAGTGTATCATCTCATCATTTGCATTTTCGATACAGGTTTATTTCATGGACACTCAAATTTGGTATGCGATCTTCTCTACTTTGTATGGTGGCATTGCTGGAGCCTTTGATCGTCTAGGAGAGGTCATTGTCAATTTGTCTTATTTACCTTGCTATGTCTGTAGAGAATTTGAGATATACTATCGTATAGGGTTTCTAAATTTTTGTAAAACAAAGGCACATGCAAAAACTCAAACCTATTTATTCAAGAAATTTATAAGATCCTTTTGGATATAAAGTACTGGATCATCATTTGCTTATATCTTTATGAATTTCCAAAGCCTTTAATTTGTAATGAAACTTGGACTTTCCTTTTCATTTTACGGGTGAACTTAAGATTGGATTACTTTTTTGAATTCGAAAAAAAGTAAAATACTTCAGTTCACAATCATGTAACAGTCACTAAAATACTTCAGTTCATATTCTTATCTATTTAATTGCACAGATACGCACTCTGGGCATGGTAAGGTCACGATTTCAGTCATTGCCTGTTGTATTCAACACAAACTTGGTTCCTTGTGATAAGAAGCAACATGGGAGAGACTCTTTCTCGAAGCAATTTACTGAGGTTGCTATTTTCATTGCTAAGTACATTAAAATAAAAGTATTTATTCATCTTCACTTTAGTTTCCATGCTTGTATAGAATTCTGCGAGCAGAAGGAGTGAAGCTGCCAAATTCGCTCAATTATGGAATGAAATTATTTGCAGTTTTCGTGAGGAAGATCTCATAAATGATAGGAAAGATCTCAGAGCCAAACTCTTTTAGTTGATTTCCCTTGTTCTCAATCCTAGCATCTACACTTTCTCCTCCATTTTTTGATTTGCTGTAAATCACCTACTTAGGACTAAACTATGCTTACATGACTCCAGGGAGATGGATCTTTTGCTGGTTCCTTACTCAATGGGTCTTAATCTGAAAATAATTCAATGGCCACCATTTTTGCTTGCAAGCAAGGTCAGCGTGATTCAATTTTAATATTTTTATGTTTGTTACCAGTTCATATGATTGACACTGCAACCTTGTCAGATTCCTGTAGCACTGGATATGGCAACTCAGTTTCGAGGCAGAGACTCTGATCTTTGGAAGCGAATATGTGCAGATGAATATATGAAATGTGCTGTGATAGAATGCTATGAATCTTTTAAACATGTTCTACATGATCTAGTTATAGGCGAAACTGAAAAAAGGTATCTTTGGGTGTCTTCTCGTGTTGGTTTATGTCAATTACAGACTCAATTCAAGGGCGAGCCTTGGAGCAGCGGTAAGGTTGCTCTTTGTGACCTGAAGGTCACGGGCTCGAGTTTGGAAAACAGCTTCTTTGAAAAAAGAAAAAAAAATACTACGGGTAAGGCTGTGTACAGTTGACCCTCACCCCTACCCTCGCAAGTTGGGGAGCCCTGAGTTTCGGGGTTTGTCCTTTACGTATTAGATCTGGTTCCATTTGCACTCTATACTGCTTAGATATGTTTTATAAAAGGTTTTCAAATTTGGCTCTTGCAGTCTATCAGTCCTTTGGGGTTTCATGATTACACTAAGTTGTTTTTATTTTACCTTTTTTATCTATATATATTAAATATTTTTCCGAGCTACTTGACAACACACGGTAAATATATGAAGGAAGAAATGGTTAACTTGCCTAATCAATATTGATTTGACCCACATTAATTTAAAATTTCATATTGCATTACAAAGAATAAGAGGCCGAGCCTAGTGCAGTGGTAAAGCTGTTCCTTTGTGACTGAAAGGGTGTTCGAACCTGGGTAACAACCTCTTTGCAATTATGCAAAGGTAGGGCTGCTAACAAGGATTGCCTTCATCTTACCCTGGCTAGTCAGGGTTTAATGAGGAGTTATTTATTGCATTACAAAGAATCAATCAGTATTTCTCATCAGCTGTTTTCTGATTTTCTTAAGTAGCACATATAATTGAAGCTATAGAGATTTAATTAAAATTGAATCATTATCAGTACTTCTGAATTCATTGTGATGAACCAGTATAATTTACATCATCATTAAAGAAGTCGAGAGCAACATCTCAAAGAATACTCTTATTACAAATTTCCGGATGGGCTTTTTACCATCCCTCTGTAAGAAGTTTGTGGAGCTTGTGGAAATCTTGGTGAGTCATTTAAAAGAAAACTAACTATATCTTTTGTTTGTATTCTTGAATGGTATCTTGTCTTTGAATTTTCTATTTGAAAATTTGAGCATTATTTTCTTGTCACAGAAAGATGCAGATCCATCCAAGCGAGGTACAGTGGTGGTTTTGCTGCAAGACATGTTAGAAGTGGTTACTGATATGATGGTGAATGAGATCAGGTTGGTTTAACTTAATGGCACTGAATTTGGAATATATTAATATAATGCTCATATATCTTTTATTAAAAATAATAATGCTTGCTTTTTTTTTTCCTTGTGATTTTCATTAGTGAATTGGCAGTACTTAATCAAAGTAGCAAGGATACTGGACAACAAGTTTTTGCTGGTACTGAGGCAAAACCTGCTATATTATTCCCTCCTGTGGTTACAGCACAATGGGAGGAACAGGTACTTAGTAATACAAGTTCCATTATATTTTTTCTTGAGTTTATATTATTATCATTATTATTCAATGATCCAGAGGTTTCTATAATAACCATTGAATCATTATGGTTGTTTCAGATGAGACGTCTTTATCTCCTCTTGACAGTGAGGGAATCTGCCATTGAGGTTCCTACAAATGGTGAAGTACGCAGAAGGATTGCATTCTTTACCAATTCATTATTCATGGATATGCCGAGTGCTCCCCGAGTCCGTACGATGCTCTCATTCAGGTCTGTTGCAGTTTCCTTAATACATGGCAGCCAAGATATATGACCATGTTATGCCTTGTAAAGATTATAAACTGCAGGAACATCATGCTTTTATTGTGCGCACTAAACCATGCAAATTAAATTTCAACAGCCTAACAAAGCTAATAGAAGCCATATCCATCAGTGTTATATGATGTTTTCTTTAGATTGGGATGACTTTAACTATTGCAAGATTACTATGTCTTGTATATTAGACCAAAATGCTCATTTTCGAGTTATTTATTATTTTTTGTCGAGGAATTTTTATGCATAAAATTCAAAATGTGATGCATTTTGAAGCTGTCCAAGTGCTTATATATAGCTCTTTGGTTCTTGTTTGCAGTGTTCTAACTCCATACTACAGTGAAGAGACTGTATATTCTAAGAATGACATTGAGGTTGAGAATGAAGATGGCGTGTCAATCATATATTACCTGCAAAAAATCTTCCCTGGTTTGTATTTACTTACACAATAGTTTGACTTTATATTGATAATAGAGAACGGACTAGCTGAATTATAGTAATTTTGCCAGATGAATGGAATAACTTCATGGAGCGACTTGACTGTAAGAAAGATAGTGAGATATGGGAGAAAGAGGAGAATATATTGCAGCTACGTATCTGGGCCTCATTAAGAGGACAAACTCTTTGCAGGACAGGTATTACTCCCTTTCCACTCGCCTCTGGCTGGATTTGGTCAACTGATATTTTTCCTCTTTTACTTTTATTAATGTAGTTAGGGGAATAATGTACTACCGGAGGGCTCTAAAGCTCCAGGCATTTCTTGATATGGCCACTGAAAAAGGTAAGACTGAGTTTCTTTTATTCTTAGATATTTAGCTAAATCTAGTAGGTACTTACGTACTGTGGCAGGCTTGTGATTTGTAGTTTTTTCAAACGCTGGGCCTTAGTATTTTCTTATGTATACATATCTTTAACACTTAACAATTTCCTCACTTATATGAAATCCTGTAAAAGGGCTTGTCATATTCATCATGGTGGCTGAAAAAAGAGTAGTTATCCCCCAGAATGATGCACATTTTTTTTGTCTTGTGGGCAGAGATACTCAATGGCTATAAAGCTATTATAGTTCCATCTGAGGAAGATAAAAAGAGTCAGAGATCCCTATATGCCAATTTAGAGGCTATGGCTGACATGAAATTCACATACGTTGCTACTTGTCAGAACTATGGGAATCAGAAGCGTAAGGGAGACCGCCGTGCAACAGATATCCTGAATTTGATGGTTAAGTATGTTCTCCTATTGTTTATTGAATTTTTTAAGTGCAATATACATTTGGCTTTTAGTTTCCCAAGTCCACTTGATTTGAAGAATCTAATTTTTGGTTATTCATTTATAGCAATCCCTCACTTCGTGTTGCATATATTGATGAAGTTGAAGAAAGAGAAGGTGGAAAAATACAGAAAGTTTATTATTCTGTATTGATCAAAGCTGTGGACAATCTTGACCAAGTAAATGCATATTGATGTCAGAAAAGTAGTAGTTAATTACTGGTGGTTACCTTAGAAATAATTGTTTTTGTATCTTCTCCGAAGGAAATATATCGAGTAAAACTTCCAGGTCCAGCAAAGTTAGGAGAAGGAAAGCCTGAAAACCAAAATCATGCCATCATTTTTACTAGAGGGGAAGCACTTCAGACTATTGACATGAACCAGGTAAAACATTTTAAATTTTGAAGCTTTAACAAGCTGACAATGGGTATCAGGGCATATTAAAGATGGTGTATTGAAAATTTCTTCTAGGATAATTACTTGGAAGAAGCTTTAAAAATGCGTAACCTTCTGGAAGAATTTAATGAGGATCATGGAGTGCGCCCACCTACCATATTAGGTGTTCGTGAGCATATCTTTACTGGCAGGTTATGAATTTTCTTCTACTTAGAGCTAACACTTTGACGTGTTTAGATCCTAAATTACTTAATTTTATCACTTGTTACAGTGTCTCTTCCTTGGCTTGGTTTATGTCAAATCAAGAAACCAGCTTTGTTACTATTGGTCAAAGAGTTCTTGCAAGACCGCTAAAGTGAGTTTTTTCTTTTTCAGTGATATTATTACACGGTTGACTAATTAGTACTTGTTAATCTTGTATGATAAATTAGGAACCTCCTGAGAAACACATGGCTAATATAAGGCCTCTTATAAAGTTAAGGCAAAATTTTAATTTAAGAGGGCGATGGATAAAAGATATTTGAAACTAGTTTTGTTAGAGAATAATATAAACTATTAAAAAGGCCATCACCCAATACCTTAATGTTTTGGGCAGAATAGGTTCTTTAGATGATATCAGAGTTTCAGTGACCCCAAGGTCACGAGTTCGATCCTCATTGCCCCTCACTTTCAAATGGAATTAAATAAGCACAAGATAAAACCAAAAATAAAAATAAAAATTGGGCCTGTGCAATATCCACACTTCAAGCCCAAAGGGATCTTGCGTGAGGGGGTGTGTTAGGGAATAATATAAACTATTAAAAAGGCCATCATCCAATACCTTAAGGTTTTGGGTTGAATTGGCTCTACTTGAAAAGAAAGAACTTGAAAAGTAGGATTGTATTATGTGAAAATTGTGTATTACAAATATACAAGAGCTCTTTATTTATAGAGACTGAATGACCTAATGGGCCAAGCCCAAATAAGATTCTAGAATGAAAATAAATAATTACAGTTATTTACAACACTTCTTCTCAAGCTGAGGAATAGATATTTATCATTCTCAGCTTGCTAGTAAGCTTTTGAAATCTATCTGAGGGAAGTACATTCGTCAGAATATCAGGTAATTAACGTCCAGAAGAAATGTATGAAGTGGCGATCAACCCGCTATCCAGTTTATCTTTGATGAAATGACGGTTGACCTTAATATGCTTAGTCCGATCATGTTGAACTGGATTATGAGCTATACAAATGGCTGGCGATCAACCCACTATCCATTTTATCTTTGATGAAATGATGGTTGACCTCAATATGCTTAGTTCGATCATGTTGAACTGGATTATGAGCTATATAAATGGCTGACTTATTATACAAAATAGCTTCATAGGTCCTTCACATCTTATTTTAAAATCATCAAGTATAATCTTCAACCACAATAATTCGCAAATGCCTTGAGCCATAGCTCGAAATTCAGCCTCTGCACTTGACCTGGCAACCACATCCTATTTCTTACTCCTCATGTCACTAAGTTACCACAAAGGAACATACAATAACCTGTGGTAGATCGACGGTAAGTCACGGATTCAGCATAATCGACATCAGTATAAACTTCTAAAGAAAGATTGCCATCATGCCAGAATAACAGTCTTTTACCAGGAGTGGCTTTAAGGTACTGAAGAATTCTCTCTGCTGCCTGCATGTGTTTGTCTTTTGGATTATGTATGAACTGACTCACAATACTTACAACATAAGCTATGTCTGGTCTAGTATGAGCCAAATATATCAGTCTCCCAACTAGCCGTTAATATTGTCCTTTATCAACCGGAGGACTTTCCTCTTCATAACCAATCTTGTGATTCTGCTCAATAGGAGTAGTAGAGGGTTTACACCCAAGTTTTCCTGCTTTTTTAAGAAGATATAGGACATATTTCCTCTGATTAATAAAAATTCCTTGCTTTGAATGAGCTACATCTATCCCTAGGAAATATTTCAATCTCCCAAGGTCTTTAATGTCAAATTCAGAGGCTAGTCGTGCTTGTAGAACATGTCTCTCTACAATATCATCCCCTGTTATAATAATGTCATCAACATACATAACGAGAACAGTGAGCTTCCCATCTTCCCACCTTGTGGGTGCTTAAAGAACAATGTGTGGTCTCCTTGACTCTGTCTGTATCCTAAGGTCATCATAACCTTAGTAAACCTCCCAAACCAGGCACAAGGAGACCGCCTCAATCCATACAAGGCCTTCTTTAACCCACAAACTTTATTTTCTCCATCCATAGAGTCAAAACCAGGCGGGATTTTCATGTAAACTTCTTCTAATTCACCATTAAGGAAAAAATTCTTCACATCAAATTGATTTATATCCTAGTTGTGATGGGCAGCAAGGGACAACAAGGCTCTTACAGTATTCATCTTTGCAACTGGGGCAAAAGTTTCTTCATAATCAATGCAAGAGGTCTGAGTGTAACCCTTAGCGACTAATCGAGCCTTATGTCTCTCAAGAGTACCATCAGAATCGTACTTTAGGGCATAAACCCATATGCACCCTGCTGCTTTTTTTTCATTGGGTTTATCAACAACCTCCTATGTTTTATTCTTCTCCAAGGCATTCATCTTCTCATACATGGCCTGAACCGAATTCTCATCTTTTAATGCTTTGTGCACTGACTTTGGGATGGAAATGGAATCCAGTGCTGACATAAAGCTTTTGTGCTACAGAAAGGTTAGTAGAAGAAACAAATTGAGAGATGGGGTGTTGGGTGCAAGATCTTTTTCCTTTCTCAAGGCAATGGGTAAGTCATCAGAGACAATAATCTCATGTTCAGAAACAAGAGATTCATGACTTACCGTGATTCATGACTTACTTGAAGGTTCTGACACATCAAGAGTAGACACAGGAGGGAGAGGTGTAGGAGTAGACAAGGACGACCCAGACTCAAAGAAGGAAGAGGACGAGTCTTCTGAAGAACTGCTCTCCCCCTAAAGATGAAGACCCTGGAAAAAGGACTCAGATTCATGAAAGGTGACATCATTAGAAACAAACAAAAAGTTTTCGACTCGGAGGATGATAACACTTGTAGCCTTCTTTATCAGGGGAATAACTAAGGAAGACACACTTAAGAGCCCTAGGATCCAACTTACTGCAATGTTGTTTATGAACATGGACAAAGGCAACACACTCAAACACTCGTGGCGGAAGACTCTGCAAAATGGGAACAGAAGGAAAGAAGAAAGTCATGGAATGAATAGGACGGGTATTGTTAAGGACCCGTGAAGGTAAGCGGTTGATCAAAAAGGCTGTAGCTAACACGGCTTCTCCCCAATAAGAACTAGGAATAGATGTCTGGAAAAGTAGTGCTCTACCGACTTCAAGGAGGTGATGATTTTTTTTTCAGCAACCCCGTTTGTTGAGGGGTATCATCACATGTGAGCTCATGAATCATCCCTTTGTCTAAAATGAATTGCGACAGACGTTGATTGACGTACTCAATATCATTATCAGATCTTAATCTTTTAATATTCTTACCAAACTGCGTCTCGACCATGTGATAAAATCGGATAAATATCTCTGGTACTTCAGACTTGTCTTTCATCAAGAATATCGATATCACCCAAGTACAATCGTCAATAAAAGAAACAAACCACTTTGCACCTGAAACATTGTGCAATTTAGAAAGGCACCAAACAGAATGAATCAGAGAAAAAGGTTCAATGCTTTTGATAGCACTAGAAGGAAAGGACACTCGATGGTGTTTTGCAAATTCACAAACATCTCAATGAAATGTCTCAACTAATTGATTTAGAAATAGAGAAGGAAACATTGACTTCAATAGACTAAATGATGGGTGCCCCAGAAGCTTGTGATGGAGTCAAATCATAGACTCTACCGTAGAAGGATGACGTGTCATCAATAGCTGATTTTTGGTATCATTTGTAGCATGTTCTGGAAGGAGATAATATAACCTACCCTGCTCCTTAACAACTCCAATTGTCTTCCTTGTGGTAAGATCCTAAACAACACAATGAGAAGGAAAAAAGGTGATAGAACAATTCAAATCAGTTGTAAGCTTTTAAGTGGAGATAAGATTAGTGGAAAGCTGAGGAACATAAAGAACATTTTTAAGAAACAAGGAAGGTTGAATTTGAATGTTACTAGAACCAATAACTGATTTATGGGATCCATCGACTACGGCTATAGTATGACTACCAACAGTAGGATGATAAGAAAGAAAAGACTCAGCAAGACAAGTCATATAATTAGTTGCACCAAAATCCTAAATCCATGAGGTTTTAAAATCAGTGCAAGAAGCAAGAAGATATGTAAAACGTGTGTTTTTATCAGTCAAGATCAAAGAATTGTCAAACAGCTTACGCAGAGTATCAACAGCGGCCTTAAGCTGCTCCAACTCCCCTTGCCGAATACTCACATATGGAGTAGCATTATCACACTTCCTATGAAGGCAAAAACACATGTCTCTTATGTGTCTAGCACTCTTACAATAGGTGCACCAACGTCCCATGGACAAAAAAGTAGATCAAAGAGAACAACCCAAAAGAAATGAGTAAATACCAATGAAGTCAAAAAGGTCTCCAGATAGCCCAAACAGCAAAACAACTTCAGGTTTGAGTTCAAACAGAAGCAAAGTTATCAGATCTGCAAAAAGAGGAATCAGAAAAGGTAAAAAAATCTGCAACTTGAGGCAAAAAACACACAAACACACAACCAAACGATGTTGTAGCAGCCTCTGAACGTCCCAAACAGCAACAAAAGAATCAGATCTGATCAAAGGAGGAACGAGTGGCCAAAAAGATCTGATTTTTATGACAAGTTGAGGTCTCTGAACGTCCCAAGCAACAAAAAAAGATAAGATCTGATCAAAGGAGGCGTGATTGGTAAAAAAGATCCGATTTTTATGATGAGATCAAAGACCCACTGTTGGAAAAGTGTCTGATCAAGGAGGTAAGAGCAGATCTGGGACCGGGTAGCCAAGGCGAGTCCAACCTAGGTGATCCGAGGCATATCGGAGTTGAAAAGGCACCAGAACAGTTGCGGTTTGGGCTTTTTTGGGGGGGGGGGGGGGCTGTTTGGGTTGTTTTGTGATTGGGAAACGTCCGTAGATCGATAGATCTAGAAAAACATAGTCAAACAGTGGTCTTCTTGGTTCAAAAGATCCCCGAAATTTTTTTCTGGTGGCGGCTAATGGCGGCGAGAGGCAAATAATAGGGTTCTGCTCTAAAAGCGGCAGTTGCGGAAGTAGAGCCCTTAGGATCGAGAGCTCTGATACCAATTTGAAAAGAAAGAACTTGAAAAATAGGATTGTATTATGTGAAAATTGTGTATTACAAATGTACAAGAACTCTCTATTTATAGAGACTGAATGACCTAATGGGCCAAACCCAAAGAAGATTCTAGAATAAAAATATATAAAAATAAATAATTACAATTATTTACAACAGTTCTTTACAAGTTTCAAAGGTTAATATATTCAAACCACGGCTGAGTTTCGCTTACTGGTGAATTTTCTGCTTTCTGCCTCCCTCTTAGTTGATTTTCTTGTTGGAGTGTCATCTCCTATGCTATTTGAATTTTTGGAGACAATAATGAGTAAACTATTGGATCTTTCTTTTCACTATCTTCAGCTATTATTGCTAGATAAGCAAGAGTTAAAATACATAGAACACTTATAAATTTTGTGGCTTATAATATATTTTTTCAAGTGTAGGGTTCGATTCCACTATGGTCATCCAGATGTTTTTGATAGAATTTTCCATTTTACCCGTGGAGGAATCAGCAAGGCTTCTCGTGGCATCAATCTTAGTGAGGATATATTTGCCGGTAACATTCTTGATATATCTTTTTTAGCTGTGATATTTGATATTTCTATATCTGCATCATATGCCTTTGCCTATACAGGATTCAACTCAACACTAAGACGTGGGAATATCACTCATCATGAATATATCCAAGTTGGAAAGGGTAGAGATGTTGGCCTCAATCAAATCTCTCTTTTTGAAGCAAAAGTGGCCTGTGGTAACGGGGAGCAAACACTAAGCCGGGATATCTACCGGCTGGGGCATCGATTTGACTTTTTCCGCATGCTATCATTTTATTTTACAACCGTTGGATTTTACATCAGCTCAATGGTAATGCTTAATACTTTAGAATCAAGCAAAAAAATACTGAACATCTTTTACAAAAAAGCCATAAATTTTTAAGGAAATTTTGATATGAAAATTAACCTAATGATGTATTTAAAAAAAAAAAAATGTAATGGATATGGAAATTAATTTCTGATCATTTGATCACTTAAACATTTAAGAGCTAGCAATTTCTTATGAGAGCTATATGATTTTCTTGGTTACATATCTTTTAAATTGTCTTTTTTGTGCTTAATTAGCTAATCCTGCATCTAGCACTAAAGCTTTCTTCTGCTGTTCACAGTTAGTAGTCCTCACGGTTTATGCTTTCCTATATGGCAAACTTTACCTGTCATTGAGTGGACTTGAGACTGCTATAATTAAGTTAGCTAGGAGAAAGGGAGACAATCCATTAAAGGCAGCAATGGCTTCACAATCCCTTGTTCAAATAGGTCTTCTGATGACTCTGCCCATGATCATGGAAATTGGACTAGAGAGAGGGTTCAGAATTGCTATAGGTGAGCTCATAATAATGCAGCTGCAGCTCGCACCCGTTTTCTTCACTTTCTCACTAGGGACGAAGATGCACTATTTTGGGCGCACTCTCTTGCATGGAGGGGCAAAATACAGGGCAACCGGGCGTGGTTTTGTAGTTAGACATGAGAAGTTTGCAGAAAATTACAGGATGTACTCTAGGAGTCACTTTGTAAAAGGGTTAGAGCTCGCTGTGCTGCTTATATGTTATAGGATTTATGGATCAGCAACTCCTGATTCAACAGCATATACCCTTCTCTCATGGTCAATGTGGTTTTTGGTATGTTCTTTTTTGTTTAGTCCTTTCCTTTTTAATCCATCAGGATTTGAATGGCAGAAGATAGTTGAGGATTGGGATGATTGGACAAAATGGATAAGTAGTCGAGGTGGTATTGGTGTTCCTTCAAACAAGAGTTGGGAATCATGGTGGGATGAGGAGCAGGAGCATCTGCAGCACACTGGGATTTGGGGGCGGATTTGGGAGATCATTCTTGCCCTCCGTTTCTTTGTCTATCAGTATGGGATTGTGTATCATCTACATGTAACCAGAGGTGAACAGAGCATCATGGTAATTATGCTTGCTAATTTTATTTTATTTCATGTTTTCTTTCAAACTCTTGAATCAGTACCTCAGGGCTTAACTGCTTTAATATCTCTATACATACTATATTGTAATACGCATTTTAGACAGAAGTTCCTAGGTTATAGGAGAATTCAGTCCTTTACCAAAGAACACCCTCCCTGGTGTACAAAATAGAAAATAAAAATAAAATGACTGACACGGGAGTATATATAGAGAAGAGCTTTTCTAACATGCATCTTCTCTCCAGGTCTATGGTCTGTCGTGGCTAGTCATAGTAGCTGTCATTGTCATCTTGAAGGTCTGTATTTAATGATCAAATAGTTCATTATGAATTAAAGCGTTTTCTATGCTTGAGCTTGATAATTATTCTATTAATTAATTGTTGGCATGCTTGCATCTGAAACTGCAGATCGTGTCCATGGGTAGAAAGACGTTCAGCGCAGATTTTCAGCTAATGTTTCGTCTCCTCAAATTGTTTCTGTTTATTGGAACCGTTGCTGCTCTAATCTTGATGTTTACTCTACTTAGTCTCACCGTTGGAGACATCTTTGCGAGCCTCCTAGCCTTTATGCCAACAGGTTGGGCACTTGTACAGGTACTTGTCTAATAGTCATTACCTCTTGTTTTGATGGATATTTCATTCATTTTATGATGCTGAAATACACCTGACCTTAATTGTGTCCCAGAACATTTGACCCGAGCAGTATATTGGGCCCTTTATGATTTCTCTTGGTACATTGTTTTTAGAGTCATTACCCCCTGGCTTAATCATTTATCTTTTGTCTCATGTTGCTGAATTGAGCATAAGGCTCATTTATCGAGGCTATGTCTAATTTACTGAAATGTACAACATTTGTGTTTATATTAGAACTCAAAATCAAGTAAATTAAGTTCTCTTTCTTAATTCTTGGTATTATTAGAGAAGTTTCCCGCATGATTTCTTTTGCTTTTATCCGTAAATGTAAAATTACTTCTTTCTGATTTGCCTGGCGTTATGTATGAGCAGATAGCTCAAGCATGTAGACCATTGGTGAAGGGCATTGGAATGTGGGGGTCTGTCAAAGCTTTATCGAGAGGGTATGAATCCGTGATGGGAGTGGTTATCTTTGCACCTGTGGCCATATTAGCTTGGTTCCCGTTTGTTTCAGAATTCCAAACTAGGCTGTTATACAACCAAGCATTCAGCCGAGGACTTCAAATCCAGCGCATTCTGGCTGGTGGCAAGAAGAATAAATAAGAAAACTGAAGCCTTTGCAGCAATATTGATACAGACAGAGATGAGATGAGTGTTCATGTATACAGAGAGATTTAAGCAATTATGACGCTGAGCAGACTGCATATTGAGACTGTATAGTTGAAGAATGCTTCCAACTAGTGTTGATAAATTCTTTAGTATTGGAGAGACGGTGAGTTGGATCTTGTCCAGGCTAAACGGGCTAACTACTCTGGACACATGTTGCAGTAGTGTTTGCGATAAATGGTTAAATTAGTAGGTCTCATTTCTATTTTTTGGTTGAACTTGTTGTTTTCTCGTTTGGTAAGAAAAACAGTAGTTAAGAATAGGAACTCCAAGAGTACTGGTTAGAGAGGCAGTGGCATGTTTGGTCCCAGAGACCAGACAGTGGTCCCTAGAGGATTACTTCCTAGGATTTATCTATGAAAGGAAGCTACTCAACTACTCCTTGAGTGCCATCAGCTTAGATAAAGTTGTTAGTATAAACGTGTGATTACCCCTTTCCCTGCTCGATTAAATGGAATTTTCTCTGATGGGATCATTATATCTGAAATGTTGTAAATTTGTATGTAATGACCCTCATCGTTCTCGTTCACTCCACTCTATGTAGCAGCCAAAGCATTGCATATAAATATTTAGAAAATTAAATGTAATAATTTCATTGATCTTCATAAAGTATGAAAAATTGATAGACTATTTTCATTGTAATGCATGTGATGAGAAATAATGAAAGTTAATTATAATATTCAAGCTTAAAGAAAAATAAGAAGTGATGCTTGTCCATACTTGACAATGCGTTATTATTTTCCCTAAAGATATGCCTCTTGTTATTATGGCTGAAACCTTTGCACCTTCCCTTTACTCTTCTTTACTGGCTAGTTTGCTACCAGCGCTAAAGAAATGTTACTTGAAAAATCTCCTTCAAAATGGATCGTGCTTTGTTTTTTATTTTGTTTTTCACCTTCAAACCTTCCGTCTCCATTTGTTTTTTCTTTAAAAAAAAAGGGTCAAGTGGTAGCAAGATTTAATGATGCACAGCTAAGATCACAATTATATTGTTTTGTGATAAGGAGGGGCTAAAGAGAAATTCTAGGAGGGAAAAAAAGTTGAACTCATATTTTCTATAAGATCACAAAGCAGGGAAGTTTGTTTTTCCATCATCAATATGACTAGATTCCACTTTAAAAGCCAAACCCCTATGAACTGCAATAAATTCAGACCACAAGTTCAAAATTGAGAAAGAGATAGATACCTTTATTCCCAATCCTATGGTTGAAATTTGGTCCGTTACTCATTATTTTTCTTTAAATGATCAGAAATAAAAGTATTAGTTTCACACTTCAATTCCATACTATATATTAATACTGATAAATTTATTATTTATCGAAGTTTAATGCAATGATTGCTTGGAATGACAGATGAAACTGCCTAATTCTAGTGAGTAGTGAGTTTAATGGATACCAGAATGTTTGTGTTGTTGGTGGTCGTGAGGTTGTGAATACTGAAGACATATTTCCCATCAATTTTCCAATAAAGACAGTCACAGTTATTTTATACATACAAATGGGGGTTGGGGTTGTTATGATGATGGAATTAGGTTAATTATCACAGCAAATTATTTTATTACATAAGTTTTATTAGGAAGACAATAACAGTATGGGATTTGGTTGATGAAAGAAGGTATTTTCTCTTCTAGACATGTGTACTTTTTTCTTTTTCTTTTTTGGTAAATAGACATGTGTACTTTAACTACGGGATTTTGGTTGATGAAACTTATCTTTCAGTTTTAACTCTCTCAGTAAAAATTTCCCAGATCCTTGTCTGATATTCCTCTCATACTAACTTTTATTACCAGGCAAGAAATGGCCGTGCTTTTATGTTCTCCTATGTAAGTAAATATTGTCGTAGCCTCGTAGGGTCATGTTTATTGTGGTGATTCCCGCCAAGTGTTGGATTGGAGGTATGAAAGAGCTTATGATGCATCACACAAGTACAAGGAAGGAAAATTCATACTTGAAAAATCAAAATTTTCTGGTCCATGTATACGAAGGTTGCAAATTTCTGCATGTAATGTTAATTGAATCATGTTATAATTGACTTTTATGCTTTATTCTAATTAAATTAGTCAAATTATCCAGAATATAATATATCTCATCTGCTCTTTTGTGAGTTTTATCACTAGCAAGAAACACATGAACCCCATCTCTATCTTCTATCCAACTGCACCCTGGACTCTTCTGTATCCCCTTATCTTTCATTAATTGTCTAGTTTGAGCGACATAATGCCATCTCCCTACTGAAGCATACAAGTTTGCTAGCATAACATAGTTTCCAGTGTTATACGGCTCCAATTCTATGAGCTTTTTTGCTGCAATTTCACCTAAGGCAACTTCACTATGAATAAAACAACCTCCAAGCAGTGCACTCCAGGTCACTGAATCAGCCTCCATAGGCATGTTCTTGATAAGTTTATATGCTTCATTGAGCTTCCCTGCACGACTCAAGAGGTCAACCATACATGTATAATGCTTCAATGTGGGCGTCACATTGTATGTTTCCATCATAGAAAAGCATTCACGACCTATCTCAATTGATCCAGCATGAACACATGAAGAAAGAACTGATAGGAAAGTTACATGGTCTGGTCTCACTTTTCCAGCCAACATTCTGCGAAAAAGAGCAATTCCTTCTTCCCCATGTCCGTGCATGGCATATGCAGTGAGCAATGCATTGTGGGACACCAAATCAGGGTTTGATATCCTGTTATAAACTAGATAGCAATACTTAATACCCCCACATTTCGCATACATGTCTACCAGGGCAGCTCCAATATGAACATCCGAGTCATGCCCGGCTCTTATGGAATATGCATGGACCTGCTTTCCTCGTTGAATTGTAGCTAACTTGGAGCATGCTGCTAAAATTATTCCAACTGTGTAAATGTCAGGCCTCAAATTTGAAATCTGCATTTGAGTGAACAATTGTGTTGCTGAATCGTAATGTTTATTTTCCACATAGCCAGCGATAATACCATTCCATGTATGCACATTTGGCTCAAAACCATCCCCTTCCATTTTCTGGAGAAGTTCTTCTATCTTTTGGGTTTGATTAGAGCGGGCATAGCCAGATATCAAAGCATTCCAAGTTGCTACATCTCTTTCAGTTACTTCCTCAAATGCCATTTGAGCAGCCATTATGTCCTGGCATTTACAGTACATTTCTACCAAAGCTCCACCCACAAAACTGTTGGACTGCAGACCTTTGACAATGACCTGTGAATGTACCTCTTTCCCTCGTCGAATAGAAGCCATATCAGCACAGCCAGTAAGGACACTTCCAAGAGTGAAAGAATCGGGTTCAATTCCTTCCTTCAGTAAATCTTGAAACAAGCCAAAGGCTTTATCAAACAGGAAATTGTCCACATACCCTGATATTATAGAATTCCATGATATCCTGTCCCTCTCTACACCTCCCTGCTCCATCTGATCAAACAATTCCTTGGCCTTAAAGATATTTCCATTTTCCCAATAACCAGTTATTATTGTATTGTAAGATGCAGTACATTTCCTTGAGAACTTGGAAAATATTTTGAAGGCACTTTTCATATTGCCACACCTTCTATACACATCAACTAATGCATTCACAACAAAAGCATTAGAGAAAAACTCATGTCTAATGATGTAGCCATGCAATTCTTTCCCAAGCCTTTGCCATTGTATCCTGGCACAAGCAGGAAGGACACTTGCCAGCGTTCGAGCATTTGGTTTCATCCCTACTCTTAGCATTCTGGCGAGTAGTTCAACCGATTCAACATCATAACCATTTTGCGAGAATCCTGCAATAACTGCGCTCCAAGAAACAAGATTGGGTGCTAAATCACCCGCAGACATATTTTCCAAAAGATCCAATGCCTCGTATACCATCCCATTGGCAGCACATGCAGTAATAATAGAATTCCAAGAGACACAATCCTTTTGGGGCATTCCTTCTAGAACTTTCTTGGCCTCATCCAAGCTCCCACATTTACCATACATATCAATCAAAGCATTGCCCACATAAACATTGGTAACAAACTCATGTTTGAAGACCATCCCATGCAATTGCCTACCCAGCTCCAATGCATCAAGACCACAACAAATCTTCAACACCACGGGGAACACAAAAAAATCCAATTGCACTCGCACTCCTTCATATAGCAATTCTTTAAAAAGAAGAAACGCTTCCTCGAAGAACCCCATATCAACATGAAGACGCAGGAGTGCAGTCCAAGAATACAAGTTTCTAAGGGACATTGTGTCGAACAACAGGCGAGCACACTCAAAGGAGCCGGTATTACCATACATCTGAAGCAACTTGGTTTCAACAAACTCGTGCCCACGAAACCCAGCTTTAATGGAGTGAGCATGAACCTGTTTTCCCAAACCGAGGGACCCACAAGATTCAAGAATCAAAGCGTAAGTGGTGGAACTCAGTGGCTCATCATAAAGGGTCAAGTGAGGGACTTTTTGATGTGGGTGGTACTGGTGGGTGGAGTTTGAGGGTTGAAGGGACAAGCTACGTCGTTTTGTTCGGTTGGTGGTAGCGCCAATTCGTGGGTTTCGGGGTGGAAGAGTGAGAGGTTCCACAAGCAACAAGGAATGCATGTTGTTGTTCCAAGATGATGGAAATAATACACCATAGGAGTTCAAGGGCGTTTGGTTCACGAAAAATTTTACGAACAAGGGGGAAATGTTATTATAGGGAAATGGAGGGGAGTTACTTTTGCTAACAAAATGTAAAAAAAATTGTTTGGTTGAAAAAAAATTTATCGGAAAAATTAGGTAACATTTATAAAGTCTATGTTTGACTGTAAGTAAAATATAGATGGAAAAAAAGTTACTATTACGAAAATAACCCTGTTTTAAAATTTGAAATGAATCAAGATGCTACCATTTACCCGTAAAAGTTGCTATTATGATAATATCTTAGCGCTTCGGGAGGGTATTTTCGGTTGCTTTATTTTTTCATTTTATAATTTAGCCGGTTATCCTCAAAAAATCACGTCTAACTTATCTTTTTAAATAGTGCAAATGGCTAGCTTTCTAAACCAAATGGAGAAATGTTATACAAATGGCATAGATGAACAAATTTTTATGAATCTCTCTACCAAAAAGACATTATGTTTTGCCAAGTTAAGGAAATTTCAAGATATCCTCAACGAAACAACACCTATTAATCTTTTATATTTGTGCGGTTTTATATATAAGAGTTTAAACGTAGTTTGAAAAGTAGTGGAGATGCAGTTGTATAAGTTTTGGAAAAAAAAAATATATATAAATTTTTAAAACTTTTTTATCTCATAAGTTTCTTTTTTTAATTTCTAAGAGAATTACTAAAAATGTTATTTATTTCCTTATTTATTGAAAAATTATCTAATTATCATAAAATTTCTTAAATGTATTTGTTAATTAAAAAACATTTTCTTCTTTAAAAAAAAAGTTTCAAACAAATGGGTTAAAATAAAATCACTTAAAGATGTCACATTATTTATACTAGCCTATCGGTAGTTGTCAATCCACATTTTTTTTATTTTGTGTTTTCAAATGAAAACATGTTTATTGTAGATTTGTAGTGTTTAACTCTTGAATTATTGTTTAATTACCAAAAAAATAGTTATATTCAAATATGTAAATAATTTTAAAACTTTCGACAATTTTTGATCAATGAGGGAGATACTAATTAAATTGAATTGAAGTAAATCACTAATCATATTATATATATGTTGACAGACACTTGCTTGTCCATTTACAATTTTTTTTCTTGTGTATCTGAAAGAAAAGGTGTTTATTATATAATGTTTAACGCTCTTATTTTATTATCTAAAATAGTTATATTGTACACATATAAAGAGTTAGTAATTTGAAAAGTTTCATCATAATTTAGTTTAGTTTGAAGAGAGTTAATTTATATACTTTATTCTATTTTGATCGTTAGTAATCACTCTTGCAGCATGTTCTCAAGTACTCCTACTAACTGAGTCTCAATTTTATTTTATTTTTACTGGTTGCAGTGCTATGTTATGAACTGATCCCGCTAGCTCTTCCAATCTTTGTTTGACACCAACGCTAAGGATGAAATTGCGTTAGCTAGGCAACTAGCTTTTGGTTTTGGAAACCTAACTAAAAATCAATTTCAAGTGACAAATCATATTGCTCCACTTAAACCAAACCTATCATGATTGAATACATAATTGAGTTCCAATTATTTTATAATGCCATGTCGCGTGTGCCAAAACATAATTAAGCACTTTTAAACGGGGAAGGATATTGTGATAATCAAGTTGTGTTATTACCAAGTGACTACCAATCAATCTTACCGTTAGATCGATTATATTGATCCAACGGTTATATTTATTTTCATCTTTGTATGGACATGATTCCCCAAATTTAATACTTTATATTTATTTTCACCTTTGTATGGTTATGATTTCCTATATTTTATGCTTTCACTTTAAATATAAGGAATCATGACCATACAAAGATGGAAATAAATATAACCGTTGGATCAACATAATCGATCTAACGGTGAGATTGATTGGTAGTCAATTGGTAGTAACACAACTTGGTTGTCACAATATCCTTCCCCCTTTTAAACAGCCAAACATTATTTTCCATAAATTATAAAGAAAAAGAAATGGAAAGTGATAAGAGTTTTATCTTGATCATAGTTCAGGAATACGAGCTATGGAATGGGAAAAAAAAGTTTTGAAACACTTTTTTTTAATAAATTCCACATGATTAAATTATGTGAATGTATTTAATTATTTATGAATAAATTAATAAATGAGAGATGAAAGAAAATAAATATTGAATTGAGAGTAAGAAAATTATTAGAATTGATTAATGGGGATTATTTCTTATATTACATGAGATAAATTATTTAATGCAACACAAAAAAATGGGTGAAATCTACTAATGAGAAGAGAGAGAAAGAAAATAAGTAAATCTCACTTACTTTTTTATATATTGCATAAAATATATTGTCCCATATAACATGAGAAACAACATTCGTTTTATTTATTCATGATTAGATCTCCTCACATAAGATGTCAATAAATACATTAGAGGATGTGGTGATTTTTATAATGCCTAGAGAAACCTTGAAGGCTTGAACCAAATATATTAAGCAATTGATAAATTGAAATTAAAAAAATAAAAAATAAATTAACTCTATTATTAAATGATAATTAACCAAATAAAATAGTTTTAACGTAATAGTTATTATACAATCACAACAGAATAATCAGACGAATTAGTGATGGCAGTTTTTAACACAATCTACTCACACAACACAAAAAATTTGTATTTGAATCGAGACATTTTCAAATTTGTATAGTATTTGAGTTAGCAAAAACTGACCTACAAAAGTTTGTATGGTGTCGTGTGTTAACCTGCGAAGTCAAAATTGACCCGCGTTAATCTTTCTATATATTATTTTTGTCGTGTAGTGTCGTGTCGTAAACAGATTATTCATGTCTTATAGTATCGTGTCGACCTGCATAATAAGTAACACCGTTTGGAATTAATAGATTATTCGTATCATGTCGTGTCGTATCGTGTCAACTCACAAAATAAGCGGATCGTGTTCGTATTAAAGGTTTTAACTCAATTTTAAATTCGTATGGTGTCGGGTTGACCTATATTGTCATTCCTATGAATCTACTTTTTTTTTTGTACGTTTTTTGGTTTGCTTTAATATGATATATATTCCTTAAACCTTCATTTTAGTCTTCATCCTCAAATTTATCACTATTTATACCTATACTTTACCAACACATATCTTTGCTTTCCGCATGAATTGGACCCCGTACACTAGTGTGAATGCAATTTTTGCTTGTTTTTAATCGTTGGCTCCTACTTAGAGAAGGGGTGAATGAGAATGAGAGCGCCGCATTCTACTTGGACCTTTTTTCAGTGTATTTCTTTAACTACATAGGCGGGTGGTTAGAGTTGCTTGCACCGAAATTAATACGAGACATAATACATAATATGATATAATAGGTTGACACGTTAATTTTAAAAAATATCATATTTTGATATGTTAGGGCATGTTTTGATATTAAATAATATTTTTAATATATAAGAAAAGTATTTCTCCAGTCACCGGAGATAAAACTCTCCAGTAAGCTCAAAATGACATCGTTTTGGGTTATAAGATTAAAAAAATTATAATGATAAAGACTAATATAACTCTGCAATATGTTATAATTACAAAAATACATTGATTTTCGCCCCAAAACGACATCGTTTTGAGCTCACTGGAGATAATTTTATCTCCGGTGACTGGAAAAATCATTTACCCTTAATATATAAAATATAATTTATATTTAGTACATATAACGGTCCATAATAAGTTATATAATCAATCAAATATTTAAATTCTATAACATAAATATAAAGCAAAAGTAATTTTTTATACCTTGTTAATTTTTTATATCAGATTTCATAATAGAAAAAAAGTTGACTTATAAATTAATTTTTCACTTTTAGTTAATAAAATTTAGAATTAAAAAAAAATGTGTCAGATGCGTGTCAGAGCATTGACTACGTGTCGAAAAAATTGACCGCGTGTTGAAAACACATGTCGGAGTGTTGACCGCATGTCGTAAAATGTTGATCGCATATCGGTGTCCGACACGCAAATATTTTTCAAAAAATGTGTTGATGCTTTCTTGGTCATTGCTCCTTTGTAAAATTTGACATTATTTTTTATTATATATATATAGATAGTTTGTATTAAAAATTAACCCCCTTCAAATTAAAAAATAAATAAAAACTCCTAAATAAAAGGACATTTTTAGTGCACCTGGAACATATGGGCCTCCCATTCATCGGATGACACTTGGATCAAAAAAATTTGTTTTCTCTCTCTTTTATACAAACTTTTCAAAAAATACAAATTTTTTATTGGCTTGACTCACTGCATTTTTTGTGCACGGGGTGTACATTAAATCAATATCAACATTAACATCAACAACACCTTTATCCCAAATTAATTGGGTTCGGTGTGGGTGTACATTAAATATTTCCCAAAAAAAACCATATCCCCTTATTTCCCCACCTAACTAGTTCTACGCATGTCATTGTTATCTCAAATCACAAAAGAAAACCACTTAAAAAAAAAAAAAGGTAAAGCATCCCAGTCACAACAATTCAGCAACAAAAGATAGTGCTAAATTTCTTCTTGATTGGGCTTAGATTTTCTCTCCCACTTTCTTTCCCAAATCTCTCAACCCACAACTCTCTTTTTTTCAATACCACGTACAGGTCTGTACGTAGTTTCACATAGCTTTCTAGAAACTCAACAAAATTTTATTTTCATTTCTTTAACTTATGTTTCCGTCTTATTTGTAGGGAAGGTAAATTTCTCGACTTATTATTATTATTATTATTTTGTTAGTTCTCTCTTATTTTTTCTTATGTTACTCTGAGATTGTGTGAATGAAAGCTTGCCTCATATTATTATTATTATTATTATTTTTTTTTCTTAATGTATCATATTTGGAAAACAAGCCTCATAATATGTTGCTTAATTAGTTATCCATTGATATGTTATGCTTCTGCATCTTAAACTCTAGAGTAAGTGCTCTTCTGCTCATCTTTCATTGAAGTTTTATTTTTTTAATTTTTTAAATAAAAATAGATCAATTGATTTTTATATTTATTTTTTAAAATAATTGTTGAAGTTCTATTTTTTTAAATAAAAATTATCATGTTCGGTATTAAAAAATTTATAATACAATATTTTTATTTTCGTTCTTCTGATTCCGCTTTTAAATAGAGATGCATGAATAGTGTAAGTCATCGAGTTTGTTGAGAATGGAAGCTCAATTATTTCTTGTGAAAAGCAAGAGTACACAACAGGAAAGATCTGAACATGTAGTCATAGTGAATTTAAATACTCTATTTGATGAAGTCACGTATCCCTTTGATTAAAAATCAAAGTTCTTGTTATCAAAAAAATAAATAAAAAAAATCAAAGTTCTATTTATTTTTTTTTCTATATTTATATACACGTTTTCCATTTAAATTTTTGTATGCTAAGTTTAATTGAAGTAAATTCACTTAAGATGACACATTATTTGTACTAGAATATTGACAGGCATGTACCTGTCTTTTCCACTAGAAAGAAAACACGTTTGTCATATAGTGGATAACTCTTGAAGTCTCGTTTAATTATCCAAAAGAGTTATGTTACTTAAATATCTAAACATTTAATATATAATTTGAAAAGTTTAAACATAATTTGAAAAGTAGTTGAGATGCAGTTGTATAAGTTTTGAAAAAGGGAGGTCCTATTTAATTATTTATAACATCTTTTATCTTATAACCTATTATTATAATTATTTTTATGATTATTGATCAAAATCAGATCGACGATTACAAATGAAAGCAGTTATAATGTTTATAAAAAAAAAAGCGGTTGTAATAGGTTATAAAATTTCCTAAATGTAATTGTTAATTAAAAAACATTTTCTTGGATACCAAATTTTTTTCTTAAAAATAAAATAAAGATGTCACATTATTTATACTAGCCTAATTGGTAGTTGTCAATCCAATTTTTTTATTTTGTATTTTCAAATGAAAAACATGTTTATTGTTTAACTCTTGAATTCTTGTTTAATTACCAAAAAATAGTTATATTTAAGAGCTTGATGTTTGTTATTTTAAGAGAGAAAAGACACATAAAATGAAAATCATGGGAAAGAGAAAGTGGATATTTTTTTTAATTTAAAATTTAAATAAAAAAATTTATTTTGTGTCTATCTCTCTCTTAAAGTGAGATAAGATTATGTTATTTAAAATGACAAACACTTTTTCGTGTATTTAATTTAAAAAATTGCGACAAATTTTGATCATTGAGGGAGATACTAATTAAATTGAATTGAAGTAAATCACTAATTGAGATGTGTCATATTATATGTTGACACACTTGCTTGTCAATTTACAATTTTATTTTATTTTTGTGTATCTGAAAGAAAAGGTGTTCATTAATTATATAATGTTTAACGCTCTTATTTTATTTTCATAGTTATATTGTACACATTTAGAGAGTTAGTAATTTGAAAAGTTTCATCATAATTTAGTTTAGTTCGAAGAGAGTTAATTTATATATACTTTAGTCTTACAGCATGTTCTCAAGTACTCCAACTAGAGTCTCTTCTTTATTTTATTTTTTTTATTGTTTACAGTGCTAAGTTATGAACTGTTCCCGCTAGTTCTTCCAATCTTTGTTTGACACCAAGAAGAGTCCCTCCACACTAGGGATGAAATTGCGTTAGCTAGGCAACTAGCTTTTAGTTTTGGAAACCTAACTAAAAATCAATTTCAAGTGACAAATCATATTGCTCCACTTAAACCAAACCTATCATGATTGAATACATAATCGATTCCAATTATTTTATAATGTCATGTCGCGTGTACCAAAACATAATTAAGCACTTTTAAACAGCCAAACATTATTTTCCATAAATTAAAAAGAAAAAGAAATGGAAAGCATCCAAGAAAGATTAATGAATCAAATAAAATTGTTGGAAACCCAAAATTTCATCCCATATACGTATTTTACAATATACAACAAGATCATCATGAAACCAATTGAGTTATTCAATTCGTCTAGCTAGAAAGGTGCAGATGCTATGTCCCTTAAGGGTGCTTCTCGTGCTGCATCTTTCAAGTTCAAGAGTTCCAGTTCTTCACCCGAATCCATATCCATCCTTGTATTGGATCCCATGCGGCAAGCAGCACTAACCACTGGCTGCAACCCCTGCCAAAATAAATTAATTAATTGCGGAAATCCTTCAATATCCATGTTTCTTGGAAACACAGACAAAAATTTATTTGGCCATATAGTGACATATATAATCACAATTAACCGTGATAATTTTATAATTTTCGTAGTCTTTTTTCTGCTGGATTATAAATATATATATATTAAGGTTATTACTTAATTATCAGTACAACTAATAATTCCCATCATATTCCGCAATATATATATTCTTTGGTTTCCATTATCAAAAACTGCCAAATCCTTACAATTTTGGTAAATAAGGGATAGAAGTAATTACCTCGGTGAAAATTCTGGACGCTTCTTCTATGGTCTTTGTCTTCAATATATATATTGCTAAATCCTGTTAATGCATCAATATTAACATCGATCCCATGCATACTAATTAATTATGTATATAACATCAACCATAATCGTCGAAGAATCCAGTCCAAAAACTATATAGTTATAACAAGGATGATATGAATCAAAGAGATATAAAGAAAAAGAAACAAAAAAAAAGGAAATGAAAGAAACTGCTACTCACTCTTGCGGATTGAATTTGGTCGATTGTGAGAGTTCTGGGCTCTCTTTCAATTGATGAAGTCCTTTCAATGGGTAACATGGCTGCCTCCATTTTTTTTTGTTTATTTTTTGATATTATTATAATGAGATGCAAAATCTAAACGTAGAATTCTCTCACTATCTTATCAATCATAAGAAGTTGCTGGGGAAGGAAGTAACAATGCGAATTGAATTGGCACCTTATATAGTTGGGTTGGGGGAAGTGGGTACGTACGACCACGGTGGTCTTAGTGATGGCTTTGTCCTGAGATGGTTGACCACGTAATCGCAACGTGGCAAGTAGAAAAAGGTAGGGTGCACGTGGCGCGGATGAAGCGGGGATGATGTTACAGATGGCGCTTGACGGTGACATCGTACAAATAGAGAATGTAAGAAAACCCCTTGGGTCATGCAAACGTGTTTTGTATGGTTTCCTAAAAGGGGAAAGAGTAAAGCTGTTTTGTTTTGTACAATTTGAATGAACTTACGTGTTGCTGGTTGGTACTTATAACGGCACCGCCATGAGTTTGGAACACGTCAATTCATATATACGAAGGGGATAAACGTGTACGCACGAGATGGTGCGTATCACGGTTGATGTGGACGTAAGATCTCATAAGCATAGGAAGAAGCACCATGCACGTGACTGTCTCTACTTAGGATTTGATTTGATTCGATTATTAGATGGATGGCTTCATTGTAATAATATATTCTGTTCGTATTGGGCTCGATTATTCTGTTGCATGTCATGACACATTCATGTCTCTCTCAAAGTTTCTCGTTCATTCATTCTTCATTTTCTTTCTTGTGTTTTCACTGATGTTTACACACGAGGCATTATTTTTCAATTGGGAGCTGTTGGATTGGACAGTAGTACTCTCTCTATATAGGCCCAAGCGAAAATGAGCCCATAAGGAGATATGAGACTTTTTGACTTATATAATTCAAAATTATGAACGTTTGACCTGTATAATTTTACAACAATACAATTGGCCAAAATGATGCATGGCAATGCGGCACCTAAGGAACCGTTTTGAGAGACGGTATGTCAGAGAGCAATTTATAAATTGTCACTCTTTTTAACGTGTTTGATTTGAGAAGAAAACGTAATGTACAGGACCGTTTTGATACAGGCTTTTTTGTAGTTTGCTTTCTAATATATTTGATTCATTTATATAGTTTTATTGTATAGCTTTTACGTATTACCCTCATGACATTGTTATCTTTTTAAAGTTAATATTAAGTTTAGAGTTTAGGGGCAAATGAGTTTTGAATGTTATATTAATAATATTAAAAAATCAGAACCTATTGATCATGTGAAAATAATAGAAAATAACATTATAAATTAAATGTTGCATGCCATAATTATTTGCATTTGGTTTAACATCTAGGGTAGTCCAAAAAAACTAACAGTTTATAAAGATGCGACTCCCAAATTTCTTATAATATTGGCTCATCATCACGTAACCTATCATAGGCTATGATGATGGTGTTTTTCTTAACTGAAGTCAATTATTATTTTTTTTTTTTTGAGTTAACATAATTTAATTATTTCTTTAAGATTAGTTGGCTTCTCCAGTATTTTCATAAATGTTGACTCTGAAATTAATTCGAAGTGCAGAACAAATTAGAAATGAAAATATTTAAATTCATTCTAAAAATAACAGAGGGAATCGATACAATTATTTTTTATTCAATCTAATGCACTGTGTTATCCCCGAATCGTGTTAGATAAAACGCGAAGCGAATGAGCAGGAGAAAGATATAGAAATAGAAACTAGAAAGATACAGTACTACTATCCTTGAATTGAAAAGTGGAATGCATGGATGATTGAATTGGAATAAGAAAGTAGGGGATGCCTTGCCTGGGAAACAAGCAAAGGAGAAAGCTGAAGCACTACTTTACTAAACTAAACTCAAATGCCAAAAGGTTCCTTGCTTGGCGCTTGGTTCTGTCTTTTAGCTGTTGGATGGCGTTGCCATTTGCCAGAAAGCACACAAGCTGTGCAACTTTTTAACATTTTTCCTAGAATGATGCTATTGCTATTGCTATTGATGGCTGCTTCACTTGTCACTTTTGTCTCGCTTCTACTCTAAACATACCAACTCAAATCCCTCAATCAAATAAAATAGTGTTGGTTGATATTATGATTAAGGGCGTCCAGTCCACAAGTGGTTCGGCTCCAAAAAAAATATTCGATTTTTATATATGTTAAAAAAATTATAATGTAATTCGATTTATTTGTTTTTTCATACTTAAAAAAGTGAATAAAATTCGGTTAACGAAACATAAAGTAATTTGATTCTTGAATCGAATTGATTTTGAACAAATACTTTTTTAATAAAGTATGGATTAGTTCATGATTGAGTTCAATTTATTTAGTTTTTTTTCACATTCTAATTATAATTTTTGAATATTTATTAAATAAATTAATAACATGCCTGAGGCCCTCAATCCTGATACTGATACAAATGACAAGAATGATAAATATCGAAACAATGCTAAAAACTTATAAATTAAGCTGAAAAAAGGAGAGAAACCTAGGAATCAATTTTCCTCGTATTATACACCCAAAACAAGACAAACTAAAATAACAGTCCAAAAGTTCACAATTATCAACAAAAATAAAGAGTTTTATGATGTAACATAATAAACTTACCCACATAAACTTAACATAACAATCGTAAAACCCAAAAATAAAATGCCCTCCAAGTCGTACAGAAACAACAATAGATATATATATTCACTGTTGGTGACCTTAGTACCTTAGTTACCCAATTTCCATGGATCGTCGGGGCCGGAAGCCTCTCCGGCGAGCATGGTGCTGTTCATTCAGAATCCCTCCGTCAAGCCCCGACAACCCTTCAATCCATCATCACTCCAAATCCCGTCACAAATCCGAAACTCTCTCAAAGCATTCTGTCTCAGTCCCTAACTCCCCTCAGAGCGCCAAATCCGGGTTCCCCATTGTGGGCCGGATCGACCCGCGCCGGATCTTGTCTCCGGGAAGAGTCTCGCCCATCGACTCCGATCCCACCGCAGACATTGACATTCCATCCGCGCCGCAATTGCGATCTAACAGCTTCCGCGCTCCCACCCCGAATCTCCGGCCACCGCCGCCGGAGAGTTCCGCCGTGAAGGAAGCGTTTGATGTGAGGCTGAATTTGCGAGGGAAGAATGGAGGGTACATGATTGTGGAGGTGGACTCGGAGGTTCTGAGTGCGAACTCGGCGGTGTTTGCGGGTTTGATAGCGAATTACAAGAAGGAAGAGGGTGGACCCACAATGGAGGTGGAGAACTTGGGCGTGTTCAAAGACACCATTGAGCTTATGTTTGAGGATGAAGATCATGTTACCAACAAGCTCAAGAAAATTGGCGTTTATCGATCCATTGACATTTTGGAGGTTCCCACTCTTTTCATTTTCCTCTTTCTTAGTCTTACATTTTTTTGTCTTGCATTTGGGTTATTGTTAGGTTTTCTTTTCATCTTCTTGTCTTCTTAACATAGCGTGTCTCCTTTGCCCTAATTGTCTTCATATGCATTTCGCTTGGCTTGTTTGTGGCATTAAGTATAACTATGAATACCATATTAAGAATATCATTTGCATTCTTTTGGATTGTGACTGGTATATTTACTTTATTTTTTATTTTTATTTTTAGTGTAAATTACATCCATTTATATGTTTCTGGTTGACTTTGAAGATTTTTTATGATGATGCACTTGAACAAATTTAGAATACATTTAATTTAACTTGAGCGATTCTTTAATCTCTGACAAGGTTTTCCTGATATATTGCTAGGTTTCGGCAGGTATCATGTTCACTAAGGGTGTTACGTCCTGTTTGAAATACATTGAGGCTGTTCCTTGGACTGAGGAGGAAGAAGAGAAATTAAGGAGCCTATTCACAAGATTTAAGTTTGATGATGCAGCAACAAGAGACATCCTAGGAAGACTGTACTTTCATGATTCAGTAGATTCCCAGCCAAATGTAGCCCGACAACTTGTTTGGTCTATCAGCACTTGTGAGGATACCAATGCAAGAAATGAACTAAAGTCACTAGTCAAGGGTCTTCTTTGCAAAAGCTCTGTCTACGAGAAGAACCATCTTGATCCCAGCAAGGAGGATCTATATTCTGTTTGCCACTCATGTCTGGGTTCACTTATCAGCCTCTTTCAGGAGGCATCTGAAACTACCCCTCCTGTAAGGTTGATGAGGAAAGACATGAGTAAGCCTCTGATTGAGCGCATCTCAAGACAGGTTGATAACATCAACTGGTTGCTGGAAATTATGCTTGATGGGCAAGTGGCAGAGGACTTTGTGCATATATGGGCAGATCAGCAACAACTTCTTAAAATGCGTGAAAATGCATCCCCAATGATCAGATATGAACTTAGTCGAGTGTCAGCAATTCTATTTGTTGCCATTGGTACAAGAAAACTACAATGTGGGTTGAAAGCTAGGTCGGGGCTTCTCCAGGCATGGTTTGGACCAATGCTGTTTGACTTTGGTTGGCTTCAGAGATGCAGAAAAGGGCTTGATATAAGGTCATTGGAAGAGGCTATGGGCCAGACACTTCTTACTCTACCTCTAAAGCAACAGAACGTGCTGTTTATGGAATGGTTTCGGCATTTCTCAAGGCATGGCACTGAATGCCCAAATCTAAGCAAGGCATTCCAAATTTGGTGGCGCCGATCATTTTTAAGAGGCTCTGAAACTTATGCCATTGAATCAAGATAAATGGTACCACTGTTAGTCATTTTCTACTGTGTAGAGTAGGAATTAGGTGAGAGATTCTGAATTATCTATACTGAATAACTTAGATAAGTAGGATCGTTATCTTAGCAGCTTCATGACTAAATGGTATCAAATTTTCTAGGAGATTTTTTTCCTCTTTCATTTTTTGCTTACCTTGTGATTTGACTGCTCGAAGCTCCTATTGAATCTGCTAAGAATGCGGACCAATCATGCAAGTTAGGCTAAGGAATATTTTCCCGAAGGTAATAAGTTATCACAAGTCACAAGTCACAATTTATTCTTGTTATGCGATTTGCGGCCAAAGGTTTGCAACTTTGATTGAGTCACTTCTGTTGCAACTCGAATAATCAGTTTACAGCTCTGCTCTTGTGAAAAAAAAATTGGGAGCCAAGCTCCCGCCAATGCTGATTGCTGGGGGGATATTCTAGCTGGAAGAGGAGACGTGTTAATAAAGCAAACAAACTTCATTCTATATTGAATCAGCAATTGTAATTAGATTTTAATTGTTTGGAAAATTTATAAATGACCATATGTCAAAATAAGTTATGAGAAATATAGGTTTGGAGATGGCCTATACAACATTACTTTTTAGTTTGGTGGTGTTTGATAGAGGAAAATAGGAGTTGGAATTGAAGAACTTCTTGATGCAAAACCAGTGAAAGAGATCCCAATAGACATAATTTGTACAAAAGAACTAAACCCCTAAGAAGTTACTGAAACAAACGAGTACAAAGACCAGATTAGGATGGCTATTTGTCATGACTCAATAACAGAACTGCTGAAACCCCAATTTATTCATCCACTTGACTTAGGAGTTTGTTTATGTTTGTATATCTAACCATGGAAGGGTTATATTTATAATTATTTTTTTTTACAAACTCCTACTAATTACATTATATACTAGGAGTAGTACACTGTATGCTAGAATGTACTAGTTTATAAGAGTTTGTAAATAAAAATTTTGTAAATATAACTTTTCCAATCTAACCAAAGGGAAGAAAATTTATTAAAATCAGAGGTTGATAATAAAATTAAGAATGATTCAATGGCAAAAGAATAGTGTGGGTGACGTTTAGGGGGTTTAAAAAATTGCTAAAGTGTGTCGCTTGGTTAGTGGAGCAAAATCATTAGTCAGCTCGTCCAAAAATATAGTTTGGAAAGGTTAACTTATTTTATTTTATTTAAACGCTCAAAATAAAATAAAGGAACTCATAAATGTAAGCACAAATTATACTCAAATCACTATAAATTTTGTTTACGATTTTTAACAGATTTTATTACTAGGGAATGGATCCAATACTACCTACTTCGTATTTTTTAAATTCAGCACTCTGGCCTACGAGGAAACAACCCAATTACCCAATGCACAGCTCAGTTGTCAGGATATGCCATGCCCTAAAAAAAATCACTTATACGTGAGCACGTTCAGCTATATTTTCATCACCAGGATTATCAACCTTCTGTTATACCACAAGAATAACATACAACTGAAATGACAAGGTAAAGAAAGCATGCTATAAGACTTTATGCAAATTTTACAGACAAATGCTTCAGCTATGGAAAAGTTATGAGCGAAACACATGTAGATAGTTGTATAAAGAAAGTCTTAGAAAGATTTTATAAACTAAGTGATTTTTAAAGTTTGAATTTTATGAATTAATTGTTTATGTTTTACTTGAACATTTATTTGGGAAAGTTCATTTTAATATATCAACAAATAGTTTATTTTGGTATTTACCTGAACCTCTGACATATTACAGAAATGAATCTGTTCAAATAAACTGAATTTGTCAAGTTTTAATATGAAAAATGCACATAAAATCCAAGGAGTTGGAAGGGCGTTCTAGCTAGTTGCACAATGCCCAAAGATTAGTCTGAAAATATTCTGGTCAAAGACCCAAAATAATCTATTTATCTCGACTCCAGCTTTTAGGTTGTGTCTGCCCACAATGGAGAGTCAAGGTCAAACAACTCGACGAACTCCAAGTCGCCAAACCCCGTGACATCGCCCGTAGTAACCATTCCGTTTGTGCTAAATCCAGCATTGTGGTCAGAGGAGAAACCATCAAACTTAGCCCAGTAATCCAGGTCTCCCAGTCCCTGAAAAAAGTCATTTGAAGATGCACCTTCAGCAATATTTCCCCGACCAGGATTATCAACCTTCTGTTATCCCACAAGAATCATTAGTTTACATAAGAAATGAGAGTATACAGCAAGATATTATAAGACAGATTATGCATATATTATAGGGTTAAAATTCAGATAAAAAGCCATTCAATAAATTTGAAGAAATCTCATATATTATATGACGTGATTAATATCTTCAATTGATCAACAATTGAGTCTTCCTGGTTTTTAATTTAAGTCTATGCCTAACAGCAAGCTACAGAAATTGGCAAAGGAGAATAGGTTACAAGATGAAAATCTAAATAAAACTCAAGTCCAACCCCCGCCCTAAATAAAAAAAGAGCGATGGAAAACTCGTAAAAACATTCTATGCTTATTAGTTTATTTCTTCCATGAACTAAGCACAAAGAATAAAGAAAGCATTTAAAACCAAATTAAGACAAAAAAAAATTCAGCAGATTCTCTGATGACACTTGGCCCAAAAATCATAGGACTAGATAGCAAAGGCATTTAGCATATGATAGAAGTATTACACTACAGCATAACATGAGAGAGTAGAAAAGAGTAGGACGTCTACTACATGTGACAACATATCCAGAGTAGCATGAATCTATTCACTTTTCACAGACATATAGCATTAACCATGCATAATGCAAACTCAAACGTACATCACAATCAAATAGTAACAAATTATGAGGACACAACGCAAAATGCAAGGGATGGATAAAGCCATAGTGATTACAACAAATAGGGAACCCCAAAACAAGATAGAAAGAAAAACATAGCATTTCCCAAATAAACGCACAAGCAAGAAGAAGAAGAAGAAATAGATAGCAAACCTCAGGCAATCCGTTATCTTCTTTGACAAGATCATTCATTGATAAAATATCATCATCACAGGTAACAGTTTGATCACTTGGAGAAGGCAATAATCCTGTTAGACAGGACCTCGATGTTGACCCAATAGATTCATTAGCAGGGAGATGCTTGTCATTTGGAACAGAACTATTAGATGTCATAGGCAGAATGGGGACTGGGGCAGGCAAAGCAGCAAAAGGTATTCCCACTTCTTCATCATCCCAGTCTTCCTCATTAAACGGTCTCCCATATTGTGCACCATTCCTGGGACCACGACCTTCCTTTTGGAATAGCTTACAAACTACATAGGAATCCTGCCATAGAAAAATCATCAGGAGAGCTAATTAAAATATATTTACAACTATAACAAGATGTGAAAATCAACAGATAATATAAAGAATGTGAGAAGGGCTGCTAACTCAGTCATATACAAACAGAAAATATCTCAATGAGTGGCAAGGCAAGTAGGCACGGCATATTAAAATGTAGTCATATATTATCTGTTAAAAGTGTAACAGATGCCAACATTGGCAAGAATACTACACATCCTTATGTGCCTTCAAAGTCAAAGGCTCGAATTCTACAAAACTGCCATATACCCAACAGTTCACAACTAACTAATCCATATATTTCCTTAATAAAACTCATAAAAAAATTTAACAATCCATAAGAATTAAGAAATAAATGGGTACCTGAACAATTCCTTTTTCAGTCAGGTCCTTATCTTCAAGCCTGTACTCATGCATAACCCAATCCGTTCGTTCCCCATGAGGTGCTTTACCAGTGTGAAATATGAGAGTTCTTATCATCCCCACAGTTTGATTATTCTGTTGAACAGCTCTATCCTTCCCAGTAGCTTTCCAATACCCAATTTCTGTCGCCCGATTCATCCTGGCCCCACTGCCATATTTCTTCTCTCTCGGGGAGAAGAAGTACCATTCCAAATCCCCAGTTGTCAGACAAGATTTATCTGTAAAACAAACACAAAAGGAAACATTGTTAAAAAACAAACAAATGGACACACTCTCACACGCTACTCTCTACAGAACTTGTCTGGGTACCTGGGAGATCCCAAGGAGCATACTTGTATATGTCAAGTTCAGTAATGACATCGTTATGGAACTTTTTCCCCATTACCTTCCTCTTTAGATAGTACTTAACCAACTCAACGCTAGTGGGATGGAACCGAAATCCCGGAATCAATTTTGTTATTGCCATCGAATCGAAAAACAATATCAAAGATTCGCCTTCTATCTGACCCAATAAACAAAGTCCTCACTGGCAGTGAAGAAAACTACGTCTTTTAAAAAAAATAAAAAAAAATCAATCGAAACCTCGTACCCCTACAACGACTATTACTTCACCAATGAATGAAGTGAGTTATATAAATCGAAAGAAAATAACAAATTCACCCCCCAAAAAAAACCCCTAAATCTGTGCAGTGCGAGCGAAGTGTCAAGTCCAATGCCGAAACAAGATCCTGGATGAACACCAAAACCTCCCCCGGTTCATGAAACAGGAATGGCACCCGACAAAGGATGACGAAATTCCAATTCCGTGGTGAACAGACATCGGCGCAATGAAACCCTAAAACGGAAATCAAAACGGATTAAGAGACGGAACGAACGACGAAGTTTCGCAGCAAAAAAAACATTCTTGTTAAAGAGAGAAAGCCGAATATTGAAATATCGAAGGTCTGAGAGAGGTGATTTTTCGTTTCCTAACAGAAAAAAAAAAAAAAAACGAAATGAGGGTATAAGAGAAGCAGCTTACTCGACAAGTCACTCTCTCTCTCTAAGTTGGCTGCGAATGTGAAGAATTGAAACGGAGGAGAGAGAGTTTTAATATAAAAGGGTTTATAGGAAAGCAAGCAGCAAGGGTCTAGCCCCGGCCCAACCAAGAGCAACAACACAAAAATCATGGTACAATTTCTGGAAGGGATAGATATTGTGACAACCAAGTAGAGTTACTACCATGTGACTACCAGCTAATCTTACCGTTAAATTGATATTTTGATCCGACGGTCCTGATTTGATCAACCCTTTCTCTTTTCCCTTCTATCTGATTGTACTCTCTACCGCCGCCCCACTCCACAGCATCGCACCGCGCCGCCCACTCCACCGCCTTGCCGCCGCCAAACCCTCTCTTAGTTTAACGATCCTCTTTCTACCGCCGGACAGAGGGTGGTATTTTACCAATTATCTACTCTGCGCCTCCGATCCCAATTTAACTTTCTCCTCTTTTACAGAAGGTGGTGTTTTACCAAGAACCCAAAATTATAACTGAATTGTATCCTTATTGATGTTTTTCGATAACCAAAATTATGCTCTCTTTTTTATTGTTTCGATAACCGTATTCTACTCTGCGTCTTGCTTGTATTAATTTTCTTTGATTATATCTTTGGCAGCTGTTGGCGGATTCTTGGCTATTTTCTTTGCTTTTGTTACTACCATTGGAGCATTTTGGACATTTTGGCTATTCTGATAACCACAGGTATGAAGTTTATGTTGTTCTGCTCTTAATCATAAAAATGCTTTATTTTTCTTTATTCGTATGCTGTATACAAGTCCCCTCCTAAAAGCTTATTGGCTGCTTTATGGTTCTTTGTTCTTTGTTTAGCTTATTGGCTATGTCTAATTACTACAAAATAAACAGTAACTAGATAACCATAACTAAAAGAACACAACCACCTATTTTCCATTCGAGAAAACAAATAAAATTTAAAATGATTTCATTTACAGCCTCATGTCACCTAAATATCAACCCCCACTTTCACTGAACTAGTCACATAGCAATAATCCTTTAAAAAAATTTCTTCCTTTTTGCTATATTTAGATATTCTTGGTATAACTTATAAGTGTAACAGTTCATGGAAATTTAGGCCTGAGACTCAGCAAAAAAATATAGTTTAAGGTGTATTCATGGGACAATAAATGCTAGGATGGGTAGTGGGTTAGTTAGTTAACAGTTGTAAGTGAAGAGTTATGCTTAAAGAGCCCAAGTTGTACAGAACAGGATGAGGATGGAATAACAGTTTGGAAACTGAGATTTCTCAGTTGTAAGGACATTACCCTTGTAAGGGAGATATTCTCCTAGTACACACTCTCTCTGCATAATAGAATAATAACAAAATCTCTTCCATGTCTATCTGTTTTGTTTGTTTCCCTACCATTCTTCCTGCAATTCTAGACTATTTTCATATGGGTCCCTATCATGGACAAAATTCAACGAAGTATAACTTAAAAGCTGAATTTGGTATGTGCTATTTCTATTGAGTAGAGATAGAAATTCAAGTATTAAGAACTTACTCATTTCTTGAAGCTTTTGTATCACAGGCAAACTTCTTGTAGGATAGCAATTTTCCTTCTAATTTTCGCAAAAGCTGGTTTACCTTGCTTACACTGAACACATACGATTTCTTGGTTTTAAATTTGTAGGTATATTATGGATGAGCATCCGGACTACAATGACTTAAATGATGAAATTAGGAATGACATACCTGGTGAATTGGGAGATGACTTATTGAATATGGATGATGATCCAATAGATTACATCAACTTCAGTGATGATGAAATTATAGAAGAGATGCCTACTCATTTAGGAGATGACATATCGAATGATTTAATTGATAATAATTAATAATTTCTAGTTATCAATAAATTATCACATATTAATTAATAATCAGTTATCACAATTTATTAAGTAGTCATTAACTACCATAGTTAATTATATGTCAATTTTATTAACCTCGTTTAATGCAAGAATTTCTAGTTCCCGAATATCACATTTGACCACAAAGATAATTTACTCAATTCCACAGGAAAAGTGAAAACTGTGATCCAGACAAAATACCACCAAACCTTGGATATTTTACATGATTGATATGAAGGTGAAACAAATTTCACCGTGAAATCAAACAGGGTCAAGTACACATGATACAATCAAACATCATCAAAGAATTTTGATCGCAATTTTCCCGGGCAAAGTATTGAAGAATAAACTCTGAGAAGATAGACGCCATTGAACAGCTTAGATCAGGAATAAATTACAGAGCAATTCGCCAATACTGGAGGTCTGTCCATGATTTCCTCCATACGATCATTCAAATTAATTGTAATAGGTCAACATCTGCTCAACACTTTCAACAGACCCCCAAAGACCATGGATGAATCATTCACTTTAGCCAGTACCCATCTCAACAGCCAATTTAAATGTGGTCCATCATGCTAAAATCAATATACACTGTGCACTATCTCTCAGCATTTAGGAGGTAAACGCAACTTCTCCAAGCAGCATCCACATGAAACGAGGGAAAAGAAATAAAAAAAAAAAAAAAAAAACCGGCTTCAGTAAATTTAGCCTGGTGTTCTGTTGAAGTTTTTTTCCCAGTTAGAATCTTCCTCCTACTGGGAGGAAAAGAGGCTGCATGCTGCCAACCATTAACTCTTCCCTCAGTCAAAAACTTTAAAGCCACTCTACAGTGAACCAACCACTCCCTCCAGCGACTTATAAATACAATACTCACTGACCAGACCTCAGTGTGCAAACCCTGGTCAAAATGGAACAATCAAGTGGTCACCATTGACAAGTTGTCTCACAATATTCCATTCAAAACCCTCTGATAATAATCATACTGCCGTGTCCTCCAAGCATCCAGACTACTGCTAATAAGCGAAAGCACCAAGGAGACACATTGCTGCCAAAAAAAATACAATACTGTAACAATCAAATCCATTAAATTTTGCAGTTAAAAAGGGTTATACATTCATATTGAAACCTCTTCTGTTAAACTGAGATGGAATCGCTTTCGTAAGTTCTGTATCGTCCGTGTACCACCTTTAAAGCATGGGAAATCTGAATCCTGATACCAACATTACCAAAAAATAAGAGAAAGGTTGAGGGAAAATCCAACATGAAAGTTGAGAGTATTTCCTGATCCACACACATGCCAAAAAAGGGATAAGAGGTACACAACGGTTCATGTACAGTTGAGAATCAAGACCATCAAAAGAAAGACCACTTGAAATAAGTGAAACCTGGGGTCATTTTGCTAGATGAAGCAATCTACAAGATTACAATCAAACATCATCTACAAGATGCGGATATGCAAAACTTGTTTCACAAATAATGGGCCAGGGTGTGTTTTTTTTGTGTGCATGTGTGTCGAGTGGGGTTAGGGGGTTCTGCCTTCTGCGTTGTTCAATTTTGAACACGGCACGTCAAACTTGGTCTTAAAGCCATGCTCGAGAACAGTCTCTCTCATTTTCCATCAAAACAACTACTGTAATTCAATTGGCCAACATTCATGGAAGATACTTGCCATCCACCTTTTCCTTAGTAAAAGACAAACAAATGTTGGAACATGTATGTATCATTTATTTACTAAGAATCTCGTTATGATTGTTGTCCTCAATAAAAAATTTCAACAACAAATACCTGCCCTCCTACAACTACACCTTGAAAAGGAATTACTTGTACATTGCCTTGCCCTCGGCAGAAAATATCATCAGAGATTATGTTTACTATCTTTTACTCAAGAAATGCAAAGGCTGGCTCATCACAAGTTGCCAAAGAGTACATTCTTCTGACTTTTCTTATTCCCAAATTACCAAACAAAATATTTAATAAAAAAGCCACTTCCCATCATACCTCGACTTGAGGAGAAAAATCTTTATATGCAGCCGAAACAAAATGTTTAATAAAATTATGATTTTAAAGAAAGAAATGGATCTTGTATATTCTATTCCAGTTTTGTGGGTAAAAGACGTCCAATGAGTATGGAAAGATCCTTAAGCACTTCATTGTCCTGGTAGTCTCTTACTACACTCTTCAGTTTTTAACTAAACGTAATCAACAAAATTCACGCCAGAAATCATGTTAGCTGGCTGCTCTTTGCATGAGATGTGAGTATTTAATTGTCTAAAAATATCACACACTACGATGCAGAAAGGACTGCAGGATTCAATGTAAATATAATGAGAAATTTTCAGTCAGTGGATGGTTTGCAAAAGCATAATCTTAGCTACCCATTGTCCTGTTTTGAAATTGGAAGTAAATATTGTGACCGGACCATGAACACAGGCAGACTACATATTAGATTACCATTGAACCACAGGAAGCTAACATTCATATTACCTGCAACATTTCAACAAGAAGAATAATACGCTCAGCATGCTTGCGGCAAGTAAGGAAGCCTTGAATGCATAAAACCTGGATTACAGGGGACAAAGCAACATGGCAAATTTAGAGCTAACAATAGTATATGTCATCTGCAATCTGTCAAGGAAAGATCAGAAAGAGATCTCATCAGCACCTTGAAATAATCAAAGAACTCGCTTGGGACACCCTCAGCATCAGAATCCATAACCTAGCACAACCTCATTATTGGGATCATTGTATGGAAAAAATATAATACACGATCAAATGGAAACTGGAGCATAATAAAAAGCAAATAATCTCAGTTTTACCTCAAGAAGCTCCCGTGTTAATTTGAAAGGTGCGCTTTCAAAGTTAACACCACCAGGTGAATTAGAAAGCATGAAACCAAAATCAATATGTATGATATGACCTTCTTCATCCAATAAGAGGTTCCCATTGTGCCTATCCTTCACCTAGATGACAAGAAGGCAAAAAGAGAAGTGAGAAAAATACACAGCATTCAATAACAATAAACAGCAAAATGTTATCATTCAAATTCTCACTTCAGAAAAGCACTAGTTAGTGAGAGGTTTCACACCTGCAGAAAGTAGCACACCAGAGAATATCCTGCCATACTCTCAACAAAGTTCCTCTGGAACAAAGAAAGTAAACAAATTATTAAAGTAAAACATAACTACAGCAGTGAATCTTCTCCAATTTTAACATAAAACCAAGATGTTCTTCATCACCCAAGTTAAAACTAGTAAAATTAAGAAATAAATAGCATTAAAAAACAATAATCTCTTTAAATTTAAAACGTGCAAGAAATGGCACTAAAATATTCTTCTAGAAAAAAAACTTTCAATAGAGAGAAAATATGGAGCAATCAGAATACATTGCATGTTGCTAGTGAAAGTCAGTACCCAAAGAAAACAAATAAACTCTAGTACATCCCGGAAAGGGGTATTGAGGAGTCGTACCGAAAAGAAAACCATTGCTTAATAATTTAAATTTACCAGCCCCATGATACAAGAACAATGAATAAGAAATGTAGAAAATGACAGAGAATGGATTGAAACTCATTTGAAGCCCACCAGATGTTTGCACATGTTAAATTTTGGTTAGCTTTTTAAATTGATGATATATTATCTAACATTTTTTATTGAATTTATAAGTATATATTTTATTTTTATGATTATGGACACATTTTAATATTTTATTCAATATATGCTGCCATCAATGCATCCTAATTTTTTAAAGAATGCCATTCAGTGTCAGATACAGTATTCATAACTGTACTCAAAACCATGCTTCTTTGGTCCATTCTCTCACCTAAGAACTCCATTGGCCAAATCAACATGTCCCAAAATTCTGGGTGCCATATATTATTTTAGTTCAATTTGACCACAGGTAAGTAATTAACTTGTATTTTTAGTTTTTTAAAGATAGAAAAAAAATATAGAAATGAGGGAAAGCACATGGTGAGGGAGGATAAAAAAACCATCATTGCACATAGAGACCAATTGTTAGGGCTAGCAGCCTCTGTTGTTTCTCGCACAAAACCATCGCACACAGAGAGCCATAGGGATTTTGCAGCCTTCTGACCTCACAAACGCAAGTCCCCATCGTAGTTTCAGTTTCGAACCAGTAGCCCATCCTTGTTTCAGCAAGTTCCCACCAGCCCGGACTTGTTTCACACAGCTTCTTGCCCTGATTCGGCATCTGGACTCCCTGCGCTGGTCGAGCCCACCTCTGTTTTGTTATGCTTTTTATTGTTGTTAGTTATGCTTTATATTAATAGTGATTACGTCTTAAGCTAAGAGTGTGCATGATGAAAACGTCTTTTAAGTTTCAAATACTTTTTGAGTTGAGCATCCACTATATGTGTATTAGAAATTATTTGCATTGTATCCGCTATCTGCGAGGTTAGCAGTCACTCACTCCACACTGCTATACTACACCGCCTTAGTGGTTTTGGGGTCGGCACCGCACCATTATGTAGCATTAACTACCTTGCCAAATACACTAGAGAAATGGATAAACTGCACACTGCCACAAAATTTTGTCCTTGTTACGAAAACCTTTAAAATGAACCATGAGAAGCTGAATTTTAAAGTGAAGGGGGCACACCCAATATTCATAAAAAATCTAGGAAAATAGCCACCCAACAATGTAAATAGTAACATGTGAGTTTAATACAAGCAAAATAGTTGGAGCATTAAAGATACATGTTCCATACAATATTTTGACGTTTAAGGTTCAAGCCTGAGGTGTCTACATTAATCATGTCCACCAAACTTCATCCATTTATTTAATCTATGCTCTTGAGAATAACCTAATTCAGGCTTTTGACAGGAGATTCAAATAGTACACCGCCCTTTTGTCCAAATGACAAGGAAAAAAGGTCTAGAATACCACAAACATCCATTCCATACAAATAGTAAGCTTTTAAAGTTCCTTTAAGGAAAGAAATAAATTTAATAAAGAATGGTAAGATAAAGTTAATAAAGAAACCCAACTGGAAGTTAAATCTTAAGTGAATGTTAAAAGCTATCGGGTAGTCCTTTACTGGGGTGGTTCCTAATGCATGAACTGGGTACAGCTAGGGGAATCTCATCATGTGGGAAAAAGCGTGGTTAAGACAGAAGTTCATCCAAGATGCTGATTAATTTTCACTGGGATTTATTACAAGTTAATGGGACTCTACATTATCTCCACATGTGAAAAAAAAGCTGAAATCAAGGAGATCAGGAATGTACAGTAACATTTTAAGTAATGTAGAAAATTAGAATTCAAACATGTTTCCGTTTTTATTTCCTATTAATTAGGATTGTGATAGGATTGATTAGTCATCGCTTAGTCATTCTTAGCGATTCTTTCTTGTATAAATACTCACTCATGTAATTTATTCAATATCAATATACAAAAACTTCTTTTCAATATGGTATCAGAGCGGGTTCGTTCCTACCCTAATTCAAATCTGAAATAACCATCCAAACACTTCCATCACCGTCAAACACCTCCTAAACACCGCCTTGAATCTGTCCAACACAGAAACCTAGTTTACTGACCTCCGATCAAAAAAGTGAGGTGACCATTCGACTCAGAAGGATCCGACGAGTCGACCGCCGCTGGACCCATCGCCGTCAGCCGCTGCACGCGCCACCACGCGCCGCCTTCCAGACGTTTTTTTTCCGTCGCGACTTGCACAGACCTTCTCGCCGGCTTCTCCCCTTCCTGTTCCAGAGGTCAGATCAAAAGTTTACAAAACTTGATTTTTCATCAACGGTCAACCCTTCTCTTTTTATTCATGGCTTCCTCAAAACACTCTTTTTATTACCACGAGCAACCTCCTAAGGCCACTAGTCATGTGGTCCAGCAAGGTACAACTTTCCATGTTGATAGTCAAAATCATTGGATCCTTGATTCTGGAGCCTCTGATCATATGACAGGTAATCTTGGCTTGTTTTGTTCATACACTCCATATTTTGAACCTTCTCGGGTCAAGATCGCCGATGGCAGTTTTTCCCAGATTGCGGGACACGGAACCATTAAACTTTCTGAGCTGATTACTTTGACATCAGTTCTTTATGTTCCTTCTCTGACTTGTAATCTCATTTCCATTAGCAAGCTCACCTCTGAGTTGCATTGCTTTGCTAAATTCTTTCCACATGGTTGTGTTTTTCAGGAACAGGACTCGGAGAGGATGATTGGCAGTGCTAGAGAGGATGGTGGACTTTACTACTTTGAGGAGGATGTGACTCATGAAGCTGTTTTCGTAGAAAAAAACTCTATGTTTCCTTTTGATTCATGTAATGATGTTATGCTGTGGCATCGTAGGCTAGGCCATCCAAATTTTATTTATCTTCAGAAGTTGTTGCCAAACTTATTTATTAATAAAAGTCCAAGTTTGTTTTCTTGTGATATTTGTCAACTTGCCAAGCATACTCGTGCTCATTATCCTTCTAAAGTTCACCATGACTCTTCCCCATTTTCCTTAATTCATAGCGACATATGGGGTCCAGCCCGTGTTAAAAATATTTCAGGTACTCGATGGTTCATTACCTTCATTGATGACCATTCTCGAGTTTGTTGGGTGTATCTTCTAAAGGATAAGTCCGATGCTGCATCCGTGTTTAAAAAATTTCATGCCATGGTTCAAACCCAATTCCAAGTTGCTATACAAATTCTTCGTACAGATAATGGCAAAGAGTATTTTAACTCTATTCTTGGAGAATATCTTTCCCAACATGGCATCCTTCACCAAAGCTCGTGTCCTGACACACCCCAACAAAACGGAGTTGCGGAAAGAAAAAACCGACATCTCCTTGAAGTTGCTCGGGCTCTTATGTTTACCACGAGTGTTCCTAAATATCTTTGGGGAGAGGCAGTTCTCACTGCCTCGTATCTGATAAATCGAATGCCATCTCGCATTCTGAAATTTCAGTCTCCTCTTTCTAGTCTTGTTCGTATCTTCCCTTCCTTCCGAGGTGTCTCCTCCTTACCTCTCAAGTTATTTGGTTGTGTTGTATTTGTCCATATTCCCTCCCATCAACGGTCTAAGCTTGATCCTAAGTCTCTCCAGTGTGTCTTTATTGGTTATTCTCCTACTCAACGTGGCTATAAGTGTTATTCACCCTCTCTTCGTAAGGTCTTTGTCTCTATGGATGTCACTTTTTCTGAGAATGACCCTTTCTTCCCCTCGACTTCTCTTCAGGGGGAGTCTATAGGAGTAGATGAAGATCAGTCATGGGAACCTATTAATGCCACAGTATTACCTCTACTTTTGGAAACAGGGGGAGCTACAGAATCCTCACCATCAGGAGCCTCCTCAAAATGGGGACAAGTTTATAGCTGGCGAAAGCCTCCTCAAAGTGTGAATAACCCAGAGCCTCTACACTGCCAGGATTCTGAACCATGTTCTAGTTCCAGCACCCCAATACTTGAGTGTCATGGTGAAAATGATCTACACTTGCCCATTGCTCTCAGAAAAGGTACTCGATCTTGTACTACTCATCCTATTTCTAATCATATTTCATATGGAAAGTTGTCCCCAGGGTTTCGTGCTTTCAATACTATGTTGGATAGTACAAAGATACCGAGAAATATACATGAGGCTCTCAATGATAAAAAATGGAGGGATGCTGTCTTTGAAGAAATGAATGCTTTAGAAAGAAATGGAACTTGGGAGATAGTGACCCTACCCAAAGGAAAAAAGGCAGTAGGATGCAAATGGGTGTTTACAATAAAATTCAATGCAGATAATAGCATCAACAGATACAAGGCAAGATTGGTTGCAAAGGGTTTCACTCAGACTCATGGGATAGATTATCATGAGACTTTTGCTCCGGTTGCTAAAGTCAATACCATCCGAGTTCTCTTATCTCTTGCTGCCAATCTAGATTGGCCTCTGCAACAGTTAGATGTGAAGAATGCATTCCTAAATGGTGACTTACATGAAGAAGTCTTTATGGATCCTCCACCTGGTTTTGAAAGGGGAAATGAATCAGTGTGTAAACTAAAAAAGTCTCTATATGGATTGAAACAGTCTCCCAGAGAATGGTTCGACAAATTCACACAAGCAGTCAAAAGAAGAGGCTTCATTCAAGCACAGACTGATCATACTCTCTTCCACAAACACTCTAAGGATGGTAAAATTGCTATTCTTATTGTATATGTAGATGATATAATTCTTACAGGTGATGATATTGAGGAATTGAACACCTTGAAGAAATTTCTAGCAGCTCAATTTGAACTCAAAGACCTTGGCACTCTCAAATATTTCCTTGGTATGGAAGTTGCTAGGAGCAAAACAGGCATCACTCTAACACAAAAGAAATATGTTCTAGATCTTTTGTTAGAAACAGGAATGTTAGGGTGTAAACCTGCTGAGACACCTGTGGAACCTAATACCAAGTTAGGTATTGAAGATGGGAATGAGGTGGATAAAGAACAATATCAGCGATTGGTTGGTAAACTAATCTACTTATCTCATACGCGTCCTGACATTGCCTTTGCGGTGAGTATGATTAGTCAATTCATGCACTCACCCAAGGAGAAGCATCTTAGTGCAGTCTATAGGGTGCTTAGATACCTCAAGAATACTCCAGGAAGAGGATTATTCTTTAAAAAGGGGTATAAAAGGACAATTGAAATCTACACTGATGCAGATTGGGCAGGCTCATCAGTAGACAGAAGATCTACCTCAGGCTATTGCACCTATGTGTGGGGAAATCTTGTTACTTGGAGAAGCAAAAAGCAAACAGTGGTTGCAAGAAGTAGTGCTGAAGCAGAATTTCGAGCTTTAGCTCATGGAGTTTGTGAAGGAATCTGGTTGAGAAGACTTCTTCAAGAGTTGAAGATTTCATATTCCCTACCAATAAAACTATATTGTGACAACAAGGCAGCTGTTAGCATTGCTCAAAATCCTGTGCATCATGATCGAACAAAGCACGTGGAAGTTGATCGTCACTTCATCAAAGAAAAATTAGATGATGGAAGTGTGCATTTGATATATGTTCCAACCAAAGAGCAAACGGCAGATGTCCTTACCAAGGGCCTACACCGTCCAGCATTCGAAGACTTGATTGGCAAGTTGGGAATGATCAATATTTACCTCCCAACTTGAGGGGGAGTGTAGAAAATTAGAATTCAAACATGTTTCCGTTTTTATTTCCTATTAATTAGGATTGTGATAGGATTGATTAGTCATCGCTTAGTCATTCTTAGCGATTCTTTCTTGTATAAATACTCACTCATGTAATTTATTCAATATCAATATACAAAAACTTCTTTTCAATAAGTAATAAATTTATCGAATGGTCTATTTTCCTTTACCTGATTGTGTAATTAGGGTACTCTTGTTTTGATATTTTGTTTAGATAAAGATTTGTTATAAGGAAAGAATGGACACACAAACAAAGGAGGCTCAGAAATCCTCCAATGATAAACTAATAGGAAAAAACTATTTCTATACAGATCTTTTCTTTCTATGAAAGTAAACAAAACAAATGGAAACGTATTAGCTGTCTATATAAACAAACGTGAAATTGCCAAATGAGAAAGGGGAAGGGATACAGAAAGCAAAACATAATATATTCTGGTGAAACAAATGCTCAATTAAGAAGCCATAGCAAATCATAAGAACAAGTTCAGTCTACAATAACTCAGTTGTATCTGCATCTCTAAATTACCTGGGCAAGTTTAAAACTTGGGGAATTTTCTTGATACTTAGCATTGAAGAATTCCCGTAAACTTGAGATGTTGGGATATCTACTTTTGATAGAATGTAGAGAAGCCTAGAAAGCACCAATATTTTTAATAATAAAAAGAGAAACGTGGACACTTCAATACATTTGAAATGATCACAGAATTACCGTATCTGGAATTGTTTCAATTAGAGCTGTATAAGAAGAAGTACACAAAACTTCATAAGGGCGCAGCCAGAGTGGTAGTCCAGCTTCTTGAAATATATCTGGCATCAAAAGCCAATGATTTTAAGCAACATGTAATGAAACACAAGCAGACAACAGTCTGCATCCTGGCTTAAACTAGCATCAGAACATAATAAAATAGATCCAATCATGTGTCATCAATAACTCCTCGGTGCATTCAATCCAACTTGTTCACTAGACAACTTCATTCATGCTTTGGTGCATACTTCCACTTTAGTTTGCAACTATTGCATTGAAAACTACAATAGATTTAGCAATTCTCAATGTACACATCCACAACGGAACTTAAACATAAATCACACAAGTATTCTTATACGAAGAGAGCCTCACATGACTGACATTGGCCTGTTTTGCCATCAAATTGAGAAAAATGAAAGGAGACTGAAATTTCTCAGGTATAGTTAAAGTAAAACCTGTTCTAATGTTTGAAGTTAAAATTTAGTCTTCATTAAACCTTTCACTTGTTCAATTTGGAGAGAGACATAGAGTTCAAACCAGTACAGATACATATTATCTGACCTTCATATAGACGAGAGTTGAGGAAAACAAATACCAAAAGACAAAACAATTGATAAAAAAAAAAAAACAACAACAAAGGAGCAAAGAATGGTTAAATTCTGAATATAAAGGGAGAAAACAAAAGATCTGAAAGACCAACTACCGTAGAAGTGAGAAATAAGTTGAACAGCCAGATGCTCCTGCCTGCAATCATCACCACTCTTTACAATAACCTATGTGAAAAAGGGAAAATTGCACCATCATGCTCAAAATATTTGTGATATAAAACACATATTCTGGAAAAAAGAAAAGAAAAGAAGCAAACAATATAAAACAAAAGCCAACCCTAATTTACAGAATCACGTTAATAAATTTTTGTTTTTTTATATATTCTAATGGAGATTTTGACACAGCGTGAAAATATCATTTATTAAATACTATTTATATTTCATTCCCGAATCTATTATGTGAATTCTGCCACAGTATATGCAACTTGGACCTACCTTCATAAAATATAACAGCATAAAAAAAAATTAAGGAACTATTTCATAAGAATAGCACTCAATCTAAAAATATGTTATGTATTAACCACAAAGCAAGTGAATATTGTTTCATATTGTTGTTTCCTTAATATTTTCAGGTGTTTTTTTTCTAGGTACAAATTTTCAAGTTCAATTGTAAAAACCATTTTGAAAATACTTTGACTGCAATATTTTTCTGCCCACGATCCTATGCACGAACCTCAAGTAAGAAAAAGCATGATGTGTAACAGTATAGCATTCTCAACCCCCCACCAGAAATTACAATGCACATTTATAAACATGATTTTGACTCTGAATCAATATTTCAAAAGAAATCTAGAAAGGAAACAAACAGGTTTATAATGTAGCAAATGGTGAGATTTTCTATTAGATAGTAAGACATAATCAGGCGATTGGGTGCATTTGTTTTTTCTGTTATGCATAAATATTACCATTTTTATTTATATATCGAGTTCATATCTTCATGAATTTCAAAAATAAGTAAATAACTACATATATATTCTTTTGCTTAAAACATTCACTTACAGATCGAAAGTCCCAACCAGGTAAGTTCCCATTTATGGAAGCCTTGCGCACCCTATCTTTCTTTGCCTCCCAAAGTTCACCAGACAAGGCATCACTGGCTTTGGGAGTAATTCCATTAGCCTGTTAGGAGGAATCATGTTATATATGACAATTCCACATTCCTAAGGTTAAATAAATCTAAACTTCAACAATTATCTCTTACCCTTGGTTCATTATCTGATGAATCTTGACCAGCACCTTTCAAAGGGAGTCCAAGAGGTGCTTCACCTTTTGCAGCCGCAGCCTACCAAAGGTTCAAATGTTGATAACGAAAAAAAAAAAATTCTTCCAATTAAGGATCTTTTTGATGCACTATTAGTCCATTTTGTTTATTCATTTAGAACTGAATAACCACCAAAGTGGTTATTTGTTTCTTCATTGTAATCACAATGCTTAAAAATAAATTGTAACACAAACTGGGAAATGCCAAACAAAGATCTGGAAAAGAAAGATGTATTAAGAAATCCAAATTCACAACCATCATTTGTTTATATCACAGAAAAGGTGAAGGAAACTTTCTTATCTTTTGTGGAGTTGAGAAGAGTAGAAAAAAACACTTAAGTCTGCTGGTATGCTTTAAGTTTAAGGGGAAACTGGAATAGGCTTTAACTGGAATAGGCTATAAGAACCAGCGTGAATTGTGAAGGGTAATAGTCATCACTGAACATACACTGCTAAGAAAAAACAAATGGATTTCAGCACTCTAAAGTGAAGGGAACACTTTGATAACCATAGAAAAACCAACCCGTATTGACCTAATAATTGATGAAAATCCACAAAATTAATTTCTTTCATCATGGGTTGTACAATGCTTAGAAGAGGAACCTTGGCACAATGGCTGATGTTATCGCCCTGTGACTCGAAGGCTGTAGGTTCAATTCATGCAATCAACCTCTTGCAAATACAAGATAAGGTTGCCTACTATATAGAACTACACAATGGGTATTACCGCCTCTAAGCATAGAGGAGCTCTATAGTACCAGGGGCCCTTTATGGGTTGTACAATGCTTGGAGGAAGGAACAAGGTCAATAGAAAGATATATGACAAGTTATTTGTTAAGGGAACATGGCTGATCTTCTTTACCATGTCTGACACCAAATTAAGACTAAAAAAAGATCAGTAGAAGCTTAGACAAAAGTAATGTGAATAGCAGAGTCAATATCAGTAAAAAAACCACTCAATGCCTCACCTTTACTTCCTCCATTGCCACTGTACTTGGAACGCGGCGATGTTCCTTCCTCCGAGGTGGTGCTCGATCCTCAATATCTTCCAATCTAACCCTAGGATCAACTGTCAACACAACTTGTACCCATTCCAAATTATTGTCATGTCCTGCTTCAGCCACTTCATCTACACTCTCGCTGTAAATTGAAGCAGGATGCCAACTGCCACAATGTAGAGCAGCCCCTTCAATCCTCTCTTGCTGACCATTTAATTGTGTTTCCACAGAAAGATTCACACTAACAAATTTGATTTTTGCCTCGGATACATGAGTCATTGCCTGATCAATTGCTTCAGCAGTTGATCTGGACATCCTATCATTGCTATTACGGTACTCCTCTTGTGCTGTCCATAATGGATAAGCCCAAGGGGGTGGTTTATGCAAGAAAGCATCTCCATTTGCCAAAGGAATTCCACGTTGAGAAAGTTTCTGAGAACTGGATGTCTCCTTGGAATTGCTATAACAAACAATTTGCAGGCAGAGCAGTATATCAAAAATATGCTTTTTGCCTTACTAACTACTATTTTTAACAATGCTGAGGAGTATTTTATCCGAGTAATACCTTGGCATTTCGCATCTCAAAACTTCTACGCAGATCAGGAAAGGTGCCTTCTCCCTAGAATTCAAGAGAACAGCTTCATCTTCAGGTATATGAAGCACACGATACATGCCCTTTCCCAATGGAAAACAAACTCCTAGAAATATATGATAAGCAAGATTCACATAGAAGCAAGAAGATAAGTGGAGTCTACTTATCATAAGCAACGGAAAATGCAGTAACTTAATTGGCACACATGAAAAGGACATATCTTTACAGGAAAGGAATAAAAACAGCCAACAATTGCAATCACATAATAGAAAAACTTCTCAGCAGATCCTCTTAGAAATGTACAGTCAATAAACACCAAAAAGATATTTCTAAACATTTATTCCTAGAGAAGTGAAAAACAACATCAATGACAGATGCATTGGAAATATCACTATTTTTTCTACAAAAAATCTGTTGCTTGACACCCAAGCCATTTATTTTGTTATATATCAAAAGGAACAAGAAAAAACACATGTAAAGCCTCTGACTCTGAACCAAGAAAGGCAGCATTACTGCAACTGAAAAAATTTCAAACCACACTCTTTTGAAATAATATTTATCATGCTCAGTTGAAACATATGAAAAATAGAGAAATCCATTGCCTTAATTGAACATCATTCAAATAATATAAATAATAGTTAAGAAGTACCTCCAGTGTTCTGAGCCTCTGTTACATGTATATTGATCTCTGCAAGCGACTAGAAGCATACGAATAACAAAGAATGCATCAGAAATCATTGCATGGAAAAGGTTCAAACACGTTTATAGAATGCAAACATATTTCCGTCTTTAACTATGTCAACTAGATGAAGAAAGCATCCAAGAAAAATTTAAGAAATGACCTCACGAAGAGCACTTTTGCGATCTTCAATTGGAAATACATCCAATAACCCATATGATGTCTCACATAATGACTGCACAAACTCCAATGAGTCATGGTAAGCCCCTTTCCGGAACTGAGATGGACTAATTGGTAGTGGGGGCTTTGTGCTCGATTTTCCACTTTGCTGCTTCGGGGATCCAGGATGCTTCTGCCAAAATAATACGATAACCCCCAAATGAGGCATAACAACGGAAATTACCCTTTTTTTTTACCCTTTATATAATATTAAAAAAAAAACATAAAGGAGAAAATGAAAATAAATTTCAGAATGCATTAAATTATTAGATGAAAGCTCATGAAAGGTTTTACTACATCTCTAACACGCCCTCTAACTCATAAGCCATTAATACCCAGGCCCATATTTAAAATGTGATGAAATTCAACTTTTATTTAGAAGAACGGGGGCAGGAAGGATTGAAATCCTAACCACTTGAACATAAAGGTGCTGATGACATGTCAATGACCAACTCTCCTAAAAGCTTAAGTTGTTAGGTGAAGACTCATGAATGACTATTACATCTCTAACCATAACAATTATCATTTCATAAAAATGCATTGATTGAATCTAGTACAGATAAGTATAAGGCATTCCTATCACTAGAGAATATATATCAAGTCAATAAGAGTAGAAAAAGATATGCGAATTTTTATGATATGAATGGTAGCCAAGGATAACTGCCCAGTTATGTAGTTAACCATGGGAAAGAAGTTGGTTTTACTGTTAGCTATAGATAGAAAGGGAAATGCAACTTGGTTATGTTGCACTAACTGATTCTTTCCCATAATAATACCCAGTTGTAGCGACACCAAATTAAGTGCCAATGCAAGGTTCCAATGTTCAATATGGAATTTGAAGAAGGGCTAGGACTTAAACATTAAAGCTTTATGGGTCTTGACAGAAAGTGGAAAATTTTACAGGGTCCGAAACTATATATAACTGGAATCAACTGAAAAAATAAGGGAAATGTTGGATTTTTATTTATTATTATTATTATTATTATTTTGGTGGGAGGGAGAGAAGAGGGCAGGCAGCCAATCAAGTGGCTCTTACAAAAATGTAAGCAAGGTCAGAGTCTAAATTTAAAACAGACTTTCTATCCAGAAGTCACAGAGGACCATTAAGCAACTTTTATGATTAAAAAGAAAAATAATCAGGTTTCTGTATATATGGGTTCCATTCACACTTTTTTGGTTTAGATTCCTGATTCAACCATAGAAATAAACCAATTCATAAACAAATATTCAACAGACCTCTTTCTGTCTCTTTGACCCCAATAGCTCTGAATCTTCAATTGAACGGTCACGGTCTTTGAACAATTTACGGAAAAAATTCTCTGTGCCAGGACTACTTTCAAATAATCCACCATTAATGTTGTTTTCATTGGCCGGACTACTTTTAGCATCTTCAGGGTGCACACGAAATAGTTTTTTGAACAAGGAAAACTCAGAAGGCTCACCTTCCTCACCATTGGAAGTACCCTCTTCAATTTTATCATTTGTATCTTTCTTGTCTTCAAATTTATCTTTAAAGAATTTCCGGAAAAACCCTTCCCTTTCATCCTCTTCAGCAGGTCTTGCAGATTTTTCTTCAGTATTAGCAATATCTCTGTTATTGTTCCTATCACTACCATCCTTCCTATCTTCAAACTTATCCCGGAAAAACTTTCGAAAAAATCCCTCTTTCTCTTCATCTTCCATAGTTTTAGGGTGTGTTCTGTCCTCAGAATCATTCTTACTATCACGAAACAACCTCTTGAAAAACCCCTCTGAACTTGAGGTCACATCCTCATCCTCGCCTCTACTGTCCCTTAAGATCCTCCGAAAGAAACCATCCTTTACAGAGTCTTCATCGTCACCTCTACTGTCCTTGCTGTCCCTTAAGAACCTTTTAAGGAAATTATCTTTTTCAGAGTCCTCATCATCTTTCTCAGACGACTTCCGAAAAAGAAATGCATCACGAATTTTTGGGCCGAGCTCATCATCACCTTTGCTATCTCTTAAAAGCCTCTTGAAAAACCCATCCTTTTCAGAATCATCATCGTCTTTGTCCACTGACTTCCTAAAAAGTAAAGCATCTCTAACCTTTGGACCTGGCATAAACTTCTTAAATATCTTGTTCTCATCAGGAGACAGCGGGTTGCTGTCCTCCTGCAAACTGTTTCCCATTGAAGGTGAAAATGATAAAGACTTCTGAGGAGGTGAGGATGTTAGTGACAACAAACGATTTTTCGACGACAGTAACCTATTCAAAACTTGGCTCTTCCCTCCAGGATTGGGAGGTTCAGTTTGAGGCTGTATCAGAGGCGGCCACTCGCCCGTCAAGGTTGCCGCCATCTGGCACCTCTCCTGAATCCTACTAATCCCTACATTATCCTCAGAGTCTTCAAGCTCTGCCATCAAGAACCAATGTACCTTCAAAGCAATCTTAAGCGATTTTGAGCACACATCTATCACATATTTATCCAAGGATGGACTCGACTTGTGTATCATCATGTAACATATTTGGAATAAATAACTCTCGATCCCCTGCAAGGGAAGACTGTACATTCTATTACAGAGATAATCACGCACCCCAGCATGATCATGCTTGTACAAGTAGCTAACAGCAATCCACTCACAGAAGAACGCCGAGTCAAAGAACCTGATGAGCCACCCATTTTCACTAGACTCACCGGTCAGGTTTGACCTTGACGCAATTTCCCGGGGTTCATCTGCAAGACCACGAATGAACCCTAGAAGCCTCACCATCCTCAATCTACCATCAACAAAGGGACACCCTAATTTCAGTTGGATCAAATTCAAAACAACTAGAGCATGCTAATGCTGCACTTTTCATATAAACCCAATAAATCCCTTAAACCTTTGCCAAAAACCCTAATCTTCCCACAAATCGATTTGACCGCACTCGCCAATTGTCTATTTCAGGCGTCTACTACAGAACCCGAGAACCAAGATATTGAGCAGAAACGCTTGTACCAGTCATGCAAATAAAATAACAGAGCAACGATCTACGCTTTTAATATCTCGAGAAACTGAAGCTACAGGTGAAACAATCGGGGAATTCCCCTAGAAATTGCAACGCATACTTTGAATTGGAAGAAATGAAGATACCCAAATTGCTCGAGCGCGATGAAAATGTGAACCTGGTTGATCCTTTTGAACTGTACGAAACCGTGGAATCGAATCGAATCGAATGTTACAGTGGATCTCCGCAGCTTGTTTCAAACGACAGCGTTTTAGGGTGGTGGTTGAGGGGGTAACGGTGCGGTAGTGGTCGTCGTCGTTACTTTGTCAGAGTAAGAAAGACGACAAAGATGAGGTCCAAGTTCATTAAAGGGAATAACATGAAAATTGTAAATAAAATAAATAAATATAAAAAATATATATTTATTATATTTTTTTATTAGAATAGATCCGTTTACAAATTATAATCAAAGTATGACCGGTCAGACATAATATAGTTTGTAAACAAAAAGTTTGTAAATATAATTTTTCCCTTCTTTTATATATTAAGTATCAGAACAATATTTCTGCCGTTACTGCAGATAAGTTATCTGTATTTAGTCCCAAAAAAATGTCATTTTACGATTGAAAAATTAAATAATTATAATTATAAAAATATCATGATTTCTGTCTCAAAATGACGTCATATAGTTATCTGCAGAAAAAGCGAACCCTAAATACAAATAATTTATCTGCAGTAACTGCAGAAATATTTTTTTGTTTCCATTAATCAACAATTAGGATTTATTGGGTCAAACTTATTAATTAATTAATAATTCACAATAAAATAGAGTAAATTCTAATATTTGATTAACAGAAATCAACAATTAGAATATAAAATGACACAAAATAAAAACATTTTTCCCATTCTTTATATATAGTCTTTTTTTTGTATAAAAAAAAAAGAATATTACACCCAAAAAAAATTATAAAATTGAATGCTACTAAGAATAAGATGCGCATAACTTTTTTTTTTTTTTTTTTGATAACAAGATGCGCATAACTTTAACATACGTACTACAAGGCACAACTTTATTTCATTCCAATTCTTAATTCTCAATTAAAGTGAAACTGACGCTAATTCGGAAATTAAATTAACACAGTGAATTATTCTTCTCAGATAATTAGGTAATTGATAGAAATCGATTAAGGGTGTTAATTCACATAAGCCAAGTCATTGCCGAACCGCAGCAAATTAGTATAGTTATTCGTACTAACTTGTTGATTGATACTTTACCCATCTAATTATATAATTTAATTTAATTTAGTTATTCTTAGGGGAAGAATTTAAACTTTACCCATCTACTTATAATATATTTTTGTTTTACTTTCATAATTTTATGATATTCTTAAGTATATGGGGTAGAATTATATGTCAAGTGTAGAAATGTGCCAGGAAATGTAGATGAAATATATGGAATAAAATATATGTATATCAACCAATAATGTTTGGTATTGACAAAATAATCAAACTCTAAAGGAGAGGATATTAGGATCCACATCCTCCTGGAGTATACCCTGAGAAGGGAATTTGGGGAGGCTACTAGCAATACATTTAGCAGCATCAAAGTATGATTCGTTCCTTCTCATTCTCACCACCCCAACTTGTTTAACTTCAATGTTTACTTCCTCTAGAGTTTTTCCCAACAAATGACTAGGTAAGTTGCAATTGCCTTCCTTGGTTAATGCCTCAAATTTTTCAATCTTCATTCTCCAGCTACCATTTCTCAAATTGAAGCTATACAGAGAAAAGAACCGTTGGCCATATACAGCTAAAAACTCAATGGCACTCAAAATGTACTCAAAATCCTCTTCACTCATGTAATAAGGAAAACTAACTCGGGTCCATCCAGGTTTTACTCCAATATGGCCCTATGCAAAAGTAATAAACAAATTTGATTTCAAAAAAAAGCATGGTTTGACAATGAATTTTAAAATATAATATGTTAAAAGGATGCTGAATGAGTATTCACCTTTTGAACTGCTGATCTAATAGCAAGTGATTGAGATTTGTTGATATTGAGCAATTGGTGACCATAAGGTCCAGCACAAGCACACCCCCCTCGAGCTTGGATGCCAAAGAGGTCATTGAGTATTGTTGCAACAAAAGGGCCATGAAGTGGTTTACCTCTTTTGTTACCTGTTTCTGCCCACAAATTAAGTTCCCCTTCATTTTCCTCGTTAGCATCACTCCATTCATTTCCCCAACCAGATGAAGAAGAATTGGTGGTGGAGTAGATGACAAATGACAATATAGCTTGTCGCTTGGTGCTTAAGTTTCCAAGAACTTCAATGTTGGGGTTCGAGATGAGTCTCTTAAGTGCCTTGCTAATGTACAGTTGTTCACGTTTTTCAATCTCTTCATAGCTGATGTACTCTTTCACCCAAAATGCCAATGCTGCTCTCACTGTCTGGATTATTGGAGGGGTTCCCCCATTTTCCCTTTCCTCTATGTTATCCAAGTATAATGTATCCTGCATAGATGACACAGAGTAGATGATGATTGATGAAATTTGTATAAAAATAAGGTGAAGGGGAAAATGATTTAAAAATAAATATTGAAATGCATTGATCTCTACTTACTTAATGTATATTCTTGGTTTATGTCATAGGTAGTAGGTTGTCTTAAAACCCCATATTCTAATCAACAGCACTATGCAGAAGCCTACCCTGAAAAATTCAAAGATCTCTCTCCCCCTTTTAAGGGTTACCAAATCTTATCAATAAAAATAGCCAAATTTTCTCACTATTTGCAGCAGCCACCTTCCAATATGCTATAAAGTGCACCTACTTTTTTTCTGGATTTTCATTCAGGCATAACAGGACGAATGATTTTTCAAAATTTCCAACATGAGAATGGCGATTTACCTTTTCATTGAAGCCATTGACGTAAGTCACAGTTCCACCTCCACAAGTTGATGGTGGTGAAGATCTTAACTGGTAGAGGTTCTTGCTCATGAGAAGCACTCCAGGAGAGTCAGGACCCCCCAGAAACTTATGTGGACTGAGGAACACTGCATCATACCCATCACTCTCCCCTGATCTCATCTCTATCTCCACATATGGACCACTATACAAACAAATAAAACCATTACCAACTTTTCAAATATTATAACACACAAACTCAAACACATGCCCATAATTCTTAGTACCTTGCTGCGAAATCAAAGCATACAAAGCCTTTGTATTGGTGAAGAAGTTGAGCAATTGCTCGTGTATCTGAGTAGATTCCAGTGACATTGCTACAAGCTGAGAATGATCCCAACATGGGTCGGTTGGTATATTTGTATGCCTCAAGTTGTAGCTTTAGAGCTTCCACATCCACCAACCCCTTGTCATCTAAGCCAATCTCTACTACTTCAGCCAAGCTCTGCCTCCATGAAAGGAGGTTGGAATGGTGCTCATGGGGTCCAACAAAAACAACCCATCTTTCTTGTGTGGTGAGGCTATTCAAAACCATTTCCCTCACAATAGAGGGCACAGCAATTCCCATTACTTCTTGCAACCTTTTGATGGCTGCAGTTGTGCCCGAGCCACAGAACATAATTGCATCTTCTTCTCCACCACCTAAGCATTTCTTAATGTACTCAGTCGCTTCATGTAGCATTTTTGTTGTCCTGCTTCCCACGTAACTGTCACAAGTGTGAGTATTACCTATATTTACAAGAAATAACACGGCTCAAAGAGATGCTCCCACATATATTATCAAATCATATAGTATAAGATGATTAAGGCATGATGTGTCACATAACATACCATAGAAAGGAAGAAGATGATTGATGATGAAATTTTCATTGTAGTGAAGGCTGCGACCTGAAGCAGTGTGATCAGCATAGACAAGTTTTCGTCTTCCAAATGGAGAATCGAACTCTGCATCGTTACCAATGATCTGGGACCGCAACCACGAGAGCTTTTCGTCCAGAGTTTCATTACACGGAAGTCCCATCTCGATTAGCATCTTAAAGGACTCAGAGTGGTTGCAAAAGTCATGAGATATTTCTGATATGCTTGTTTTGGACAAAACACTGACCTCATTGGTGAGCTTGCTTTGAGTTTGAGATATTATGCAAGGTTCGGCTGATAAGGGGTGCTCTAACTCCATTAGCAAGAACTGAATAATGTGATGTATGATGTTGTTTATGTAACGCAACATATAAGAAGAGGAGGAGGAACAAGTTTGAAGGCTTTTAAGAGAAGGGAAAAAGGATTTTGAGATTTATATTTTGAAAAGAGTAAATAATTTCAGTGGGATGTATATTATGGGCTGGACAAACCTGGTGGCACTATTTTATTGTTGATAATATCCGATTCAGGTGGCTCTCACTCTAGAAGACATTCGCCAAACATTGTATTTGAACTTTAAGCTACTTCTTTTTCTTGATTTTGACTACTGAGTGCATGGTAATAGTAAATCACTAAAATTCAAATTCAATGTTTATGTCCAATCGTTGAGAAGAGTTTAAAGTCTTAATCACGAAATTCGCTCAAAATCAAATTAATTGCGAAGAGATAAATCAATTGAAATATCTTAAAATATATATATTTATCACCTCCATTGCGCTTTATGAATATAATGTAGTTTTATTTGAAAACGTTTAAAATACTTTATATTTAGGATATACAATACGGAGAAGGTTATATTTACAAAGTTTTTGTTTATAAATTCTTAAAACTACACTAAGTATAGCCGGTCATACTTCAATCAAGAGTGTATGACCGATCATATTTAGTGTAATTTATAAAAAAAAAAAAAATAAACGCATCTTTCCCCTTACAATATACTAGTTTAATACTCGTGTTATATATGAAATAATTATGAAAAAAAATAGTTTTAATTACAAGTATAGGTAATATTGTGTAAAAACATAATTGATAAAATTACAAACTTTAATTAAAACTTAACAATTAAATAATTATGTCATTATTTACTGATACAATAAATATTGAAATTAATTTTAAATTTAAAAATTATGAGTAACTATTTTAATATTATTTAAAGTCATAAATACATAAAATTAAATTACTTAATGAGTATTTACTATTTAGTATTGACTCCTCTTTTAAAATTGTTTCTTGTACAAAATTTTGGGTACAAGTTCTCTTGAATTAACGGAATATTGTGTACAGAAACTACGCGCTGAGCCTACCCAATTAACCCACAAGTTTAATTTGATATTGACAAATGGACCCACAGAAACATTAGCTAATATCGGTTAAAATAAAACGAACAAGTGGCAGTCACTTTTGTTAGTTTTCTTACTTTAATTTCTTTTTGGGAAATGCAACTATTATGTTGCATGAATGGTAAAGTTCTATCCTGCTGATCCATCGAAATGTGTGTCGCACTTTTTGATTTTTTTTTTCTTCTAAAAATAGTGGGTCCCACGCAAAGATTGTTTCTGCAGGAAACCTAAAGTTAATCCTATAACAGGACGCACGTAAACCCCTTTCTTTTTATAGTGAATATCTTTTTTGGTCCTCAGCAAATTTTACAATTCTCGCTTTAGTCCCTAGTAAATAAAAAGACTATTCGTGATCCTTAAAAAATTCAAAATGAATCCATTTTAGTCCTTTTGAGGGACTAATGTGGATCTTTTTTGAATTTGTGAAATACCACGAATAGCTTTTTTATTTGCTAGGGACTAAAGCGGGCATCGTAAAATTTGTTGAGGACCAAAAAAAGTATTTACTCTTCTTTTTATTAGTCTTGCGGGCATCTTATGTATTTTTAAATTAAGGGGTGTTTGGTATGAGTATTTTGACTAGAATGATGGGAAAGTGGGGTTGGATTTATTTTTTTGACCAATGTTTGATATCAAGAAACATAAGAAATTTTCGGCCAAATAATTTTCCCAACATTTGAATTTGTAATTACTGACGAAAAAAAAAAAAGCTTTCCCTACACATGGTATTATTTTTCCCCAGATTCTGATTTTTACGTTTTGGGACCAAAATACCCTCTTGTTTCATGAATGACATACAATATTTTCAAAAATAATGGGTAATTTGGTAAATTCGATTCACATTCGCATTAATATTTTACAATCAACATGGTATCAGAGTCTCGCCGCCCCCCACTTTCTCTTGTGGACTTTCTTAGCACAGGTAGGCTGGGTCTGTTGCATTGTCCACTCTTCAAGCCCAATAAGCTCTCGTGTGAGGGGGCGTGTTGAGATATATAATCCCACATTAGTTGCACATCTTGAACACTCTCATCCTTTGAACTAGCTTTTGGGATAATGCATCCCAAGTTTCTTTAAATCACGATCCCTGTGGTGATTCTTTGCTAACCGGTGGCCACAATCATTGTAATTCTATACTTTCTTTGGACCTCTGGTCCCTAATTTCTATTCCTTACATGGAAGAGGTTTTAGAAGTAAAATATAATAACTTAAGAAAAAATATCAACAACTTTTTCATATTTTTTTTATAACAATATGCTTTGAGGGTAAGTATCGAAACAGTGGTAAAATTCCTCCTTATGATCCAAAGGGCAACACTGCTTACAATCAACCATCACTTTTATCCTTATTCCTTATTATGAGTAGCTTTTTGCATGAAGACAATGCTACCGGAATCGATATATATTTTTAAAATGATAATCTTACCTCCCCAATGCCTCTGCTACCAGCCCGCCACTGCAAATCATCAAGATAGTCTTGCTTAATGCTCAAATGTTTTCTGTATACATGGGTACTGTTCCTTTCATTTGTACGTCGTCAATTTTATGGTGAATTTGATTTTCTGTCTGCATAAAGACAATGCTATTTACATATACTCAAATTCTTGTTTAACTTAGTGATTAGGTAGTAAAATTTTTGACAAAACGACAACACTAGCAATATTTTACAAATGTATCTTCAATTCAAAGAATTTTTGAAATGAATAACCAAACTAAGTAGTCAAACACATCAAAATATATGACGAAATCAGTATCGTCAGATTAGCTAACGTGATTGTATGTCATCTCAGATATGGTCATCACTCCCGTCATGATAGTTGACACGTATGCCACTTGTCCCGTCAACATTTCTGACGTGGTGGAGTCCCGTCACACATACTAATGAACCCGCCACCTTGCTTGACGGTATTGTTTTGATATAGTGAGGTCCCGCCACATAAAATGACGAGATTGATGTGAGCTCAATTCTAACGTGTAGACCTCGCTAGTAAAGTTGACGAGAATAAAAAAATATATGATCAGCTTCCTCTTTCTACATTATTTTACTATCACAACACGTACCAAGTATGATCTCAACTTCAATTAGGGCAATTCATTTCAACTAGGACAATATTTGGCGATAAAAATATTTGCACCTTTTTTTTTCTTTTCTTTGACCAACATTCACAACTGATTCAGAGGGATTATCCACTCCTAATCCTCAAAGGCTTACTGTGGCATGTTAACTTTAATACAATAAATCCTTATCACAAAAAGCATAGCGACAAAAAATATCAGGTAACGTACAAGCAATTAATGTTTAATTACAATTATTTAATTATAGATATTGAACATGTCAATTATATTATGCAAGATGAATGGACCAAATACCGAGATTGGAAACTCAGATACATATGTCTCACTTAAATAAGATGATTTTTTACCTTTACAATTTTATTTGAAAAAAAAAATATTATATCTACTTATTTTTTGTATTTTTTTTCCCATACCGCTCGATTACTATTGTAATTAATTTTATTCTTTTTCTCTTCTCTCATTATTAATTAAGATTGTGATCTATTTATATGAAAATAGGGAAGTAAAATAGGCTTGAAAAAAAGATTAATATAGTATTTTATCTTTTTATTCTTTAATATTTTTTATTTTTATATTTACTAAAGAAAAAATTTATTGAAAAATAGAAAGAGAGTAATAAGGCAGAAAACAAAGACAGCAAATTGTATATTATACTCAAAGAACAAAGGCATGAACAATCCTGTTTACTACAAGAAAGGCATGGACAATGTTGTGTTTATGGACGGTCTCTTTTTTCTTTTTTTGTAAACTGCCATTCTGTCTTTTGGTGTATTTCAATGGCACAAGGAAGTGAAAGAAAGAACTCAATTTTATCGATTAAAACTACAACTCATAGTGCAATTCAGATAACGTTTTTGCCAGTATTCGAATACTACACGCTTGAGAAAAGATTTTACATATTTCCCAGAGAGAGATAACGAGAGAGCATATCCGTTGACAATAAAAAATAGGGTATGATACGATAGAAATAAAACTATTTTTTATACATATATAAAAATATTTTATATTTATATATATATATATATATATATATATATATATATATATATATATATATATATATATATATATATATTCTTTTTGTACGACTATATGTGAACTTCACTTCATATACTTTTTTTTATATATTTGTAACAGATAATTATACCTCCTAGGCTCCTATAATATCGCAACATCAAATCCTAAAAAATATAACCTTTGAATATACCAGCTGACAATATATGCCCTTAAAATAAAAAGTTTAAAATATTACTATAAATAGGGTTATATTGATAAAAAAAAAATTATAAACTTATAAATTACACTATATCTGACCGGTAATACTCTATTCAAAAGTGTATTATCAGTCAGACATAGTATAATTTATAAGAGTTTATAAATATAGCATTCCCCAATTACTATTATTATATCGTTTGGATTAAATCTGGAGTGTTTGTATTACTATTTACTGCGACAGAGTACAAAAAGATTTTAGGGGCATTCTATCATTCAATGGATTCTCTCTCTCTGTCTCTCTAATTTTTTTTTTTAATTTTTTTTTTTGTTCTCCTATAGGGTGGCATGGCCTGGAATGGAATGTTTATTTTGAGTGAGATAGTGAAATGGTTATTGATATGAGGACAAGAAATGATCTGGGGAGGGACACGGAGGACACAACACAAATCTCGTCAACTTCACTGGCAAGACCCACACCAATCTCGTCACTTTTTGTTGCAGGACCTCACTATGTCAAACCATTACCGTCAACTAAGGTGGCAAGTTCATTAGTATGTGTGGCCGTCAATTACCATGATGGGAGTGATGACCAAAGACATGTAATCACGTTAGCTAATCTGACGGGACTGATCTCGACTTGAAAAAGGGTATTCTAATATATTATAGAATTGTAAATAATGTGTACAAAGGATTCTCTATTTATAGAGAATATTTGACCTACTTTTAACCTAATGGGCTTGGCCCAATACAACAATAAATGACTAAATAAAAACTAAATAATCAATATTATTTACAACACTCCCCCTCAAGCTGAGGAATAGATATTTATCATTCCCAGCTTGCTAGTAAGTTCTTGAAATCTGTCTGAAGGAAGCCCATTTGTTAATAGATCAGCTAATTGACGCCCAGTGGGAATGTATGGAGTGGTAATCAACCCGCTATCAAGTTTCTCTTTGATGAAATGGCGGTCGACCTCAATATGTTTAGTCTGATCATGTTGAACTGGATTATGAGCTATACAAATAGCGGACTTATTATCACATAGCAGCTTCATAGGTCCCTCACATTTTATTTTGAGATCATCAAGTACAATTTTCAGCCACAGTAACTCACAAATGCCTTGAGCCATAGCTCGAAATTCAGCTTCTGCACTTGATCTGGCAACCACATCTTGTTTTTTACTTCTCCATGTCACCAAGTTACCGCAAAGAAACATGCAATAACCAGTGGTAGAACGACGGTCAGTCACGGATCCAGCATAATCAGCATCTGTGTAGACTTCTAAAGATAGATTGCCATCACGTCGGAATAACAATCCTTTACCAGGAGTACCTTTAAGATACTGAAGAATTCTCTCTACTGCCTGCATGTGTTTTTCCTTTGGATCGTGCATAAACTGACTGACAACACTAACAGCATAAGCTAGGTCTGGTCTAGTATGGGCCAGATATATCAATTTTCCAACTAGCCGTTGATATTGTCCTTTATCAACTAGAGGACTCTCTTCTTCATAGCCCATCTTGTGATTCTGCTCAATAGGAGTATTAGAGGGTTTACACCCGAGCTTTCCTGCTTCTTTGAGAAGATCAAGAACATATTTCCTCTGGCTGATAAAAATTCCTTTGCTTGAATGAGCTACTTCTATCCCTAGGAAATATCTCAGTTTCCCAAGGTCTTTGATTTCAAACTCAGAGGCAAGCCGTGTTTGCAGAATCTGTCTCTCCACAAAATCATCACCTGTGATAATAATATCATCAACATATACAAGGAGCACAGTAAGCTTCCCATTTTGGGAGTGCTTGAAGAAAAGAGTGTGATCTCCTTGGCTCTGTCTGTATCCTGAGGTCATCATAACCTTAGTAAATCTTCCAAACCAAGCACGAGGTGACTACTTCAATCCATACAAGGCCTTTTTTAATCTACAAACTTTATTTTTCCCCTTCACAGAATCAAAACCAGGCGGGATTTCCATGTAGACTTCTTCTTCTAACTCACCATTGAGGAAAGCATTTTTCACATCAAATTGATTTATATCCCAATTGTAATGGGCAGCAAGGGATAACAAGATTCTCACTGTATTCATCTTTGCAACTGGAGCAAAGGTTTCTTCATAATCAATGCCATAGGTTTGAGTGTAACCTTTGGCCACTAATCGAGCCTTATATCTCTCAAGAGTGCCATCAGAATTATATTTCAGGGCATAAACCCATCTGCACCCTACTGCTTTCTTTCTGTTGGGTCTATCAATAACCTCCCATGTTTTATTTTTCTCCAAAGCATTCATCTCCTCTTGCATGGCTTGAGCCCAATTCCTATCTTTCAAGGCTTCATGTACTGATTTTGGGATTGTAATAGAATCTAGTGCTGAAACAAAGCTTTTGTGCTGCACAGAAAGATTAGCAGAGGAAACAAAGTGGGAGATAGGGTATTGAGTACAAGAGGGACATGAGGAACAAGTTTTCTTGTGACAAGATCTTTTTCCTTTTCTAAGAGCAATAGGTAAGTCATCAGAAGTAGAAGCAATGGGTAAGTCATTAGAGATATCAGAAGAAATAGACAAATCATGAGAGGAAATAATATTAGAATCAGAAACATGAGATTCAGGAGACTCAGAAGAAATAGGAGATTCAGGACTTACCAGTGGTTCAGACGATTGAGGTTGCTGGTGAGACAGTATGGGTTGTATCTCAGGTGTATTTGAAGGTTCTGACACACCAGGAGCAGACACACTAGGAAGAGAGAAGATTGATCCAGACTCAAAGAAGGAAGGGGACGAGTCTTCTGAAGAACTATTCTCCCCCTGACGATGAGGACCCAGGAAATAAGATTCAGATTCTTGAAAGGTGACATCCATAGAAACAAAAAATTTCCGACTTGGTGGATGATAACACTTGTACCCTTTTTTATAAGGGTTATAACCAAGGAAGACACACTTAAGAGCCCTAGGATCCAACTTACTCCGATGTTGTTTATGAACATGGACAAAAGCAACACATCCAAACACTCTTGGTGGAAGGCTCTGCAATATGGGAACAGAAGGAAAGAAGGAAGTCATGGAATGAATAGGACTGATATTGTTAAGGACCCGTGAAGGTAAACGGTTGATCAAAAAAGTTGCAGCTAATATTGCTTCTCCCCAATAAGAACTAGGAACAGATGTCTGAAAAAGTAGTGCTCTAGCAACTTCAAGAAGATGACGATTTTTCCTTTCAGCAACCCCATTTTGTTGAGGGGTATCAACACATGTGAGCTCGTGAATCATACCTCTGTCTGAAATGAATTGTGACAGGCGTCGATTGACGTACTCAGTACCATTATCAGATCTGAGTCTTTTAATACCCTTACCAAACTGAGTCTCAACCATGTGATGAAACCGAATAAATATCTCTGGTACTTCAGACTTGTCTTTCATCAAGTATAACCATGTTATCCGAGTACAATCGTCAATAAAAGAAACAAACCACCTTGCACCTGAAACACTGTGCACTTTAGAAGGGCCCCAAACATCAGAATGGATAAGAGAAAAAGGTTCCCTGCTTTTAATAGTGCTAGAAGGAAATGACACTCGATGGTGTTTTGCAAATTCACAAACATCACAATGAAAGGTCTCAACCGACTTATTGAGAAACAGAGAGGGGAACATAGACTTCAAAAGACTAAATGGTGGATGCCCCAGACGCTTGTGATGGAGCCAAATCATAGACTCTGCAGTAGAAGGATGACATGTCATTAATAACTGATTTTTGCTAGCATGGTCTGGAAGGAGATGATACAACCCATCATGTTCATTAGCAACTCCAATTGTCTTCTTTGTGGTAAGATCCTGAATAAGACAATGAGAAGGAAAAAATGTGATAGAACAATTCAAATCAGTTGTAAGTTTTTGAGTGGAGATAAGATTAGTAGAAAGCTGAGGAACATAAAGAACATTTTTAAGAAACAAGGAAGGTTGAATTTGAATGTTACCAGAACCAATAACTGATTTATGGGATCCATCAGCTACGGATATAGTATGACTACCAACAGTAGGATGATAAGAACAAAACAACTCAGTACGACAAGCCATATGATCAGTTGCACCAGAATCCAAAATCCATGAGGTTTTAAAATCAGTGCAAGAAGCAAGAAGAGATATAGAACGTGTGCTCTTACCAGATAAGATCGAAGAACTATCATGCTCGGCCATTCTTTAACAAAAAAAGTTAACAACCAGCGATAAAATCAACCAAACAAAATATCAAATGACCTCTGATCAGAAAAATAATTACAGATCCAGACAGAAGACAAGAAGACGAGAAGAATGGTGGTGGTCCGGTCCAAAAACACGGCCGCACGCGCCTCCACGCGCCGGAGAAAGGAGCTGCGCGTGGGATTCACTCGCCGGGAAAGGGGCGGCGCGTGAGAGCGCGTGGATGGGCTTCGCCGGTTGAGATTTTTCTGGTGTGGTCGTCCAGTGAGCGCGCACCTGTCTGTGGGTGGTCGCGGTTGAAAAGTCGCCGGAAAGTGGTCCAAACAGTGAAGACAGATCTGATTGGAGGCGGTCGGAGGTGTTTCGGTCGTTTGTGGCAGAGGAACAATACGTAGAATGATAGATCGGAGGAAAAATAAGGTCAACAATGGTCCCCTTGGTCCAAAAGGTCCCCGAAAAAATTTTCCGGTGGCGGCTGATGGCGGCAAGAGGCAAAGAAATTAGGGTTTTGTTAAAAAAGAAGATAATATGTGCGGAAGCAAAGCCCTCAGATCGAGAGTTCTGATACCAACTTGAAAAAGGGTATTCTAATATATTATAGAATTGTAAATAATGTGTACAAAGGATTCTCTATTTATAGAGAATATTTGACCTACTTTTAACCTAATGGGCTTGGCCCAATACAACAAAGGGCTTGGCCCAATACAACAATAAATGACTAAATAAAAACTAAATAATCAATATTATTTACAACATCTCGTCAAATATTTTCACGCGTTTGACTGCCTTAATTTGGTTATACATTTCAAAAATGCTTTGAGTTAGAGATACATTTGTAAAATATTGCTAGTATCGTGGTTTTGCCCAAATTTTTATGTCATTCAGTCTTGTTACATAACCAAATGTAGCTTAAGTTTATGTTACACAATCAAAAAATGCCATACGCTGATCAAGAAAATTTGTTCTATATTCTATATGGCATCAAACAAAGTCTGTACTAAAGTAAAATATTTTATCATTTTTTTCACATTTTCTAAATTTAAAATGGAAAGTGTAATAATTAATTCCAATAAGAATTCCACCCCCAGCTCCCCCTTTAATTAAGAAAGGGGCGAATGTAAGAATACTTTCTCATTTGTTCTGAAATAATTTAAGAAAGACGCTTCAGAGAATGCAGAGCCCCAATCTACAGGAATTGTGGAGCATTTGCAAAACAAAACAAACTACTATAAACACTTACAACACATAAAGGGTACTGATAGACACATTTGGTGATAGCCACATAAAGGGTGGTACTGATAGACACTTCAGTGACTGCTGATTCGGTTTCAGGCCTTCCGGAAGATAATCATTCCGCATCCTTTGAGTTAACACAAGGTTGGCTTGGTTAATTCCTTACATAAATTCTCATCGTATAGAAGAGTAGGTGATGAACTCTGTTGAAGTAAATTGAAATGGTTGATGAGGAATAAGGTTCCTGCAATAGGGATTTACATAGAAAACATTAACTAATATATTTATAACTGAATCTAAGAAATTGTTTATAAATAAAACTAGTAGGTGTTTGGTAGGTGGTTTTTGGTGAGATGGATGGGTAAGTGAGAGTGGGATACTATGTAAGCCATGTTTGGTAGAGGGTTTAGAGAAATAAAACTAGGCAACCATTTTACCCATCTAAACCAGAGTTGTGTGTAATTTGATATGAAAAATCCACTTTGTGAAGACCACATCAAAGCTAGTATTTGAGGAAGACTAGGGAAATGAAAAATTTGACCAGATTTTGTTGACTGAAATGCCCTTCTAATCTGAGAAACTGAGAAAGAGAGAAGGGAAGGGATACACATAACCAAATTACACGGTTTGAGAGTGTGAAATACATGTATTTTTATCTGAATCGTAGGATTTGGATCCAATTAGCCTTTTTTATTATTTTATCTTAGAGTTGATGTGTTCATGCTAACTTAAATTTGGAAACTGAGTTTCTAAAACAGGTTTTGCACAGTTTGGTATAGAAGGAAAATTTATCATGATATGGAATGATTAGACTTTCCTAGAACCTTCTCATTGTAGTGTCTTGTTAAGATTATAGTTTGTCTATGAGAAGCTGTTTCAAGTGTCCTTATAATGGCATTTTTATTCGTTAAACTGTAATGGCATGGATACATTTCCCTTTCATAAATATCAAAGAAAAATTTATGAAGAAACACAGAGAAACACATAACGAAAGACGAACGTTCCTTGTATAGATGTTCAATGATACACTCACGGGTCCATTTAGATTCAAAATTTACTAGGGGTATTTTTGGTTTTTCAATATATTTTTCCATCAATATTTTACTTTCAACCAAACATAGATTTAGTAAACTTAAATCAATTTTTCTGGTAATATTTTGGCCTACCAAACAGTTTTTTTAAAACTTGCCTAGTAAATTTGCTTTCTCACTATTTCCCCATTAATCATATTTCTCTAGTAAATTTTTTTTTTCCTCTACCAAACAGCTCCTAAGGAGATTAATGGAGAAGATCATGGAAATAGTCGAAGGCATTTTTTCATGGGAATTTTGATGACGTGTGATCCTAAATATCAAGCTAGTTGACATGCCCATAATATGGGTCCAAAACAAACCTAAAAATTTATACTAAAAGTATTATGTATTTCAAAAGTAAATTCTCTTATGTCTTATTTCAGCATGAAAATGTCACGTGAAACATCTTAGTTATCCATTTAGATATCAACGATCACATCTTAGTTATTTATTTAGATATCAACGATCACAATTCAAAATGTACACAAAAAAGTCAAAAGTCAAAAATTAGGAGTAGCTTTTTTTAAGTTGCATAAGCTTTTTTTTTAATTTGAGCTTTTAAACTAAAATTTTTATATAATCATCAAATAATTTTTAATTATATTTTTATAAGTTTTTTTTTTTAACTTTAGTTTGAAAGTAAAGGGATGGGGTTTCAAAAAGGCTCTTAGTAAAGCAAAAAAAGTGAAAATTATTATTTTAATTGTTGACCATTGATCTATAAATAAATGACTGAAATCTTTCATATAATATCATCATATTAAAACAAAATATGAGATAATTCATTTCTATGTACTCATTTAGGAGAAAATTATTCTTATGCAATATAAGAGTAGTTTTATCTCCTACACATCCATCGAAAACCATGACACTCCTTTTTTTTCTTTTTCTTTTCCCTTTAAATGACGGACCCCATCATATGTATCTCTACAACATGAAAGAAGATCTCTCATGTAACATAAAATTAAATGAACCCATTCATTTATTTGTAAAGATGCTTTTGGTAAATTTAAAAATCATACCATTTACTTACCGTCGTTTGGGTTTTTAGGAATTCTACAACTCACCCTGTTTTTGAACATCTTGTCATAGACATTCTAATTTGTTATGCCTTCTTTTGTCTCTGCAGTTAAGCACCGAACTAAATGGAAGTATTGTAATTTGTAACTGTCCTTTTTCGTGTTGGATTATTAATACCTATATACTCGTAGTCGCTCAAAATTAAAGGATTTATAATTAGTATGATTTTTTTTTTAAAAAAAAAATACTATCATCAAATTATGTTTTGAGTCTTTTGACACATTATAAAAATATTTCATCACAGCAGATAAGAACTAGAAAAGTAGATTAACAAATGATGGTTGGTATTGGCCACATAATTACACCCTAAATAAGCTACAATATACATGGTTTAAGTTCAAATCTCATTAGTGGTATCTTTTAAACATTTTGTCAAAAATTTCACGAAACCAATTTTTTTAAAAAATCGGTGTTGGTTTAATACTGGTTGAACCCGGTTCAAGATTGGATCACCAATTTCATACCGGGTCAAATACATAATCGGTCCACCGGATCCTAAATCGGGCAGATTTTTGTAACCATGATTTACATCACCTTGGAGTATGCTCTGGGAAGGGAACTTGGAGAGGCAACTAGCAATATATTTAGCAGTGTCTAAGTATGATTTCCTTCTCAACATCCCAACCTGAAGTTGCAATTCTTTTCTGAAGTTGCAATTCTTTTCATTGGTTAGAGCCTCAAGTTCTTGTGTCTTCATTCTCCAGCTGCCATTTCTCAAATTAAAGCTATACAGGGGAAGGAATCGTTGGCCATAGTTAGCTACAAACTCAATAGCAGTTAAAATGAACTCAAACTCTAGTTCGTCCATGTAATAAGGAAAACTAACTCTTGTCCATCCAGGTTTCACTCCAACATAACCCTATTATAAAGTAACAAACATTAAACAATGTTTCTTGTGTATAGAAAAATTAAATTGTTTTGACACTGAAATTTAAAACTGATGATGATGAAAGAATTTACCTCTTGAATTGCTGATCTAACAGCAAGAGATTGAGATTTGTTGATATTGAGCAATTGGTGACCGTAAGGTCCAGCACAAGCACACCCACCTCGAGCTTGGATGCCAAAGAGGTCATTTAGCAGTGTTGCAACAAAAGGGCCATGAAGTAACTTACCTCTTTTGTTCCCTGACTCTGCCCATAAATTAAGTTCCCCTTCATTTTCTTGATTCTGGTTATCATCTTGCCATTCATTACCTGATAAAGAATGAGTGGTACAATAAATGACAAATGACAATATAGCTTGTCGTTTGGTGCTTAAGTTTCCAAGAACTTCAATGTTGGGGTTCGAGATGAGTCTCTTAAGTGCCTTGTTAATGTAAAGTTGTTCACGTTTTTCAATCTCTTGGCAGCTGATATATTCTTTCACCCAAAATGCCAATGCCGCTCTCACTGTCTGGATTATTGGTGGGGTTCCCCCATTTTCCCTTTCCTCTATGTTCTCCATGTACAATGTATCCTGCAATGAAGATCCACAGTTAGAGGTTTGAAAGATGACGAGTTTGCTTAGATGGAGAAAAGGTTGATGGAAAATGGTCTTAAAATAGCTTTAATTTACTCTAAAAGAACGTTTGAGTCATGCTTGTAGGCTTTTTCACCCTTTTGTCCCTCGTTAATTATTTAATAATCATTATGTTCCTTATTCAGAACTATCTATCAATCTACTCCTATTTAATCGATTAAGCCAAAAATTTAATCGATTAAATGGTCAAAATAGGCAAAAATTGTTGACTTGAAGATTTAGTCGATTAAATCTCCTTATTTAATCGATTAAATCCCTCATACATAAGGTTGTTCATCTGATAGAGAAGAAGATTTAATCAATTAAGTTGAAGATTTAATCGATTTAATCTTCATTTAATCGATTAAATATTCAATTTAATCGATTAAAAATGGACAGATTGGTAGATAGTTTGCAATAAGGGACAAAATAATTATTAAATAATTAATGAGGGACAAAAGGGTAAAAAAGCCCATGTTTGTATTAAAAGGCTGATGGAAAAGTTTTTCTCCCACACTTACATTAACATTTTTTCTCTCTCCTTTTTAGGATATACTCATTCTTACGTGAGCATGACAAAATAAAAATTTCCTATACTAAAAGCATAAATATTCTTCCGGATTAAATGAATTAGGGCACGTTTGAATGGACTTTTTTTTTCTCTAAAAGCTGTTTTTTTCTTAAAAAAAAAACACTTCTCGTTTTTAATTTGTATGGATGTATGTTTTAAAAAAATCAGAAGTCACAAAAAAAGTCAAAAATCTACTTTTTTTCAGAAGCTAAAAATTTTAACTTCTAAAAAAAGCAAAAGTCAAAAGCTAAATATTTTTTTCAAAAACTAAATATTTTTATAAAAATATAAATAGTTTTAACTTTTATAAAAAGCACTTCTAAAATAAGGAAGAGATAAAAGTTACTTTTTTGAGAAGTCCAAACAAGCGGACTCAATCTTCAATATAGCTTTTTTTTCAAACTAAATAGTTTCTTTAATTTACAACGTTATTAATCTCTTGATGAATCCACCATTTTTAATTTGGGAATAATGTTTCTCATTATAGGAAATAAATTTTATTTCTTACACATATTATAAGTGTATCAGATTCATTTTTTTTCTTTTCTCCTCACATCCCATATGGGCTTCGTCATATACTTTAATATGTGTGTAGGAGATAAAATTATCTTATTTAACATGAGAAACATTAATCTTTTTTAATTTTTATACATAAAGTTTATATTGTAACACATAACTCTCAAAGCTCGAATTATATTAAAAATATTAAATTTTGTTAATTTTAATGTTTTATAAGTCATATGAGAAGCACGTGTTTTTAGATTAAAAAAAAAAGTTGAGTAATTTGTGAGATGATTCGACTCACCTCAAACATTAACTATAAAACGTTAAAACTTACAAAATTTAAACGTGTTTCATTTTAACCTAAACCTTTGAAGAGTTGTATATACGTTATAAAATGAACTTATGTAGGATTATTATAAATAACTCATAACTAAAATATTAAAGGAGTTATTTATATTTTTAAACGAAACTGTCTCAAAATCATTTATAAATTAACATATTTATACATAAATCAATTTCTTTCGTAATCAATTATATGATGGATTTTTTTTTGAAAATATTTCAATCAGTTCATTATTTCGCGACTACTCCGATTCGGGACATGTTCAAATATTAAGACTTCAAATATTTTTTAAAGATGCCTAGACATAAATTAATAATTATTGATTTAAGTGATAAGAAATTTATTAATAGAACTGTGATAGTGAGATTCCTCTTCTTACCGTTTACATTTGAAGATTCACATCTTCTAGCTAGTTAGCTAGCTGCGACTTCATGACCAGATGCTGAAAGTTCATCATCTTCTCTTACTAATTCTCTTTTGTCTGAACGTTGCAAATTTGTTTTAAATTACAGTTGAAGTTGTGGAAGTCATTAGAATTGGTCTGTACTAAGTGATTTTGATAGGTTATATTAGGTTATCTATTCAATACTTGTATAAAAAAAACAGTTGAAGTTACCCAAGTGTGGTAGCGCTCAGTTGGTAGGATGGGGACTGAGTGCTGAGAGAGGACCTCGATTCAAAGAGTCGAAACCAGGGCTTCTGATTTGCCTCAGAGAGATAATTAGGATCAGTTTAAAAAAAAAAACAGTTGAAGTTATATTACAATTACTGAAATTGCAGAGAATTGTGGACAAATACGGCGGATACTGTTGTAATTGCAATCTTTTCATCGAAGATGTTGTGGACAAATAGGGAGACATCACAAACCACGATATTGCGAACACGATTTCGGTGGGAAAGGGCAATTAAAAACACCGTGCAAATAATTTCCAAATAATAATAAATAAAAAAATTAACACTAAGCAAATGGTTTTCCAAATTAAGTTTCTAACATGAGAATGGCGATGTACCTTTTCATCGAAGCCATTGACGTAAGTCACAGTTCCACCTCCACAAGTTGATGGTGGTGAAGATCTTAACAGGTAGAGATCCTTGCTCATGAGAAGCACTCCAGGAGAGTCAGGACCACCAAGAAACTTATGTGGACTTACGAACACAGCATCATACCCATCACTCTCCCCTGACCTCATCTCAATCTCCACATATGGACCACTATACAAACAAATAAAACCATTACCAACTTTTCAAATATTACAACACACAAACTCAAACACATGCCCGCAATTCTTAGTACCTTGCTGCGAAATCAAAGCATGCATAGCCATTGTACTGATGAAGAAGCTGAGCAATTGCTCTTGTATCTGAGTAGATTCCAGTGACATTGCTACAAGCTGAGAATGATCCCAACATGGGTCTGTTGGTATATTTGTAGCCCTCAAGTTGTAGCTTTAGAGCTTCCATATCCACCAACCCCTCGTCATCTAAGCCAATCTCTACCACTTCAGCCAAGCTCTGCCTCCATGAAAGGAGGTTGGAATGGTGCTCATGGGGTCCAACAAAAACAACCCATCTTTCTTGTGTGGTGAGGCTATTCAAAAACCTTTCCCTCAAAATAGAGGGCACAGCAATTCCCATTACTTCTTGCAACCTTTTGATGGCTGAAGTTGTGCCTGAGCCACATAACATAATTGCATCGTTTTCTCCACCACCTAAGCATTTCTTAATGTACTCAGTTGCTTCGTGTACCATTTTTGTTGTCCTGCTTCCCACGTAACTGTCGCAAGTGTGAGTATTTCCTATATACACAGAAAATAACAGGGGTTCAGATTGATGATCATAATTAAGTTTGGCAAAACTGACTCGACGGATCAACCTGCCCCACCCGTTAAATGGAGTGGGGCGGGCTGAGTCTTATAAAGACCCACACTTTAGTTGCTCTATAACCAATGTGAGATTATATATCTCAACACGTTCCCTCACGCAAGAGCCCTCTTGGCTTGAAGCGTGGATTATGTAACAGACTCAATCTTCTTGGCTTGAAGCGTGCTTCCACTTTAAAGTGGGGGGCGGTGAGGATCGAACATCAAGCTCTAATACCATGTTAAAGAACCTTGGGATACACCACCCCAATAGCTCAAAGGGTGGGAGTGCTCAAGGCCTTATAAACTCCCACATTAGTTGCTCTTCAACAATGTGGGACTATATATCTCAACAGTCATCCCTACATGCACGTAAAAAAGTATATGAGGCATGATATCAATACCATAGAAAGGAAGAAGATGATTCATGATGAAGTTTTCATTGTAGTGAAGGCTGCGGCCCGTAGCAGTGTGATCAGCATAGACAAGTTTTCTTCTTCCAAATGGAGAATCGAACCCTGCATCGTTACCAATGATCTGGGACCGCAACCAGGATAGCTTTTCCTCCACAGTTTCATTGCACGGAAGTCCCATCTCGATTAGCATCTTAAAGGACTCAGAATGGTTACAAAAGTCGTGAGATGTTTCTGGTATGTTTGTTTTGGATGAAACATTGACCTTGTTATTGGCCTTGCTCTGTAGATCAGCAAATATGGGTTTGTCTGCTAACAACGGATGCTCGTCCTTCATCAACATGAAGTTAATTATTTGATATATATATGATGTCGTTTATCTAATGCTACATACAAGAAGATGAGTACTAGCAGGAGGAAGGCTTTAAGAGAAGGCACAAAACTAGTGGGGTATTTATAGTTTTGATAAAGAGTAATACTTTTTGTCGGATGTATGACTGTATATTAGTATTATATTAGTATTACGGCCTTACGGGTAGCAATGGACCATAAATACCGGTGGTGTTATTTTAATGTGGATATACCAATCAGTCCATCTCTACTTATAGCCTGCTAGGTGCCAAACATTATTTTATTTGAATTTTTGAATTTTATTTTTAAGTTTTTTTTTTGTTTTTAATGTTTAACTAGCATAAATACATAAAAAAAAAAATTGTACTAAAAAAAAAATACATAAAAGTTTATTGTCATTTTATAGGAAGCAGGTTACTTCACTGCAGATCATATTAATGCCAATTCGGTCTCGTAATCAACTTGCAGACTTTTTTACTAAAGCTGCGACTTCTTCACTCCTTTTTCCTCTTTTGTTCAAGATGACAGTGTTAGATATCCACTATCCTGTGTCACAATGCTGCTAACCAAAGGTTGCAAAAATATTTTGGGTGCTCCAAAAGTAGAAAGTACTCGATGCTTCTTTTATCAAATATAGTAAAAAGTAATATTTTGCAGTATCTTTGTCTTTATATTTACTTTCATCCATATTCCACATTTTTGGATAAGGAATATGTAGTTTCGGAGCACAGAAAATAAGCTCCAAATTACAAGTGAAATAATAAAATAACTAAATAATATTACATCAGCTATTTTGGCTTTTTCACCCTTTTGCCCCTTATTAATTAATTAATAACTATTTTGTCCCTGATTCGAAACTATTTATCAATCTGCCCCTCTTTAGTCGACTACCTTGCATTTTTAATCGACTAAATGGCCAAAACAGACAAAAAATGGCTGCTGGGAGATTTAGTCGACTAAATCTCCCTATTTAGTCGACTAAATCTTCGTATTTGACCAAAAAAAAATAAGTCAGTACGATTGTAATCGATTAAGTAGGGAGATTTAGTCGATTAAATCTCCCAACAATCGTTTAGTCGATTAAAAATGCAAGGTAGTCGATTAAAGAGGGGCAGATTAGTAGATAGTTTCGAATCAGGGGCAAAATGGTTATTAATTAATTAATAAGGGGCAAAAGGGTGAAAAAGCCCAGCTATTTTACTACTTTGATTTTCCACCAACTTAAATATGCAAAACAAAAAAAGTAATCATAACCTATGATTTATTAGGGAAAAATATTTTTACAGTTAATGTAGAGAAGTTATTTACAATACACATATACTACTACTAGTACATAGTGTAACTTTTGAAATGAATTCTAATTTTGTTTAGATTTCAAAAGTTATACTATGTATTACCCGTAGTGCTTAAAGTACTGCAAATAACTTTTCTATATTAATCATTGTTGTAAAAAATTAGTGTAAAAATTTACGTTTTTACTAGTGTGGTGCGTGTTAAAACGTAAGTAAAAACTGTCCTTAGTAAAAGCTGATAAAAATGCCGTGTAAAAACGTAAAAACGATAAAAACTTATGTTTTTACCGTTTTTACTTAGAACAAATTTTTTTTTTTAAAAAAAAAGATTTACAAAAAAAAAAATTAACAAAAAACCCAATTTTTGTTTTTCTCAAATTATATGCACAATATCTTGATATCTTTTTGTTGGATATATGTCTTTTATAATTATATTTTGTAAAGCTGCAATTATATTATAAGTTATGCTATAAGAATCGTTTTGTATTTTTGGATCATTGTGTGCATTGAAAGAAGTGAAATTATATCCTGATGAGTGATAATCCAAAATCTGCAGAGTGTATGAAACAATTAGAGAAGATTGGTTATCCATTACTTGTTACTTGTTAGTTATCACTGTTTACAATTTTGATACTTGGTTATCAAATTATTTTTTCCTTTTTAGATAGATAAGTGGCTCAACACACATGTTCATTATATGAATTTTTTTTACATGCATATATATAATTTTATATCTTGACTTTAAGTAGTAAAAGAAAGTAGAAACTTTATGTTTCGTTTCGTTTCTATGTTTTACGTTTCTACCAACCCTTTTCATTTCTACGTAGAAACTCGAGTTTGACAACATTGATATTAACTACAGAAAATTTAAACCCAATTTATAAAGTGTAATATGCTATTTTTGAAGGTTTTGTCTATTTGATAGTATAGTCCAAACCTTGTGTTTTTTTTTTAAAGGAATGGTTGAGTCTTTAATTTAGCTTATATTAGATTAATAAGTCAAATCAGATTTAAAATGTTTTACATAAATTTAAGGGGAAACATTTTTCTCATTTTGTTGGATATAACTATCACTTGAAAAAGGGTATTCTAATATATTATAGAATTGTAAATAATATGTACAAAGGGTTCTCTATTTATAGAGAATATTTGACCTACTTTTAACCTAATGGGCTTGGCCCAATACAACAAAGGGCTTGGCCCAATACAACAATAAATGACTAAATAAAAACTAAATAATAACTAAATCAATATTATTTACAACACTCCCCCTCAAGCTGAGGAATAAATATTTATCATTCCCAGCTTGCTAGTAAGTTCTTGGAATCTGTCTGAAGGAAGCCCCTTTGTTAATAGATCAGCCAATTGACGCCCAGTGGGAATGTATGGAGTGGTAATCAACCCGCTATCAAGTTTCTCTTTGATGAAATGGCGATCAACCTCAATATGTTTAGTCCGATCATGTTGAACTGGATTATGAGCTATACAAATAGCGGACTTATTATCACATAGCAGCTTCATAGGTCCCTCACATTTTATTTTGAGATCATCAAGAACAATTTTCAGCCACAGTAACTCACAAATGCCTTGAGCCATAGCTCGAAATTCAGCTTCTGCACTTGATCTGGCAACCACATCTTGTTTCTTACTTCTCCATGTCACCAAGTTACCGCAAAGAAACATGCAATAACCAGTGGTAGAACGACGGTCAGTCACGGATCCAGCATAATCAGCATCTGTGTAGACTTCTAAAGATAGATTGCCATCACGTCGGAATAACAATCCTTTACCAGGAGTACCTTTAAGATACTGAAGAATTCTCTCTACTGCCTGCATGTGTTTTTCTTTTGGATCGTGCATAAACTGACTGACAACACTAACAGCATAAGCTAGGTCTGGTCTAGTATGGGCCAGATATATCAATTTCCCAACTAGCCGTTGATATTGTCCTTTATCAACTGGAGGACTCTCTTCTTCATAGCCCATCTTGTGATTCTGCTCAATAGGAGTATTAGAGGGTTTACACCCGAGCTTTCCTGCTTCTTTGAGAAGATCAAGAACATATTTCCTCTGGCTGATAAAAATTCCTTTGCTTGAATGAGCTACTTCTATCCCTAGGAAATATCTCAGTTTCCCAAGGTCTTTGATTTCAAACTCAGAGGCAAGCCGTGTTTGCAGAATCTGTCTCTCCACAAAATCATCACCTGTGATAATAATATCATCAACATATACAAGGAGCACAGTAAGCTTCCCATTTTGGGAGTGCTTGAAGAAAAGAGTGTGATCTCCTTGGCTCTGTCTGTATCCTAAGGTCATCATAACCTTAGTAAATCTTCCAAACCAAGCACGAGGTGACTGCTTCAATCCATACAAGGCCTTTTTTAATCTACAAACTTTATTTTCCCCCTTCACAGAATCAAAACCAGGCGGGATTTCCATGTAGACTTCTTCTTCTAACTCACCATTGAGGAAAGCATTTTTCACATCAAATTGATTTATATCCCAATTGTAATGGGCAGCAAGGGATAACAAGATTCTCAGTGTATTCATCTTTGCAACTGGAGCAAAGGTTTCTTCATAATCAATGCCATAGGTTTGAGTGTAACCTTTGGCCACTAATCGAGCCTTATATCTCTCAAGAGTGCCATCAGAATTATATTTCAGGGTATAAACCCATCTGCACCCTACTGCTTTCTTTCCGTTGGGTCTATCAATAACCTCCCATGTTTTATTTTTCTCCAAAGCATTCATCTCCTCTTGCATGGCTTGAGCCCAATTCCTATCTTTCAAGGCTTCATGTACTGATTTTGGGATTGCAATAGAATCTAGTGCTGAAACAAAGCTTTTGTGCTGCACAGAAAGATTAGCAGAGGAAACAAAGTGGGAGATAGGGTATTGAGTACAAGAGGGACATAAGGAACAAGTTTTCTTGTGACAAGATCTTTTTCCTTTTCTAAGAGCAATAGGTAAGTCATCAGAAGTAGAAGCAATGGGTAAGTCATTAGAGATATCAGAAGAAATAGACAAATCATGAGATGAAATAATATTAGAATCAGAAACAGGAGATTCAGGAGACTCAGAAGAAATAGGAGATTCAGGACTTACCAGTGGTTCAGACGATTGAGGTTGCTGGTGAGACAGTATGGGTTGTATCTCAGGTGTATTTGAAGGTTCTGACACACCAGGAGCAGACACACTAGGAAGAGAGAAGATTGATCCAGACTCAAAGAAGGAAGGGGACGAGTCTTCTGAAGAACTATTCTCCCCCTGACGATGAGGACCCAGGAAATAAGATTCCGATTCTTGAAAGGTGACATCCATAGAAACAAAAAATTTCCGACTTGGTGGATGATAACACTTGTACCCTTTTTTATAAGGGTTATAACCAAGGAAGACACACTTAAGAGCCCTAGGATCCAACTTACTCCGATGTTGTTTATGAACATGGACAAATGCAACACATCCAAACACTCTTGGTGGAAGGCTCTGCAATATGGGAACAGAAGGAAAGAAGGAAGTCATGGAATGAATAGGACTGATATTGTTAAGGACCCGTGAAGGTAAACGGTTGATCAAAAAGGTTGCAGCTAATACTGCTTCTCCCCAATAAGAACTAGGAACAGATGTCTGAAAAAGTAGTGCTCTAGCAACTTCAAGAAGGTGACGATTTTTCCTTTCAGCAACCCCGTTTTGTTGAGGGGTATCAACACATGTGAGCTCATGAATCATACCTCTGTCTGAAATGAATTGTGACAGGCGTTGATTGACGTACTCAGTACCATTATCAGATCTGAGTCTTTTAATACCCTTACCAAACTGAGTCTCAACCATGTGATGAAACCGAATAAATATCTCTGGTACTTCAGACTTGTCTTTCATCAAGTATATCCATGTTATCCGAGTACAATCGTCAATAAAAGAAACAAACCACCTAGCACCTGAAACACTGTGCACTTTAGAAGGGCCCCAAACATCAGAATGGATAAGAGAAAAAGGTTCTCTGCTTTTAATAGTGCTAGAAGGAAATGACACTCGATGGTGTTTTGCAAATTCACAAACATCACAATGAAAGGTCTCAACCGACTTATTGAGAAACAGAGAGGGGAACATAGACTTCAAAAGACTAAATGGTGGATGCCCGAGACGCTTGTGATGGAGCCAAATCATAGACTCTCAGTAGAAGGATGACGTGTCATTAATAACTGATTTTTGCTAGCATGGTCTGGAAGGAGATGATACAACCCATCCTGTTCATTAGCAACTCCAATTGTCTTCTTCGTGGTAAGATCCTGAATAAGACAATGAGAAGGAAAAAATGTGATAGAACAATTCAAATCAGTTGTAAGTTTTTGAGTGGAGATAAGATTAGTAGAAAGCTGAGGAACATAAAGAACATTTTTAAGAAACAAGGAAGGTTGAATTTGAATGTTACCAGAACCAATAACTGATTTATGGGATCCATCAGCTACGGATATAGTATGACTACCAACAGTAGGATGATAAGAACAAAATAACTCAGTACGACAAGTCATATGATCAGTTGCACCAGAATCCAAAATCCATGAGGTTTTAAAATCAGTGCAAGAAGCAAGAAGAGATATAGAACGTGTCCTCTTACCAGATAAGATCGAAGAACTATCATGCTCAGCCATTCTTTAACAAAAAAAGTTAACAACCAGCGATAAAATCAACCAAACAGAATATCAAATGACCTCTGATCATAAAAATAATTATAGATCCAGACAGAAGACAAGAAGACGAGAAGAATGGTGGTGGTCCGGTCCAAAAACACGGCCGCACGCACCTCCACGCGCCGGAGAAAGGAGCTGCGCGTGGGATTCACTCGCCGGGAAAGGGGCGGCGCGTGAGAGCGCGTGGATGGGCTACGCCGGCTGAGATTTTTCTGGTGTGGTCGTCCGGTGAGCGCACACCTGTCTGTGGGTGGTCGCGGTTGAAAAGTCGCCGGAAATTGGTCCAAACGGTGAAGACAGATCTGATTGGAGGCGATCGGAGGTGTTTCGGTCGTTTGTGGCGGAGGAACACTGCGTAGAATGATAGATCGGAGGAAAAATAAGGTCCCCTTGGTCCAAAAGGTCCCCGGAAAAATTTTCCGGTGGCGGCTAATGGCGGCAAGAGGCAAAGAAATTAGGGTTTTGTTAAAAAAGAAGATAATATGTGCGGAAGCAAAGCCCTCAGATCGAGAGCTCTGATACCAACTTGAAAAGGGGTATTCTAATATATTATAGAATTGTAAATAATATGTACAAATGGTTCTCTATTTATAGAGAATATTTGACCTACTTTTAACCTAATGGGCTTGGCCCAATACAACAAAGGGCTTGGCCCAATACAACAATAAATGACTAAATAAAAACTAAATAATAACTAAATCAATATTATTTACAACACTATCTCATTTTATATACTTATCGAATTTTGTGCCAGCTTTTTTCAATTTTTTATTTTTATTTTAAAGTTTGGATTCCACATATTTATCTCACATACATGAGAGAATTATCTCAAGCAACATGAGATTAATTACTTCCAAACCTAATATATTCAGATTAAAATTTGACTTTACCTGTCATTTACCATCTAGCTTCACGAATCAGTTACGGGTGAAACTTTTTTTCTATGGAATGGAAATGAGACCAATAATGTGTAATCCCAAAAAAAGATGGGCTATTATTGAATGAGCAGACTTGGAGGTTCCAGTGAGATAAAGATCAGGTCTCTTTGATGTCGAAAAAGGGTGTAATGATTTTCACCGTGTAACAGTGAAGAAAGGGATGGTATTTGAGGTTCCAATGTAAAGATAACGGTCTAGCAACAATATGACAGAGTAACAATGTGTAGGGTGGGAAATGATTTCCCCATGCATGAGTGTGTGCCTTTATAAAATGTCTAACAAAAAATGTTACCCGTACCAAAAACGTGCCCCAAAATTTTTTAGCCATTTTCATTTATTTATTTATTTTGCATGGCTACCAAATTTTAACTTTTACTCATGCCAAAATTTAAAAAATCTAAAAATTAAGCACTAGTTAGCCACAATTTGACTCCGCCGCTGATGCACGTTTCTCAAGGTGCGAAGGTGTAAGGTGAGCCCCAAGTGTGAGAGACTGAGAGTGGTGCCAAGGACACAAGGATTTATTATGCCAAAAATTATTATTTGTCATGAATGTAAAATATTTGTAATAATGACCTTTTATCTTGTAACGGGAAGTGACCATTATAAATTTATAATTGAATAGTGTAATACCTGCAATATCATATAATGAATTTTATATTATTGATAAATAATGTATATCTATCTTCTTAAGGTAAAAATGTGTTATGTGGTCTTGCAAAATTCTCATAATAACATTTATATGTGTTTCAACATAAAAGATTTTTATTTTGTAATTAAATTGAAGTACTTTAAATTAATTTTATTAAGAATGATCTCAAAACACATTATGTAATTTCATAAATAAAAAAATTGAGACTTTCAAGGCTTTGCGCAAAAAACTACATATCGTACACTATGTTACTTTTCATAATTTGCACATGAGTTGTCTAAATATATAAATAATATAATTGTTATAATTTGTAACTTTTCAATTTGAATATATAAATGTGAGATAATATTATGTAAACAACACTTTATAAAAAAACATTCTACCTAAAATACTTATTTAGCTCAATAATTTTTTTTAAGTTACCTAATTATCTCTTTTAGGCAAGTTGACTTTCTCCGGTATCTTTACAAGTTTTGACTCTTGAATTTAGATCCTCTCATGTGAAAAAAATAGTTGTATGATCATGTTATTTGATCGTAACCACTCATTGATGATGAGATAAGAGCGAAAAAAATGTATGATTTTTAAATGAGTGATTATGATCAAATAACAAGATCATGTGACCACTTTTTTCACTAGAGATGATCCAAATCCTCGACTCTTTGGGCTGACTAAGTGACTAATTCGGATTGCGAGGCAAGTCAGGGGACGAAGATATTTAAATCCCTTCCAAAAGTAACATCGGGTTTAACTCCAAAAATTCTACATACATAATTATTATAAAGAGTAAATCCTCTCAAGTTGAAAAAGACATGACATGATCATATGGGCAATCATAATCATATAAAGATGGATCGTTGGTGATAAAAGATGAGAGAGAGAAAATATTAAAAATGATAGTTATTAAATCTCAATTATTGATTCATCTTTGTATGGTTATGATCATTCCACGTGATGATATCATGTTTTTTATAAACATAAAAGATGCATTTCCATTATTATATATTTTCTCTTCTTAAAATATATTTCTTCTTTTCTTCTTCTTCTTCTTTTTTTTTTTTTTTACCATTAGCTTTGTAGTAATAGAAGTATAGAACCCAAGTATGGCAAACCATGCCCACGTTATGGGCTATTAATGTGACAGCTCGATACCCCACATATAGACTATTAATGAGACAGTTAGCTTTCAATGGACACACAGTTTTGTGATGTTCTTCAGCTACTACATTATACATTATTTATATGTGCGGCTGTGTTGGTTATATACATTAAAAAAAGGGAAATCTACTTCTTAATAAAAAAATTTGTAGTAACCAATTACAATTATATATTATCTATAATATATAATTGTAATTTTAAAAGTTAATTTTTTCTCTTTTCAAAAGGTTATTATCAAAGTTGATATGGTGAAGAGAAAAAAAATAATTTTAATATTATAATTATGTCATATTCCTAATATATAATTATAATTGATTGTTGTAAAAAAATTTCTTGAGCAATAAATAAGGAAGTTGAGGATCCTTATTCCTTTACAAATAAAATAAAATCTTCTGACATGTTGATAAGATTTCCTTAAATTTTGGATAACAAAAATTTTATGGCCTTTGGTATCACTTTCTCGAGGATAAGGCTAATAAGCAATTGATTTGGCAAAACAGTGTGCACTGCAGGTGTTATGTACCATAATTATGCTGCAGAGTGTTGATGAAATTGAAGTTCTTGAAGCTAGAGACTTTCAAAAGTACCCTTTTGTCTTTCAACTTTGAAGCAAAAGTCTCTAAAATGAGGCCAACAAGTTATCTTTTGGGTGATTCAATCATCAAGAAATCATTTATTGCAGTTAAGAGGTGGTGGGTAGAGGGTATAGTGGCTACAAGACAACGTGGGTGTTGAAAGTATTGGAGGAGGGTCTTCCACACACACGGGGATGCTCCAAATGTCATAGCGTAATTATTGTTATTTTTATTATTGTTTTTAGGAGTGTCAAAATAGATGCATACGAGACGAATTTGACATGGAACAAATACGTCAACATGAACATGATATAAATTTTGTGTGAATTGACATGACACTCACATAAAATAAGGGTTAAAACAGTAATTAACAAAAAAAAATTAGATTGAAATAAATAAAATAAAATAAAAAATACTAGTCACGCGAATTTGACACGCGACATGTAACACCCCATGTGCCCCGGTGTATTAACATACATATGGTAATAAGTGCAGCTTATTTAATAAACTAAATACGGATGCTAACTATTAGATTCACATATAAAAATGTGAATAAACTTTTTCTTTCCTTTATGTATTGCAATTTTCAATAATTAGTCTCATTATTACTCGATGTTATATCTTTCGATTACAAGGTTCATACCACCTTTTTCACGTGTTTCTTGCTACCCAAATTATCATGTAATATGTATATGTACAAGCAATCCATTGCTTAGGCTATCACACATATATCATGTCTCAAATAATACCAATAATGTTACTTATAAGATTATATTAATTAATCCAAAAGAGATGTAATTAAATAAGTAACATAGCCCTATACATATGCCACTAACAAACATGCATAAACTATCCAAATGACATAGACATCTCCTATGCTCTCCAAAATAATAACATGTCACAAATATATATCAAAAGACAGTCTGAAATATCATGTCATATAATATCTCTCTCTCGGCCTCCTGTAGTGTGATGCACCAGCATCATGAGTCTCTGCACTTGAAATGTAATCCCCATAATGTGGGTGAGATAATCATCTTAGTAAATTGCGGGTCCTTGGAGGGTTCCTCCACCCCTAAGTTCATTTCAGGCATAATCACAACAAAAACGAATATAAAGCATTATATATATATATTATATATATATATATATATATCATGCATGTGTGAAATAATAATCTTACTGGCCAGAGAACAATGTATGCATTACGCTAGGAAACACCGTCTTGCAACATACTAGTATAAGAAAACACTGTCTTATGTTGAGCATAAAGAAACATCGTCTTATGCTTCACACAAGGAAACATCATCTTGTGTGGCACACAAACAAATAAACATATGAATGCATTATATCATAACTCAATTTCCAAAAATATATCATGTATATAAATCATCCTCCATCGAAATCTGGGGAAACAAACAGGGAATTAACGCCAAGGACCAAAAATTTACCTCTCAAAGCGATGTCCTCCAATGTACTCCTTGTATTCAAGGGGTCACAACCACAAACTCTCTATATCACAACCTTGAGAGCTTCCACAACCAAGAAAGAAGGTTCTCCAAGTTTTTCCACACCCCTTTTAACACAGCCCTTGCCAAATCCAAAAATGGTCTCATAAGGTGGGTTTATCTTTCTCTCAACTATAACTCACAAGTGGAAAAGATGAGTAGGTGTAATGAAGGTGAAGATTGTCAAGCGTTCTCACTCTCTTCTTGAGTGAATGGTGGAGCACAAAGGAGAGGAGAAGAAAAAGATCTTCTTCAGTTGGAGAGGAGCACACATCCACGGGAGGGAGAAAAAGAATGGGGGAGAGAGTCCTAAACACACTTAAGTGGGTTGTAATGCCTCAACCGGATAAAAACTCATATATCCCTCTCACTTAACTCTCTTTCAAACTTGACATATTGGCTTATAATATTTTTGTAGTCATGTTCCCTAATTTATTTTTAAGTTTCGGGCAATTTTGCTTACCTCTATTTTTATCCCAAAACTTACACTATTCACACTTTTTTCCAAAAGGGATTTTAATCCATTTAATTAGACCTCTAATCTAATTAATTTTTAGTAATCATGATTAAATCCTTAATTAATTTATAATTTCATAATTTACATGTTAGAGTTATTATACGACACGACACAACACAAATTTTTTGCAGGTCATTTTTTCAATACGATACGAATCTTTTTTCGAACCGACTCACGTGTCATAACTTGTTTTGACACCAAGACAACCATGCTAGCCTTCTTCCAAATAAATCTTTTCTTTTTAACATGTGTCTCCTCATGTGAAGATGATCAATGCGGAAACTGTTATTGAAGACAGTGGGTGATATTAATAATCACTAGAGGTTTGAACCCATGTAAAGGACAGAAGGGGTAGATGATCAGAATTATCACTGTGCAAATATAAACAAAATAAGAACAGACTTGTCAAATGATGAAACAGTCAGAATGATGAAACAGACAGAATGATATGTCAGAAGAGGAATTAAAATCTGAGCCCACAGAACGTGTCTCCTTAAGACAATTTGCCCCCTCACAGATGCCAAAGGTTGATGGACACTTGTCTCTCAGGATAGAACGGATTTCGTCTGAAGAATGGTGGCACTACCAATCAACAGCCTAAACGAACATAATTGAATGCCAGAGGAAACTACACCGGAGTATGAAAAGGAACATGCAAAACCGGAAGGAGAAAAATTCTGGCAGAGTTTCGATGCAGAAAAAATTGGATCCATTTTCTGAAGATGTCAGTGTCTATTTATAGACAACGTAAGGTCACGTTTCAAAAGGCACCTATTCGACGACGAAACAACACATCCATTGGACATGAAAAGACACATTCGTTCAACACGAAAAGACACCCATTCAAGGATGAAACAACACGTCCGTTAAGATGAAACAATACGTCCCTTAGGATGAAAAGATACATCTGTTTGTCGACAAAAAGGCACACATTTTCACTACCAAACTTCTTATTCATAACCAATAGATTGTCTACACGATTTATATATATATATATATATATATATATATATATAATTCCAACAGAAACCAAAGAGAAGATGTGGAGAATAGAGGTTATTTTTCATGGGAATTCCGATGGCGTCTGGTTGAAGACATATGTCAAGGTAGTGGAGTTGCCTATTATATTGATCCAGTACAAGGTTAAAAAATATATACTACAAGTACTACCTATTTCGAGAGTAGATCTTTTATGTCTTATTTCGATATAACTATATCATGTGGAAGATCTCAATTATTTAATCGTATATCATCACAATTATTCATTCATTCATTCGTATAACCATGTCATCGTTTGGTGTAATGGTTATTAGGAATTCTACGACTCACACATCATGTTTTTGAACATCTTGTTATAGACATTCTAACTTGTTACGCCTTTTTGATATTTGTAAAGTGTCTTTTGGCTCTGTAGTTAAGCACCGAACTAAATAAAAATAGTGACTATCCTTTATCGTATTGGATTATTATTACTTGTATACTCGTAGTCGCTCAAAGTTAACACTGTCAACAGGTATATGGATAACTCAGGAAAAGAACATTGGCAAACTATGTTGCAGTGTCATTGACACGGGACACGAGATACGATACGACACGATATTCTGACACGTTAATTTTAAAAAATATTAAATTTTGACATATTAGGACACGTTTTGATATTAAATAATAATTTTAATTTATGTAATATATATTATATTTAACATTCAATAATTTAATAAAAAAATAAATGTAAACTTATAATGCCTATTAATTTTGCAAAGAAACATAAAATATCCCAAATATTTATATTAAACTCAATAAAATGGTAATTATAATCCAACGAATTTAATAGTTGAAACTAAAAACGCAACTCAAACTTTTAACCCTGTTTTGAGTCTTTGCAATGCGTTGTTATAGTGTTGAAGAGTGTCGGAGTGTCGGGAAGTGTCGAACATGACACGTCAGGATTTTTGAAATGTCATCATAGTTGGCAAGTATTGAAATGGATATTATAATATTTGTGGGGTACTTCAGATGTGTCAGGCGGGTCCAGGTGGAGCTCGTGGCAAGAGACCACCACCAACAATCGTTAAGCTAGACCACCATATCAAGTGGGGACCACCACTAATGGACTAAGCTAGACCACTATATCAAGTAGGTCTGGCACCATGTTAAAATCCAAAACCTTAAGGCATTGGATTCATGAGTCTATCCACTTATATTCACTTCACTTAGCTCATTAACAACCAATGTGAGACTCATTACACTTGAATATCCCAACAATCTTCCCCTCAAGTGTGAAATCCAACATTGATATGCTTCCCCTCAACCAAGTAGGCCCAAAATACTCAACATGCCTCTTGCCAACATTGATATACTTTCCCTCAACTGAGTAGGCCCAAACTACTCAACTCGCCTCTAGCCAATCATCATGCTAGCTCGAACCTAACCCGGCTCTGATACCACTGTCAGGCAGGTCCAGGAGAAGTCCGTGGTGGGAAACCACCACCAATTGGCTGAAGTTGCACCACCATATCAAGTGGATATGACACCATGTCACAACCCAAAATCTTAAGGCATTGGGTTCATGGTTCCATCCACTTATATCCATTTCACTTAGCCTATTACCAACCAATATCGGACTCATCACATTTGAATATCCCAACAAGATGTTGGTCTGGTCTTTGAAAGTAGTAGTATTAACACTTCCAAGAATGTTGCTGGTTTTGTGGACTCAGACTATGCAGACGATTTAAATAAGAGGAGATCCTTGACAGGTTATTTTTCCACTCTCTCATGATGTGTCGTTAGCTGGAAAGCAACTTTACAATCAATGGTTGCTCTTTGCACTACTGAGGCAAACTATACGGCACCGACAGAGGCAGTGAAAGAAGCTACCTGGCTTAGAGGTTTGGTTTCATATTTGGGCTTAGAAAAAAGTCTATAAGTTGTTTATTGTGATAGCTAGAGTGCTATATATTTGACCAAATATCAAATGTATCATGAATGGACCAAGCATATTGATATCAGAATTCACTTCATGAGAAATATTATATCTGATGGTTTTATCAAAGATGAAAAAATTGGTATAGTAGATAATCCAGCAAATATGATATGGTCCGATTAATCTGATTTAGCTGTATATAAATATGATTTCCTTCTCAACATCCCAACCTGTTTAACTCCATTAATATATTCACTGCCTACTTTCAAATCACTGTTTGTTTCCTCTAGAATTTTTGTGAAGTGAAGTTGCATTTCTTTTCATTGGTTAGATTCGAGAACCAAATTAAATTGATTTGGATAAAAATACAATTTTAAAGGAAAATCGATTAATGGTCAAATTTGATAACATCCAATATATTTTATATGTTTGATGACTGAAGAACTCGGTTATACCTTTAGCGGGCACTCGTTGGTTGCCTCTTGGCCGTTGAATTTACACTTTCATATCATTGTATTGGTTATCATTGTATTGATCAAAATAATTTTGGGTGCTAAAAAACCATTTGTTAACAATTTCAAAAAGTTATGTATTAATGCGATTAATATTTCTTATTTTATAGGAATAATTTTATTTCCTATGCATATAAAAAAGTATGTCGGGTTCATTTTTTTTTTTCTCTTTTTTCTGTAGATGGCCTTACATGAGTTCCACACACTTTTGTATATGCACAATAGATAAAATTATTTCCTACAAATAACAGAACAACATGGGTTTGATTTTTGTAATCGTTTGGGACAAAAACAATTGACAGTTGGTAGTTGGCAGTTGGAAGTTGATAGTTAGATGGTAAGTTGTTTGGGTTAATTAATTCAAAAGAGACATTCTATTATGAGATTTCTCATATTATATGAGATATTTTATCTGTTACACATATAAAAGTATGAAATTTATATGGGACAAAAGAAGAGAAAAAAAAAATATAGACCCCATATATCTTATATGTGTATAAGAGATAAAATTATCTTATATAATATGAGAAATATTAACCATTTTTATTATTACAACCTAATATTATGATGAAAAAATTATAATACTATCATCTATCATCTATCATCTATGTGGGGCTGAGTTTTTTCAATTTGCAAGTCCCGCCAACTAGGGGTGCTAAACAGACCAGAGACCTTTGGCTCGGCTCGTGAAGGCTTGAGCTTACATGTCTAAAATTTGTTGTTTGCAACATGCTTGAACTTGTATAAAAGCTCGTTTAATAAAAAGGTCTTAGGCTCCAATTCAAAAATTCGGCCTTAAAGCCTCTCAGGCTGGCCTAGTGTATTATTTTATATTTTTATTTTATGTTTTTTATACTACTTGTAATAGTCCTCTCTTTCTCCTCAATCCATTTCACCCCAAAAACTCTCTTTCTCCTCAATCCTTTTCACCCCAAAAACTCATTCGTTCCACTGTGCACTGCTCGTTTGTGTCAGTTTATTTTATTTTTTTATTTTTTTATTTTTTCTTTTTGTTGGCACTTTTTTTTATAATGGGCAAAGATAATATAACATGTTATCTACCTTCTCTCACTTTAATTTTTATTTATTTATTGTAGACTTTGTAAATTATTGCTGCAAATTGGAAACTAAAGTTTCTATCTGGAAATTGCTTTTTTGTGGAATTCTGTTCTCTTATTTTTTTTTTTTAAAAGGCTAACAGGTTAAGACAGGCTTCACACAGGCTTTTAATTTTTGTAAATAAACCAGGCCACAGGCCAATATTATATTCATAACAGGTAACATGCTAAGGCCAATATCATTTTTCTTTATGTATTTAAAAGGTTTCAGAGTAGTTGGTAAAATGGCCAAATCTCACATAAAAACTATGGTCATATGCACAGAGATTTTCTGCTGGAATATAATTTTTATTTTCAAGTAGGGTAGTCTCTTGGATATTTTTTGGTAAGATTGGTAAGATAACGTGGTGTCCCCAATTCGTTGGGTGTGGTCTAATCCCCATTTGGTGTCGGCTCAGCCTTGGCCACAAGATGCTTCAATAACAGAAGAAAAAGTTAAAATTATAATTAAATAATAAAAAAGATAGAAAAAAAAAACTTTTTAAAAGAATAATAAACGGGCTTACTTTCCCAGCCCAATATAAAAAATGAGACAGTGCAGACTAACTCGTTTGTAGGCTGGTTGATGTCGTCCCACCCACTTTGTTACCTCTATTACTATCTTCAATTGCAGATGGTTTTTTTGTAGAGCCGTCAAAATGGATCAGTTCGACTTGCTAGGCCCTGATCCGCCTTAACCTAAAAAGTCAGCACATTAACGGGTTCAAAAATTATATAACCTCTCAGGTTAGACCCAATCTGTGGGTCAAAATTAAATATAGAAAAAATCAATTATAAAACTTAGAATTCACTTAATCCAATATAAAAATAAATAAATCAATAAAATCAAATAACATTGCCATTTCAAAACCACGTGTGAAGTACAATCAAAACCAGTCAAGAACAAAGAGTTCACATCTCAGTGTGAACTTTGGAGTATGTGCAAAAATTGCAACAACTTGGTTCCGCGTTTGTTTTTTCCTCATAATAAAAAGACCAACCCCGTGTAATAAAAATCACCAACTGGTTTGCCAAAAGTCAATTAAAAATTAAAAACTCCAAATTCCAGCTATCACGACACCGCCTCCAAAATATTTTGTCCAAGTGATGATTTTATTTTTATTTTATTTTTAAAAAAACAAGTATTTTAAAATAGACGTCATCGCAGAGACGCAGACGAGGCCGCGTTTGACCAGTGAGGTGACCTCTCCATGAATCAAACAAGCGCTACCTCTTGGTCTCTCCCTCCCAAAAATTTTCTTCCATTTTCTCGAGAAAATCTAGCTTCTAGATGTTGGGTTTAGGCAAAAAAAAAAAAAAAAAAAAAATTAAAATATTACAATTTTAATAAAGATTTACGAATACATAGTTGTTTCGAAACTATCTACGAATCTATTGCGGTCATTCACGTCTAAATTAGGTGTCACTATTCACGCCCAAATTAGGCGTGACTCCCAATGCATTCACGCCTAATTTAAACGTCAATCATCTGGTGTTGACACGTGTCAAAAAAAGTCACCTTACGAATCGTAAAACTTTGGAAAACCATAACTTTTGACTCAGGTATCCGAATGACATCTCATTTGATATATTTTATCTCTCACAAACACAATTCAAATTGCAATAATTGTATTATATAATGTATTACAAAAAAATTAAAAAATTATTATTAATAAGAAAAATAAAATAAAAATTTAATTTGTGAGTTAAACTCAAAAATCAATTTGAAAAATCTGTATTAATAAAAAAAAAATACAATGAACAATATTTTAAGTCTTATTTTTTTTTTTGGTAAAATTTTTAAGTCTTATTACTTTTTTAAAACATGGACATCCAGAAACCAAACTTTTTTATGTTGTGTTTGGTTGAAATTTGACTTCCTTTTATATTTTGGTTTTTGGGTGATCTATTCATGTAACACCCCCAAATTTCTAACAATTTATAATAACATAAATAAATTCAATAATTTTATAAATAATAGTGGGAGTTTAAGATAGTCAAATTTGGAAAGTGTTACTGCCGCGCTTGTACTATTGTCAAGCGCAAGGCTAGACTTTATTACATTAAAACAAAACTAAAACTAAAGTCAAGAAATAATTAAGTTATATAAAAAAAAATTAAAAGGCTCATAAATCTTATGCAAGAAATGTTAGACAAAAGAGATTTATTTTGCATCATCACGGTACTTAGCAAACAGCATCTTCCAGGGAGTATTATGGATCATTTGAAGATTGGAGTCCTTTATAAATCTGAATCTAGTTCATGATCCTTATCTTCTCTCTGTACCACATTACATAATGGGGTAGTTAATCCAATCCTCTAGTTTTTTACTTTGTTATTCTACTTTTTCTATAAATCATCAAAACTTACTTGACTGTTGACTCTACATGTAAAATGGATAAATGCACTGGACCATATATAACCAAATCAATTCTACCATTTTTAAAACAGCAACAACAAACCATGGGAAAACTGGTAAGAAATAGCAAGTTGGTGGCTTACCAAGTTGGCGAGCTTCTTCCGGTGAGAGTTCCAAAACACGCTTCGCACGGGGAGTAAATGGAATCTCAACGGCAACGAATCCACTACCCCTTCCAATTATCTTTTCCACTTCCACACGTGCATCTTTAAGATTAATTCCCATAGACTTTAAAACCTTAGCAGCAATACCAGTTCCCTCACCAATAAGACCTAATAGAATGTTGGGTTTTTAAACTTTATTTGAATAAAAGAAAATAGAAAATGAAAGGTTTTTTTGGTGAAGAGGTGTGTCTCTTAGGAGTTTGTTAGTGGACATTAATGAGTTTAAAGTTTCTAAGAAGTAGTCATTAATGTGTTTAGATTTCCTAAGTTAGTCATTAGTATTTCTAGTTATTTGCTATTGCTTTTAAATAGTACCATGTAAATCATTTGAATGTAAGGCTTGAACGTTAAAAGATATACAGAGAGGTATATTCAGAGAACTCCTTGTGTGTTTTGAAGTGTTTGTGAGAAACACCATTAGAGGACCTGCGATTTACAAATTGGCATCAGAGCTTGAGTTATGGAGAGTGTGAGCACTTCCAGTATGTCGTTGCCCCGCCTGACAAAGGTGAATTACGTGAATTGGAATATCCAGATGAAGGCGTTGCTCGGATCCCAGGATGCTTGGGATGTTGTTCAGGACAGTTTTGCTGAACCTGCAACCACTGCAGGATTTACAGCAGCTCAAACCAAGGCGTTGAAAGAGACGCGTGCGAAGGACAAGTCAGCCTTATACACGCTTTTTCGAGCTGTAGACGAGTCCGGATTTGAGAAGATAGCAGGAGCAACGACGTCTAAGGAAGCATGGGACATCTTGGAAAATGTCTATAAAGGTGCTGACCGAGTAAAGCAGGTCCGACTTCAAACTCTACGTGGCGAGTTGGAAGGCATGAAGATGAAAGATTCAGAGGGTGTATCCGAGTTCATCACCCGAGTTCAAGCCGTGGTGAATCAGTTAAAGCAGAATGGTGAGCAGATATCTGATACTAGAGTTGTTGAGAAGATTCTGAGGTCGCTGACCGACGACTTCGAAAATGTGGTATGTGCAATTGAGGAGTCGAAGGACTTGGCTACGCTTTCTGTTGAAGAGCTAGCAGGTTCCCTTGAGGCGCATGAGCAGCGCAAGAAGAAGAAAAAGGAGGAGTCGCTGGAGCAAGCACTCCAGACAAAAGCAACCATTAAAGATGAGAAGGCGCTCTATTCTCAAAATGTACGAGGTAGAGGTCGTGGACGAGCTGGACGTGGAAATGGTCGAGGTGGTCGTGGCCGAGGTCATGAGGTGAGAAATGAAGAAAGAGCTGAGTCGAGTCAGAGAGGAAGAGGACGTGGCCGAGGTGGAAGAGGTCGGTGGTCAAATCAAACAAATGTGGAATGTTACAAGTGTGGCAAGTATGGCCATTACTCGAGAGATTGCAACTCGGACAAGTGTTACAACTGTGGCCGAGTTGGGCATTTCGCTAAGGATTGCCGAGATGAAAGAAGAGTTGACGAGGCTTCAAACCTCGCTGTAGAAGGAGATGGAGGAGTTCTTATGCTAGCCCATGGTGAAACCAGTTCAAAGAATGAGACGGAGTGGTATTTGGATACCGGTGCCAGTAATCACATGTGTGGTTACAAACACTTGTTTAAGGAGTTGAAGACGGTGGAAGCCGGACATGTCTCTTTTGGAGACGCGTCCAAAATTGAAGTAAAAGGCCGAGGTACGATCTGTTTCTTGCAAAAGGATGGACGAGTTGGTATAATCCGGGACGTGTATTACGTGCCCGAGCTCAAAAGTAACATATTGAGCATTGGACAGCTGATGGAGAAGGGTTACTCGGTTCTAATGACAGACCGAGTTCTACTGTTGAAAGATAAACAAGGGCGTCTGATAGCCCGAGTTCAGATGGAAAAGAACAGAATGTACAAGCTGAGTCTAAGGAGCATGGAGGTCGGCTGTCTGCAAGCCGGGGTAGAAGATAAGATGGACTTGTGGCATAGACGGTTTGGACACCTTCATTATGGTGGTCTGACCGAGATGATGAAGAAGGACATGGTAGTGGGACTACCGAAGATTAATTCTGAAGGAAGATTTTGCGAGGACTGCGTATTGGGAAAACATGCGAGAAGCCCGTTCCAAAGGATGGCAAGATACCGAGCTAGGCAGCCTCTGGAGTTGATACATACCGACCTGTGTGGACCCATTACTGCGGGGTCCTTCAGTGGTAAGAAATATTTTGTAACCTTTATTGATGACTTTAGTCGAAAGACTTGGGTGTATTTTTTAAAGGAAAAATCCGAGGTGCTAGAGGCATTCAGGAGTTTTAAAACAATGATAGAGAATGGTACTGGAAGATACATCAAGTCGGTCCGCTCAGACCGAGGTGGGGAGTACGTGTCAACAGCTTTCAAGAAGTATTGTGAAGAACATGGGATAAGGCGATTCCTGACCGCTCCGTACTCGCCCCAGCAGAATGGAGTAGCTGAGAGAAAGAACCGGACTATCCTGGATATGGTCCGATCTATGCTAAAAACGAAGAACATGCCAAAGGAGTTCTAGGGATAAGCCGTGCAATGTGCCGTGTACGTGCAAAACCGATGTCCGCACTCAAGTGTGAATGATAAAACTCCACAAGAAGCATGGAGTGGTCTAAAGCCATCAGTGGCTCATTTCAAGATTTTTGGTAGTGTTGCGTATGCACACATACCAGATCAATTGAGGACAAAGCTAGAAGATAAAAGTAAGAAGTATGTGTTTATTGGCTATGATGAGAAGACGAAGGGGTACAAGTTGCTGGACCCCGTCAATAAAAACGTGTTGGTGAGCCGAGATGTAAAAGTGAATGAGGAAGATGGATGGGACTGGAGTAGTCCATCTGGGGTCAATGTGGAACCCGGACTAAAATCAATTGAGGTCGGACAACCTTCGACCCGGATTCCTGAGAATCCGAATGACTCAGATAGTGATGAAGAGCAGAGACAACCGAGATTGAGGAGCCTACAAGATTTGTATGATTCCACCAGTGAAGCATACTTGGTATGTCTATTGGCAGATTCTGAAGAAGTAAGCTTTGGAGAAGCAATCCGAGATGAGAAATGGCAATCAGCCATGGAGGAGGAAATAAAGGCGATAGAAAAGAACAAGACGTGGGAGTTAGCCGAGCTGCCCAGAGGAAGTCGGCCCATTGGTGTGAAATGGGTCTACAAAAAGAAAATGAACGCTAAGGGGGAGATCGAAAGATACAAAGCCCGGCTAGTGGCGAAAGGGTATAGGCAGAAGGCTGGCATTGATTATGACGAGGTGTTCGCACCCGTAGCAAGAATGGAGACAATCAGGCTGTTGATCTCTCAAGCAGCCCAATTCGGATGGCCGATCTATCAGATGGATGTGAAGTCGGCATTCTTAAATGGAGTACTCGAAGAGGAGGTGTATCTGGAACAACCTCCGGGATTCATGAAAGCCGGAGAAGAAAGAAAAGTGTTGAGACTAAAGAAAGCTTTGTATGGATTGAAGCAGGCCCCAAGAGCCTGGAACACAAGAATTGACAATTACTTCAAAAAGGATGGATTTGAGCAGTGTCCATATGAACATGCTCTCTATGTAAAGAAGAAGGAAGGTAAAATTTTACTTGTTGCTCTATATGTTGATGATCTGATTTTCTTGGGTAATGATGAATGGATGATTCAAGATTTTATGAAGAAAATGACGAAGGAGTTCGAGATGACGGATCTTGGTCTGATGAGGTACTTTCTTGGTCTGGAGGTCAGACAAGACAAATCCGGAATCTTCGTCTCTCAGGAAGCCTATGCAAAAGGAATTTTAGAGAAGTTTAAAATGACAGACTGCAACCCGGTTTCAACGCCAATGGAACCCGGGTTGAAACTTTCGAAGTATGATGGAGGAGAGAGAGTTGATCCGAGTTACTACCGGAGTTTAGTTGGAAGTCTGAGGTACTTGACTTGTACGAGGCCAGATCTGTGTCTGAGTGTTGGAATCATAAGTCGATTTATGGAAGACCCGGGGTACACTCACTGGAAGGCGGCTAAGAGAATTCTGAGATATGTGAAGGGAACAACCTCACAAGGACTTCATTACTCGAAGTCGGACAAATACAAGTTGACGGGTTATTCAGACAGTGATTGGTGCGGAGATGTTGATGATAGAAAGAGCTCGGCTGGCTATGTGTTTTTCATGGGAAACACGGCTTTCACGTGGGTATCAAAAAAGGAACCCATTGTGACCCTGTCTACATGTGAAGCCGAGTATGTTGCGGCATCTTGGTGTGTTTGCCATGCAATATGGCTAAGGAATTTACTAAGCAAGCTGGAGCAAGGGCAAGTTGGCGCAACCGAAATCCGAGTTGACAACAAGTCTGCAATCGAGTTAGCAAAGAACTCGGTCAATCATGAGAGGAGTAAGCATATTGATGTCAGGTTTCATTTCATCCGAGATCAAGTCAAAGAAGGAAAAGTGGAGCTCACTCATGTTGCAAGTCGAGATCAAGTTGGAGATATTTTTACAAAGCCCCTGCCGACGTTGTTGTTTGAAAATTGCAAGAAGAAGATGAGAATGAAGGATGGTAGAGATATTAAAGTTTAAGGAGGAGTTTTGTTGGGTTTTTAAACTTTATTTGAATAAAAGAAAATAGAAAATGAAAGGTTTTTTGGTGAAGAGGTGTGTCTCTTAGTGGACATTAATGAGTTTAAAGTTTCTAAGAAGTAGTCATTAATGTGTTTAGATTTCCTAAGTTAGTCATTAGTATTTCTAGTTATTTGCTATTGCTTTTAAATAGTACCATGTAAATCATTTGAATGTAAGGCTTGAATGTTAAAAGATATACAAAGAGGTATATTCAGAGAACTCCTTGTGTGTTTTGAAGTGTTTGTGAGAAACACCATTAGAGGACCTGCGATTTACATAGAATATCTGTTCTGTTCCAACAAAATTGTGACACAGCCGTCTAGCTTCCTCCTGGGATTGCATGATAACTTTGATTGCTTTCTCTGTGAAACGGTCAAACATGGCTTTAGGTATGCATCTGCTAGCCCGTGCTCGACTTGAAGAAGTTGCAGTTAGCACCTTAGAATGAAAGTCTGGTCCTGGTCTCAACATAGTATCCAAAGGATTAAAAGTACGTAGTCCTGAAAAACCTGCCAGTCTTAATGCAGGCATCCTTAAGGTATACATCATTTTGACAGATCTTTTTAATTTTGCAGATCCCTTATGCTGACCATGGCTTTGCCCAGCCACTAGGCCTGGGACATTAATTGACTGAGCCAAAACCCTAGCCATGATACCTGAAATGCTGGCTGCATTCATTGACGAAGCCTATTAGTTGACAAATTACACGCTTGAAATAACAGAATGCACTCAGATAACCAAATATGTATGTTTCATCTTTGGGCACGTCAAGCAGCCAAAATTATGATATTAAACTGCAAGCTGTAAGTATAAGATCCTACCAAAAAATGAACATTGGAAAGAACTAGAAACTGTTCTCAGATCACAATAAGCTAAAAAGTTTCAAGCAAACAAGAGAGATAAAGTTAGTCATTTAATAAGAGAGATAGGCACGTAAAATATTTTTTATTTAAAATTTAAATTAAAAAAAATCATTCATTTTTTTTATCATAATTTTCATTTTTTGTATGAAAAAAACTATTTAATGTTACTTTAAATAACATTGTCTAGTGTTCATCAAAACGACATTGTTTTGTGGTTAAAAAATTAAAAATTAGAATGATAAAGACTATTATAACCCTGAAATAAATTAAAATTACAAAAACACATATTTCCGTCCCAAAACAACATCGTTTCGGTGAACATTAGATAAAGTTATCTAAAGTAAACTTTAAAAAACACAAACCCTTATTGTATTTATCTCTTTTAACATAATATAACTTATATCATTTAAAATAATAAAAAAGAAAGTCGTTTATATAACATTACTTTTCTTGAACGTAATTCTTATAAAATTATATATATATATATATATATATATATATATATATATACACACGTGTGTGTCTGTAGAGAAAAGACGCCCTCGCATTCAGCGTACCCTCTCGTACGGTATCGTTTCCGATCAAACAACTCGTTTGAGTTACTTTTGGTTTTGCCTATTGTCCTACAAATTAACGGCGATTGATAAATATGATGTATCCACTCTTCAAAAAAAAATTGAAGTCTCTATCCGATATTTTTCGATATTTTGATATCTTTGAATTATAGAGTCAAAAAATGATTCAAAGGATATATTGTGTTACATTTTTAATTTTAACTATTAGATTTATTTAATTACGATTATCATTTTATTGAGTTTGATATAAATATTTTGTATATCTCATGTTTTGTTGCAAAATTGATGGGTATTATAAGTTTAACTTTATTTTTTGTTAAATTATTGGATATTAAATATAATATACACTATATAAATTAAAAATATTATTTAATATCAAAACGTGTCCTAAATCTAACATTTTTTAGAATTAACGTGTCGAAGTGTCGTGCATGTCCCGTATCAATATCGGTGCAATATAGATTAAAAATAAACATTGAAATAAATGGTTAAAAAAATCACAGTTGATTTTGAAGGATGTATTGGATTAGGATTTTAAAAGACTATTTAGAGATAATTTTTTTGTAGATTTTAAAGGCTATATAGAATTGTAGTGACTATAAAAACTTTTTTTACAATCAAAATTTTATAAGATTGAATTATAGAGTATTTTAATAGAATTTATAAGACTTGAAAGGACAATATGAATTTAAAAGATTTTAAAAAATTATATGAACTTTTAACAAACATTCAGAATTACAAGAGTCAATAAAAAATAACAAAGATATGCAATGATATTAATAAAAAAAGTAAAACCAAATATATTTTTTTCTCAATCAATAATTTGATGTTACTTGATGTCCTATTAAGTAATAGCTCTTCATATATCTATACTAGCCCTGTATGCATTAACATCTTCTTGTTTCTACTCTTGGGTTTGACCAATACGTAAAAAATTATTTTCTTCATTTGGCATCAGAGCTATGCATATATGATTATAAAACTCATATTTTTTATTTATTAAAATAATTCAAAATTTGCATATAGAACCTAAGGGGTGTATTGGATTAGAATTTTGAAAGAATATTTTGAAATAAAAAATCTTATAAATTTTAAAAGACTATCTAGAATTGTAATAGGGTTTTATATATGTCATGTTGTAGGAAACTTGTAGTTTCATATTACTTTAATATATTTGATGTGGGTCCCACTCAAAAAGAAAAAAAAAACAAGGTGGGGCCATCACTTTTTATGAGAGTAACATGATACTATAAGTTTCCTACAACATGATATATGTAAAACCCATTGTAATAACTATATTTAGGATTGAGATCCTTGTATACTACCCCATGTCATATGAAAGAATTTGTTTCCGCTGGAATTGTGAGACAAACAAATTCTTAATGTGGTTTTGGTTATCAAACACATTCCAATTAATGGAATGGACCTCTCATATTAATATTTCATATAATATCCCTAACCTAATTAAATAGTAAATTACATGTAATTAAGTAAATTAACATGAATTAGTGAGTTAAAATAAGTAAAAGGTCTAATTAAATTAATTAGGCTCACTTTTGAGGTAAAAAGTGCACTCAGTGAAAATTATGGGGTATAAATGAGTGTAGGCAAAAGTACCCAAAATATAAAAATGGAAGTGGGAATATTCCTAAAAAAATATTTCAGACCTTTGGGTAAAGTTTGGTGGTGAATGGAGTTGAATAGATAGATGAGCTAATACCCGCTTACCAAACACAACAAAAACACATTCATTTCTCTTTCTTCCCATCGACAACAGCCTAAACTACTTATAATCTTTCCCTCTTTCATAATCCAAGCTTGGTTTTGAGTGGGAGGCTTTGTGGAGAGAGATTTCACCCTCCAAAATTTCGACCCATATGAAAAGTTGAGGGGTTTGGTAGCTTTTACCTCCATGGGAGCTTGAGGAGTACTCATTCCATGGTTGTGCAATCATTTGTGGTAAGTTTTCATTCCTTAGACTTTGTTTTCATGGAGTTTGTTTGATGGAGGAAGATGATAAATAGTGTCTTTGTTAGTGAGATGAGTTTGAGTTTGATTTAAGCTTAAGCCCTTTCTAAAAGTTGTTGTAGATGATAAATAAACGGTAGAAATGAGTTTAGAAAGTCATTTAGTTATTGTCCAATATATGGGAAAATTCATGCTTGGGCTTATGGATGTTCTAGCAATTTGAGCAATTAATGAGTTAGATGATTGATTGTGTCCTTGTATTGATAGGATTGAGGAAAGAGAACCAAGCGGAGTAACCAACCCTTGTGGTGGTGTTTAATTAAAGAAAGGAAAAGCTTTGAGGAAAGTTCACGAGCAAGGTAAACCTTTGGATCTTGGAGTTTAATCCCTCTTGTTGTTCCACCATTGCTTTTATGGAAGTAATGGTTAATGAATGGATGATTGAGTGGTAATGTTACTATTATGGTATATTTGCATTCATATAATATTGTTGGGTCATTGGAGAAAGGGCCAATGGACAAGCACTAGGGGCTAGGTTGTATGCTTAGTGGAAAGGACTAAAATGCAACTGAAGCTTGTGTGATGATTTGATTGTTTAATTTTGTGGCCATTTGAATGCATGAGTATGCTGTAATTAAATCATTACTGTTATTGCCTCTGGATATATGATGTAGTACATGCCATGTGGGTACTAACCCTTCATGCAGGAAGTGAACTCTAGGGTTAAAGGAAATCTCCAAGAACCCTGGGTTTATTGAGTTTTATCTCATCCCGTGTTGAGGGGCATCATTTCAGGTACTGATAGAGGTGAGGTTGACCGAGGCAAGAAGCATGAGTAGATGGTACCTGGCATATGACATTTTGAGATTCCTTACATGTAGAAAACCTATGTATAGGATATTTTGATGCATTAGTTGTATATGAATGCATATAGGACTTAGAAGTTGATCATTGATGTTGTTTATCCATTGTGCAACATTTTGGGACTCTGATCAATTGTTATTTCTAAGTCTTTGGTATGTGATCCTTTTGAAGAACAATGATGTAAGATTGCCTATTAGGTGTTAAGAGAATGGTGAAAAGGGGAGGAAATTCCTCAAGAAAGTATAAGAAAACAGGGGAGACATGTTTTCCAACTGAACTGTGTCGAAGTGAAATTATTTTGTCGACTTTAATGAAGAAGTATGGAAACTACATAAATGAAGAAGGAAAGAGTTTGGCTGTAAGTAAATGAAGAATGAAAAGTATATGACACCATTATTATTCATATTTATGTTTTTCTTTTATTTGATGTCTTCTTGCTAATTGTTTTATAGGACAAGATATCAGAGCACCTCTCTCAAGATCAAGACCGTGCTGCCACTGTAGGTGTTCCATCAAAGGTAAATGTTTATCCTGATGATGCTATTGGAAAAGTATGTGGAGCTGAGCATTCTGGCCGAGTGCGTGGTATAGGCAATGGTATTTGTCCTTCCGAAGTATTTGGAATGTCTAGGCGTTTTACTGGTTTTGTCAATGTTGGTGGCTCCAATCAACAATGTGTTGAGGACTTGAAAAAGCAAGTAAAATCTTTGGAAGTGAAGTTGGACGGATTTGAAGAAATGAAGGTTGGATATGAAGAGACTAAGGAACAACTTGTACAAACCCAAAAACAAATGGCTACTCTTCACAAATTTCTACTAGATAAATTTGGTAGTGAGTTACCCATTTTCACCCTCTTTGTTATAATTTGTTAGAAACTTAGAATATGCATGAATTGATGTTTATAAATTGATTTATCCTTTAGGATTAATAGTTTATTATTAATCCTTATTCTCTTATTTCTACAAGTTATATGGTCTTTTAAGTTTTGTCAAAAAATGCCTATCCGAACGCATTAAGCATAGGACTGTTTTCTGGTTTCCTTTCAAAAGTACTTATTGATAGATGTTGTTAACTAAGTATTTGAAGTTTGCTTGAATTTCGTTTTACGAAGTAAATTCTCCTACAAAGTGCACTTTAGCGGATAGACAATAAGTGGACCTTTTTAAAGGATTCTGTTCTTGAAAATTTAAGTGTAATCAAATCACTGTGAAGAGAGTGGGTAAAATAAGCTATTGGACTGCCATGTAACAACTTATCATTAGTGTTATAGGTGTATGACATTGTACATCAATGACTTGCTAAAGCCTTATGGTGTGTTCCACATCCTCTTATCAGCACGATTTTCCTTATCTAGAATTTTAACCCATCATAGTTTTATGTTGCTTTAGAGGAAGCGCCCCAGTAGGATATCTGAATTGGAATCTCAAATTTCTCAACTTCAAGATGATTTGAAGAAGGTGAAGGACCAGCTTATTTTGAGGACTTGTAGCTTAGTTTAGAGCTTGAATTCTATTTATTCTGCCACTTGGCAAGTATGTTGCAGTGATACATATAATTTGAACATATTACTTTGAGGTTTCTTCACATGTTTTTTTTGCATTTTGTCTTTTAAATGATTACATTTATATTTATTTTCTATTGCTTACTAATTTATTGTTTGATGGTTTACTTTTGAATAGGTGGACCCGAAGGTTTATGCTCTTCCTCTTAACAGAATTAATGCTTTTAAAGTTTGTTCATATTTTATCTAAAAAATAATTGATAGTAATTTCTTGACATTGAAAAGTTATGTGACATTTTAGCATATATAATTTAATTTTTTTTGTATACAAGTATGATTTGGTGAAAAGCCCTTTTAAAAGGATAGGATGCATACAACAACAATTCTTGGAAGACAAATTTAAAAAATGTGTTGTCATATTTTGTTTAGTTGAACAATGAAGTTAATATTTTGTATAGATGCCTAGTGACAATCACAAACTTATAGTTTTAGCTTTATTTGACAATTATTTCTCTTAAATGATGTAAGTGAAAACTTGATTAGCTCCTTTTGTTGGTAAAGGAAACTCCTTCAGCTTATATGAAATGGAAAAAAAATATAAATTTTGAGAAATTGTGTAAAAAACATGATTTACTCATATGAATAGAAAAAGATGAATTGTGTTAAATTGTGTATTCCACTTTATTTGATTATCTCCCTTAATTTGGTTTTTGGTTCTTGTAGCAAATGCAATTTTTATTATTTGTTTTTTATATGATTGAAAAAATTTGTAATATTTTTTGCTTTTTTTAAAAAAAAATTCCTTATAATTAGCCACGGTTTTGTCAGTGGCAAAATAAAACTTTTCATCATTGGGAACCAAATCGTTTAGCCACGAATAAAAGTGGCTAATATAACATAAACCGTGGCTAACTCAATGTTACCACCCTCATACAGACCGTGGTTAAATGCAACAAAAACCGTGGTTAAAATAATGCAACGCCTGTTTTAGCCACGGTTTTTGAAACAGTGGACAATTCATTTAGTCACGGTTTTTATCATATTTTGCCACTGTTTTTGCCGTGGCTAAAGAGCAATTTTATTGTAGTGATCAATACTAATTATTAGGTGTTATCTGATATTATTACGATGAGTTATTTTGTTATAAACATAGAACACGTTGTTTTTTTTTTTTGGCAATCTATAGAACACGTTGTTTGCTTTTGAAAGCAGTGATCAATGCATTCACAAAAAAAAAAAGAAAAAAAAAGTGATCAATGAAATCACGTTTCTCATATAGGTAGCTAGTAGCTAGTCGATCGGGGCCAGCACATAATGAAGTATTTAAAACTAAAACGGCTAAAAGCACCAAGGGGGTGTTTGGTTTAGGAATTTTGGGGATTTTGATAGGTAAGTGATAGGTGTGTTTCTCAGATAACCATGTTTGGGAGGGAGTGTTTTCTGAAGATGCCTACCTAAATGTGATAGCAGGGTAAATGTATTTCGACATCAATTTCATCCAATAGATAGCTTTCTGGTTCCCACGTGATATATGATATTCATGGAAACCTACCAATCTGCTTTATTTGGTGATTGTCCAAAAGACTTGGGTACCCCCAGTTTAAGCGCGCGAAAGGACAAATTTCGGATCCAGAAGAATGAGTGCAAATGATATTGGGGGGGAACACCAAGATACTTTCGATGTTATTGTGCCTCAGAATACTTCGATGTTAGCCACTAATTATTGTGCAACTGGTATTGTTGTCCTTTTCCACCATTCACTTAATAAAAGGTTATTTTCGTAATATCAAAAAATTTCCCCATCTATATTTTACCTACATCCAAACATAGACTTTATAAAAGTTACCTAATTTCCCTATCAAAATTTTATCCAACCAAACAACTTTTTTTACATTTTCCTACCAAACTCATATTCTAACTATTTCCCTATCAATTACATTTCCCTAGTATTCATAAAAATTTATCCTCAACCAAACGCCCCCTAAGGATTTTTACCCCACACCAAATGGCCCCATTAAATGTACTATCTATTTAGACACCATCAATTATTGTTTTCCTTTTTATTTTCCAAAGAGCTTTGGATTTAAATGGTACTAGTATACATGGAATTATAGGTCTACATGTCTCTATGGTTAAGCAAAATAATAGATGTGAAAGAAAGAACTTGCTTCGTCTTGGGATTTGTGATATTCACATACTTAAATACCTAGCAAAGAGAGAGAGATAGCAAACAGACAAGTCACAACAAATTAACTGTAAGGAAGAAAATTGGTCGTGCATGTTTGCAGCGAAGGAGCATGCATAGGTTGCAAGGCTTCACGTGCTTTTTGTTGATTTCTTATGGGGCGTTTGGTACAAGAGATATTTTTTTTCATAAAAAAAAAGATTTTTGAGAATATTGGGAAACTTATATAGCCCAGGCAAGTAACGAAAAGTTGTTTGGTACGTTTGGTTGATTGTAAAATATTGATAGGAATATTAATAGAAATTACCAATTTACCAATAATTTTTTAATATTATAGCAATAATGAAGTAGACTCTTCCTCAAAGGAAGGTGCATTTTGGTCTCTTTTCATTAAAATCAGAATCTGGTTTCATGGTAAAAAAGAATACCATATATTTTGTGGGATAATTTTTTAGTTGTGTTTAGTATAAAATTGAAATGATGGGCAATTTTTTTCTGAGCTTTTTTTAGGATTCTATATACCAAACATGGTTAAAAAATATTTCTCACCCATTTTGCCATCATTCCAAACAAAATATTCATACCAAACAGTGGCGTAGTTACTCCTATGCCAGCAAGTGCCTTGGCACCTGCTTGGTTTTAAAAAACATTTCCTGTTATATATAAATATATAATTAATTATAATTAACTAAGATTAAATTTTTACTTTGGCACCACTTAAATAAATATAATTATATTTATGTTTTTCAATCAGAAAAATAAAATCCAATACCCAAACCCTTTTACCTAACCCATCAACTAAAATTATTTTCAAAGCCTTAATTTGTGACTTACAATTGCAATCATAATAAAGGCTCAAATTATTCTCAAAGAGGAGATGCTACTTACTTAAAATAATTTGTAGTGAAGGCTCAAATTACTCTCAAAGAAGAGATGCTACTGCAACTTATAAGATGATCACTTCCTTTAAATTTATCTTTAATTTATTTTTGATGAAAGAGATAATGAGCATCACTGAAATTCTTTTTCAAGCATTACAACAAAAATCTCAAGATATTTTGAATGATATACAATTAGTTTCAAGTACAAAGTAACTTATTCAAGAATTACGAGATTCTATCCTTGAAGATTTTTTCAGTTTAAAAGAGCATCGTTTACAATTTTAGGTATGCCTTTTCTATTATATTTTAAATTATTTATTAAATGTTATTAAGCATATATTTATTGGGATAGGATATTGTGACACACAAATAATGTTACGCACAATGTTACGACCACATCTTAACCGTTGATTTTCGCCAATCAACGGTTATCATTTATTGCGAATTAATAATTAATTAATGAGTTTGATTTGAAAAATGATAACCGTTGATTGGCGGAAATCAACGGTTAAGATGTGGTCGTAACATTGTGTGTAACATTATTTGTGTGTCACAATATCTTATCCCATATTTATTATATTTGTGTGTTTTCATATCCTTAGGACAATGCTTGGTCCATTACTTATTGGATAGGTTATTCTACCTACCATTTTTTCTGCCTATCTTTGCTTACCACTCTTCAATACCATTGGATCAGAATCTCAATTACATTTATTATTTATTTCTCTTATTAAGATTCTGATCTAACGATGTTGGAGAATGATAGGCAACGGTAGACGAATAAAATGGTAGATAAAATAACTTATCCCCTACTTATTATGCTGTGAGAGGAAAGTGAAATTCTTATGTTTGAAATGCTTATCGAAAAGGTTAGTTCCTTTTTATATGTTTGCTTTGATATATAATCATTGATAATTGTTCATTTGAATTTTCAATGTTACGTGATATTATTTAATACATAATTTAGATAACTATGTTAGAATTTATAGTAAATTTTTTTCTGATTAGTTTGTGTAATTATAATAAATATTTTAATAATTTAATATGCCAAAAAATTTTGGCACCACCTAAAATTTTGGTGTGGCTCCGCCACTGATACCAAACATCCCCTTAAGGCTTTGTTTGGGAGTTTGGAAGGGAAGTAAAGGAAGGGGATCCAAGGGAAAGGGAAGGGAAGGAAGGAAAAGTGTAACACCCACAAATTTCTAACAATTTTAACAACAATAAAATATTCCTATAATAGAGAAATTTTCAAAAAAATAAAATAGAAATATTATTTATTTATTTATTAAGATCTTATATCTAATGCGGAAGCTAATCTGAAACTAATTTGGGGAAATGTTACCGCCGCACCTGTACAGGGACAAGTGCAAGGCTAATTCTATTACATTCAAATAAAAATCTAAGACTATAGTTTTTTAATACATAATATTTATGACGGCTAGAAATCCTGAGTCGTATCCTCACTGCCCAGTGCTAATCCAATTCCTTGCCACCTGATTTACTGAAAATCTGCTCCCCCCGAAAGGATCATTGCAGTCAAACAACAAAAGTCAGCAAAGCTGATAATCCTAATCAAAACACAATTATATAATTCAAATATAATAATCAAACCAAAAATGTAATCACATAACAATGGAAAACATCAATTTAAATATTCATCATATATATGTATAATTAAATCAATTATTATCTTTATTAAATCATTTAGTATACTTAGTGGGAAGAGAACCATGGTAGAACCGGGAAACCCTGTCAGTCTACCATGTGACCCGGGTAACTCTGCCAGTCACAAATAATCAAATTGGCCATAATCAAAATATCTCTTCCTAGTGTGCACACCTCTTTCCAAAGTTGCTACGAGTATCCTGGGAAACTCTGCCAGACACCACTTTGGAAAGAACGGATAATATCTGTTCACATCGTATAAATTTATCGGAGGCATAAAGCCCAAAGGTTGTGTTCATCACTTTATGAGGTACCATCCCAAAGCTATCCTCCCACTATTAATTTATTACAATCACACACAATCAGGAAAAGTTCAATCTTGTCTCAATTACCATATTTTGAATATTTTTTTTTTTGGTAAGCTGGGTAAAACACACCACAGCACAAATTAAATAACTGAAATACGATGAGTTCTACAAATAGAAGCTAAATATGCATCAAACAGCAGACCAATTCCAAGGGGCGGGGAATTAAAAACACAAAAATCATCAGAATTAACATTCATAAAAGAAAAATTTGCCAGCCAATCCGCACAACAGTTTCCTTCTCTGAAAGTATGAACCAATTGAACTCTCCAATACTTTTGAATCCATGTCTGTAATCGAGAAATCAGATGATTCTCGCAGACTGCATCACCATCACTAGTGAGCAGAGCAATAGCTGATTTAGAGTCATTTTCTACAATAATATTTCTCCATCCATCTTCCCAAGCTAGTTGCAAACCCTTTAAAATACCCCAGAATTCTGCAGTAAGAGCATGACAACTACCAATTCTATAAGCAAATCCTTTTAACCATTGACCAGCATCATTTCTAATAACACCACCACAAGCTGCTAATCTTTGATTACCCTTAACCGCTCCATCAATATTAATCTTTACCCAATTGCTTCCAGGAGCCTTCCAACAAATCAAAGTATCCGAATGGGACAGGTTATTTTGAGCTAAATTAACCTTATGAAAAGCATCTTGTATATCTCTCACCTTGGCTATCACTGACTGAATCTTGTATTGATAATCATGAACCTGATTTGGATTGTCATGACTCCTTTCATTCCTCCACTTCCATGCAAGCCAGCAAGTCGTAGTAAACCATGTACACCAAGGGATATTATCCTTGAAAGAACTAATATGTGACATGTTTAATTCTATCTAATCCCATAAATTGGCAGAAAAGAAAGAAACCTGCATATCTATTGGTACCAAATTAGGGCACAATTTCTTCATATCATTACAATCTCTCAATAAGTGAATATAAGTTTCATTATGCTCCCAACAAATTGGGCAAGAAGCTGAACCCATATTATACTAGCTAAGGAAATTTTTTGTAGGAATTTTATTGTGAAGCACTTTCCAAATAAACAGCCTAATAACCTGAGGTCCCTTCCAATTCCAAATTTTCTTCCAAATAGGGGCCAAATCCTGCTGCTCAACTGCACCAGATAAAGTGGTATAAATACCCTTAACAGAAACTTTGGTATCACTTTTTAAATTCCAAAGCAAGTGGTCCATCCCATCATGAGGATTAGGAGGGAGCATACCACAGATGTTAAGCAGAACATCATTTGGGAGCCACCTTGAAAGCTTGTTTAGATCCCAAATTCCATTACTGTCTATATAATCAGCCACCTTCATATCCACCTCATCCTAAGGAATCGGACTTAAGGCTTTATCCATCAGCCTACCTGCATTTTTAACCCAATTATCCTTCCAAAAAAGAATATTATTACCATCACCAATTTCCCAAATCAAATGCTTCTCTAATTTATTCCACACCAAACAAATGAATTTCCACAGCCTTGAATCACTAACCCTGCTTTTAAATATATTTGTTCCCATTCTCTGACCTCCATATTTAGCATACAAAACCTGAATCCAGAGTTCATCATATTGGCTAAAAATAGCCCAGGCAATTTTTCCAACAAAGGCTTCATTCATTAAATTAAGCTTTTTTAATCCCAGCCCACCACTCTCTTTTGGCTTTGTAAGGGTTTCCCAACAAACAAAATGCATCCTCTTTTTATCCTCTGTATCCCCCCAAATAAATCTTCTCTGAAGTTTTTCAAGCTCATGACATACTGCAACAGGAATCTTATCACACTGCATTTGGAAAAATGGCATTGAAGCCAGTGTAGACTGAGTGAGAGTAATTCTCCCAGCTTGAGAGAGACACTTAGCCTGCCAGCTGTTCATCTTGGATTGAGCTTTTTCCACAATGCTAGCATAAACCTCCTTAGTTACCCTCCCATGCTTCATCCACACACCAAGATGCTTACCTACATTTCGAACCTTTTTAAACCCACACACTCCTTAGTTACCCTCTGCTGCAACATCCGGAGTGTTTTTGGAGAAGAAAATACTTGTTTTCTCAATGCTAATTTTCTGACCTGGGATCTCACCAAATAAATCTAGACATTTCAAAACAGTTTGTATTTGATGCGGGCTAGCTTCAGCAAACAACATTAGATCATCCGCAAACATCAAATGAGAAATCTCTGGCCCTCCATTTCCAACTTTAATCGGCTTCCACATACCCCCATCAACTGCTGTTTTAATTATATGGCTAAGCTTTTCCATGCCCATGACAAAGAGATAAGGAGACCCATTATCTCCTTGTCTAATTCCCCTAGTGGGATGGAAGTCATCAGTTATTTCACCATTCCATAAAACACTAAAATTAGCAGTTGTAATAGCAGCCATAATGATATGAATCAGCTTATCCGGAAGCTGAACCTCCTTCATAACTTTATTCATAAAATCCCAACTTACTCTATCATATGCTTTTTCCAAATCCACCTTTATAGCCATGAAAGGTTTTTTACCTCTCATTTTGTGCATAGAATGAATTAATTCTTGCACTATAACTATATTATCATGGATATTCCTAAGCCAAAACTGGCTTAGAGTGGAGAAATTATTTTGGCTATTATGCACTTCAGCCTATGCACAACAATCTTGGTTAGCAGCTTATAAATTACTGGACAAAGATATATGGGTCTAAATTGAGCCATATGAGCAGGATTCTGAACCTTTGGGATAAGAACAATAAGAGTAGCATTAATTGTAGCCACGAGATCAGGATTCTCCCAAAGCTTAACAATATGCTCAGATAATTGATCCTTCATTCTATCCCAATTAGTTTGAAAAAAACCAGTCGAAAATCCATCTATACCGGGTGCTTTGAGAGGAGCCATATCAAAAAGGACCTTCTTAATTTCATTCTGAGTAGGAAGCCTGGCTAACATTTGAATATCCTCTGATAGTAGAGATGACCACATAATCTGAGAAATTAACCACCTTCTATCAGTTTTCTCTTCTTTGAACAAACTAAGGAAAAAATTACAAGCTACCCTTTTAAGATCCTCGGGCTCCTCAATCCACTGATTACTATCATTCTTCAATCTTGCAATTTTATTCCCATTTCTTCTGATAATTGTATTCAGGTGGTAGAATCTAGTATTCCTATTCCCGTCCACAATCCATTGATGTCTAGATTTTTGAAACCACAACAATTCCTCCTCTTCCAAGACAGTGTTCAAATGCTGTTGTAAATTCTCTTCCTGTCACTTTAAACTAGAAGTATCATTATACAACCTTTGATTCTGAATCCTTTCAATCCCCTTTAAAATGTTATCTTTTCTTCTATTAATATCCCCAAACACTGTTCTATTCCACTTTCTCAAATCAAGCACTAGCCTATGCAGCATATAAGGCACATCAAACTCATTTAACCAATGATCATTAAGAAATTTTTGGAACTCAGGGTGTTGTTGCCAAGCAGCAATAAACCTAAAAGGTCTTTTCCCTTTCTGCTTACTGTTACCAAATAATTTAAGCAGCAAAGGATTGTGATCCGATTGAGTTCTGGGGAGATGAGCTATTGTAGCATCCTCAAAATCAATTCTCCAAGAGCTATTGGTCACAATTCTGTCCAACCTTTTATAGATTCTATCAAGATGCCCCCATTTTGGACCTTGCCAGGTAAATTTTGATCCTGAAAAGCCCAAATCATTCAGCTGGCAATCTTCTAGAATATCCTTAAACTGCTGACATTTTGAATAACTTGGAGGTGATCCACCTTTTTTTCCCCTAAGGCAGCAATTTCATTGAAATCTCCACCAACTATCCATGGCTCAGATCTCTCTCTACTCATTACTTTCAAATTATTCCATAAGCTTTTCCTTTGAGCTTCTCTTGGGCTAGCATAAATGGCAGTACATAAATTTTTTTCCCATTATTCAGAGTCATTCTAGTATGAATCCACTAATCCGTTTGAGCAATTGGATCCACTTTGATTTTAGATGATGCTCACATGATCCAAATACCCCCACTAAATCCTTGAGCTTCTTCCACACATTTGTTATCAAATCCACATTTCTTCATGATATTTAAACCAATAGAACTATTGGTTCTAGGTTCCAAAAAAAACCACACAAGAAATACTATATTGCCTCACTAGATTATTAAGGCACCTACTTAACTCCCCACTTGCAGCTCCTCTAACATTCCAAAAGAGAATAGACATAAATAAACTAAGAGTTGATTACAGGGTTATAGAGTACCTGTTTCTCCTCTTCCATGGGTGAAAAATTCCCACTTTGATCATCATGCACCTTCTGATTATCATCCACCCCATCTTGCTCCATCTCTTGAATTAGCGGATTAGGTGGTCTTGGTGGCTGGAGGATACTCATATTAGCTGCATTCTGATTAGCAACCAATGAGTCATTCACATTATCATCACTTTGCTGTCTTTGGATTGAAGGGACTCCATATTTGCGGAAGCCTTTCTGTTTTACTTCTTCAGTTTTTTTTCTTGTTGAGTTAGACTGCCGAGAATTGTTGCTAGAATCAGGTTCATTATTAGCCCCAGAAGTCTCCCCACTCGAGCCTTTAAAGCTACCATTATTGCTGCCATTCTTCATTATTTCACCATTTCTTCCAACAAGCTGGAAATCAGTCTTATTCTCCACCATCTTATACTCAGTCTTCAACTGTTTTTTTCTTCTTCTTATCATTTTTCCTGGGTTGAACATTTCTGCCCTGCTCATTAGCCTCCAATTCAACTATATCCTGCTCATCTGGAATTTCCTTCTCTGCATTTTCATTTTCCAAGATAGCATATCTTGAATTTGTTCCTCTTGAAAGATTAGATAACTGACTCCCCCTTGCTTTTTTGATGCTACTGCATTATTGTTATTTACTCTTTTTGGCTTGCTCACTAGCATCCAAGGGCCATACTTACTCTCAGCTTTATCATTCACCACCTCTTTTCCTTACAGCTCCTCTCTGGCCTCTTCTTTCTCTGTAATCTCCTTATTCATCTCCTCATTTGATCCACCCACTTCATGTAAGCATTTTTTTGGACAGCTTTCTACTCTATGACCATATTGGCCACATGAGTAGCAGACAAGATGAAGTCCTTCATACTCCACTTGCTTGATTCTGCCCTCTACCTTATACTCAGCTTGTAGGGGTTTGGTCAGATCCAATTCAACACACATTCGAGCAAACCTACCTCTAGCCATCGATGTTGTTGCTGCATCTACCTTAATGAATTTGCCTATCCAATTTTCGATTTCCTTCATCAGCCCTGAATTAACATACTCAATAGGAAATCCTGGTAATGTAACCCATTCTGTAATTCTATTAATTGCTGCTGGATAAGGTTGGAAGTCAGGCTCCCATGATCTAATAGCAAGATAGTGCTCCATAATTACCCAAGGACCCGATGTAAGAGCATGGTCTAAATCTTTTTGATTCGAAAAGCTAACCAAAAAGAAACCATTTTCTATATCAGTGATGAAAATATTTCCTTCTCTTTCCCATAAATTTTCTAAACATTTTTTCATGAAAGTCAAAGGCAACTTCTTACCAAATAATTTGACAATCAGGGCTTTTCTCCATGGTTTCCATGCCTTTTTCTTGAAAGCATCAGAGAGCTTGAAGTTCATCCGACCATCTTTATCTACTTTCCAGGTTACTTCAGGTTGTTTTTCCCCTTCATCGACCAACTCTTGATCCTCTGCCTTTTCTTCATCCTCTTCCAATTCTAGTTCCCCTTCCTCTGGCCACTCCTCATTGTGCCTCATCAACATTTCTTTGAAAGACATACCTTCTTCATCCACTCCTCCTCTCTTGGTGTCATTGTCTGATCATGGCTAAAAGGCTTATCTCCCCCTTTATACTTTTTTTTACTTCGCTGCAAAATATCAGCTTCCTCCGGCGAGATTGCATGACTTGTCTTCTCCGACATTCGAAACCCTAGCAGAGCATTGTTTGAAACCCTAGTAGAGTGTTTTTTGAATTACTGAATATTTATTCTTTAACTATTATCATTGCTGCTCAAGAGCATCATAATTTTTCAAACTATTCAAATATTCAATATAAGATCCAACTCATATCCATTATCATAATTCAAATATCTATCATAGTAAAGTCCAAATCCAACTATCATTTCATAATTCAAATCATATCAGAGTAAAGTCCAAATTCGACTATCATTTCATAATTCAAATCATATCATTTATCCATTATTTGAATTAATCCTATAAATTTATGAAACTCGTATCATTTATCCAACTCATATCATTAAAAAGTTATACCAAACATAATTTTGTAATTAATCCTATCAATTTCTAGATTTTACAATAATTTAAAATATCCTAAAGATTACATATAGCATATTCCAAATATAATTTCCTAAGGATTAAGATTTTATAATATATAACTACCTAAAGATAAGGACTATTCACAACAAAATTTATTTTAAAGATAACCTACAATTTCCTAGGGATTAGATTACTATTAATTAATCACAATCACACATAATCATAAATCATATATTTGGCAAATTTTCTTTAAAGGGTATCACAATTTTAAATCATAAATCTCATGATCATGAATCTCATATTTGGAAAGTATTATAATTTCAAAATCAATTGCAAATCATATATTAGGAATTTTTTTCATAATCACATAATAGTAAATTATTCTTTATTTCCATTTATTCCAAAATAATAATTCTAATATTTTTCCAATAAAATTTCTTAAATATCGCATGTAATAATTCGAATTTAAGAATCATGACAAACATCTTCATACAAAATTAACCTAAGAGGACCTAGGTTAGGATTACATATAATAAATTTCAAACAAAATTATAACCTAAGAGCACCTAGAGATTAGGATTACCTTGTCTCCGTGTTTGCTATCTTCTAGAATCTCAGGAAGAGAAGCAGTTGTGACCAAATTAAAATAAATAAATAAAATTTTGAGGTGAGAAGAGAGTAACGAGGGAGAAGGTGAAAAATACTTAGGATTGAAAGTGAAATGGTTTGGTTAGGCTAGGCCTCTATTTATAGTTGAAGTTCTGAGCTTGGGTATGGATTTCGTGCAATTATTTCTTTATTCTTCATTGATGTATCTGGCTCAGATATTGGCTTCATACACTATTTCCTTTTTATTCTTAATTTGCTATGGCTCAGAATATAGCTAACTTATTTGCTAACTCAAGGCTGACTCATGATTGCCTCATCATATCTAATCAAATTACTAATCAAACATTACTAATCAATTAATAATTCAAACAATCATAATTTATCACACATTATTATTATTACTACTAATTTACAATTTATTACTATTATAAATTAGTTGTATTATAAATTACTATCATTTTCCTGGGATATTACAAAAGGTAATTTAAGGATATTCTCTTCCCTTGTTTGGGAGTTAAAAAATTGTAAGGGAAAAATTGGAGAGTCAATGAGATATTTTTACAATTTTAACTTTTTTTAAATTAATATAATAATTATATTTTACAAATAAAATTAAGTTTAAAATTTCTAAACAAAATTATTTATGTATTTTTCAAACTACTAAAAAAGATCATATTTTCGACGAAAATTTTACGTAGCAAATGATAAAAATTCCATCAAAAAAATATTTTTCCATCGAAATACTTTTCATCGAAAGGCGACAGAAATTTATCCGATGAAATTTTATACAAAAATAAATTTTTTGTCAAAATTTACGACGGAATTTAGTTTCCGTTAAAAGTTTGGATAAAAAGATTTTTTGAATATTTTTTACGACAAAAGTTCCATCAAAAGTTTTGACGAAAAAAGAATTCACCAACAAATTTGATGGAAAGTTTTCAGTCAATTTTTTTTGATGAAAATGTGTCACAACGAAAATTTCCACTAAAAAGTTTTTGTCAAAAATTTTGAGGGAAATGTTTCTATAAAACTTTTGACGGAAATTAGATTCCGTAAAGAATTTTGACATAATATTTTTTTTTTGTCAAAATTACTTACAAAAATATTTTTCGTCGAATTTTTTTACAAAAATATTTTCCATCTAAATTTTTTGAGAGAAATGTATTCCGTTGAAAATTATGATAGAAATGTTTTTTGTCTAAAATTTTGCTGGACATATTTTCTGTAGAAAATTTTAGATGGAAATGTGTTTCGTCGAAAGTTTCAACGTAAATTTTTTTCGTCAAAAAATATGATGAAAATATTTTCGTCGAAAACTGTTGACGGAATTTAGATTCTGTTAAGAATTTTGACGATATTTTCAAAGGAAATGTGTTTCGTTAAAAATTTTGAGGTAAATATTGTTCGTCCAAAATTTTGACTAATATGTTTTTTGTCAAATATTTTAACGGAATTCAGATTTCGTAAAGAATTGTGACAAAAAAAAGTTTCTGTCACAATTTTTTACAAAAATATTTTTCATCACAAATTTTTACGGAAATATTTTTCGTTGAAAATTTTCGCTGTAAATGTGTTTCGTTGAAAATTTTGACGAAAATATTTTCCGTAAAAAAATTTGACGGAAATGTTTTCCGACAAAAAAATGTACTTAATTGTTTTCGGTAAAAAAAATTTTATGGAAATATTTTCTTTGAATAGTTTGACGGAAATATTTTCATTAAAAGTTTCAACCAAATTTAGATTATATCCTGAATTTTGACTGAATTTTTTTTCGAAAAAAGTTTATGTGAGTGATTATGGCCAATTCTTGTTTCGTTTCTATTTTTGATGTAATTTGATTTTCGTCGATAAATTCTGTCGGTATTTGATATTTTTATAATAATGTCACATTTAAAAATGATTCATATTTATGTAATTTTCACATTTTAATGTTAAGGTTAGATAAGTAATTTTTAATATTTTCCTCCTTAAACCCCCCAAATTGGGGGAACTTTAATTTTAAGGGTGGGAAGAGTTTTGGAGGATTTTGCAAAAATCCTCAACTCCTTTCCTTCATTTTTTTAAGAGTAAATATCATTTTTGGTCCCTGGCAATATCCACGAAGCCCTTATTGGTCCCTAGCAATAAAAAAAGGACATAGTGGTCCCTTAAATTACAAAAAAAGGTCACGTTAGTCCTTTTGTTAAATCCCATCCAAGGCCCAACTAATGGTGCACACTTGGCGCGTTAGTTTGCTGACGCGGATTTGAGTGGTCCACCGTGGATGTTGAGATGACGACGTTTTGATAATCGGTTGCATCTTCATGGTCGTGTGGACACCTGGCCTAGCATCAGTTGCATCTCCAACGCCCTTATTGGTCCCTGACAAAACTACGGGGCCTTTTTTGGTCAATAACTAAAGAAAAACAGGGATATGAAATCAGAGGATTTCTATGCAACCAAATTTGTCAAACCAGAAGACATGGATGTACAACAATCTGAAGTTCAGCTTTCTAAATCATGAAATCATGGTATGACACTTATTGTTTCAAACGAAAGTGCAATAATTCAAACAACATATAAGCTAAAACTTGTTGTATACCAAACATAGAAGCATGTCCCTAGCTTAAATGATAAGACAGCTTAAACAATGCATACAACATTGCTGCTCTACTTTAGACTTTAGAGAAATAGAACTGACTAACATGCATATCTTCTCTATTCACTTTTACTGCCATATTTTTACCAACAAACACATTACTTGTTAATGATGAGAGTCTGCAGAAGTGCATATACTAAATAACATAGCTAGTTACAATTTGGCAAAAATACCCCCTTCTTTTTTCAACAGAAAAATTTAAAAGTTATTCTATGAGTAGGATAGATAAAGGAGAATATAAAAATGAAACTTACAGAAAGTCAAGAACAAAAAAAATAATACCATGAAACCCTCAATCTCTCAGTCAATTCATAGTAAAAAGAACCTTCAAGAGCTAAGCCAAGTGAACACTTTCATTTTCACCCCAAATTAAATGTAAATTTGATTTAATTTTTAAAAATACTAGCATCCTCTTAAACTTACATACACCCAGATCCAGAAAGCATAGAGCATAGTGTCACAACCCTTCACTTCCCCTACCAAAGTGTCATCCATCTGTTCAGCATAAAGAACTGGCCCCTTCTTCATCCAACGGTTCAGATGGCAATCCGTGTCAGCCTTGCCCAAACTCCTTGATTGGTTCTACCCAACCATCACACATCGCGGACGATGTTGTGTCTCAAGGGGAGAGGGCTGTAGTGAACCTAAATGAACTACAAGACCTTATTCCTGGAGTCACCATTGACCACAAGCCCAAGAGGAGTATTTTGAGGCCCAAACGATTTGCTGATTTCATAATGGACTGAGACCGCTTATTATTTTGTGCCTTGCCTTTTTAATTCAATTGTTACTTGGACGGGCAAAAAAATTAATTTAATGCTTTTTAATAAATTAATTACGCATTTATTACAATTTTGGAAATAATTACACATTTATTGCACAATAAAACGCCCAAATTGGGCGTCACTCAAGAGGCAATCAAGCCTAATTTAGGCGTAACTCATCAAGTGTTGACACGTGTCATATTTTTTTCCAAAAAAATAATAATTTAATCATAAAAAATTCTGAAGGCCATAACTTTTGACTCGGGTATCCAAATCAGGTAATTCTTTTTTGATTTCACATAACTTTTCGAGATCTACGTAATGACATCTCATTTGACATATTTTATTTCTCACAAACACAATTTTAATTTACAAGAATGGTATTATAAGAGCGGTTAAACCGAGAAGCCTTTAAGTTCTGGGTTTGTGATTTAATATAAAAAATTAAATAAAATTTTGATTTGTGATTTAATTTTTTTTTATAATAATATTTTTTATTAAATCAAAAATTTGGTTTGTGATTTAAATTAAAAATAAAAAAAAATTATTAATAAGGAAAACAAAATAAAAATTTGATTTGTGATTTAAACTAAAAAATCAATTTGAAAAATCTGTAGAAATAAAGGAAATAATTAAATAAATATTCTAAATCTATAAAGAAGGAGGATATTATTTTTGAAATTAATGATTAATGCTATAAGCTTCTGGGTTATTATTCGTGCTCTAAAATTAATGATGGTTTATTAATGTTTTTCAAAAATAAAATTACCTAAATTAGGCGTGATTGCCTCTTGATTGAAACTCAATTTAGACGTGATTGGTGACGTGTCAAGTGTTGACACGTGTCACATTTTTAAACTCAGAAGACTCTGAGACTGAGTTCTGCGTTTGTGATTTAATATATAAAAAATCAAGATTTGATGTGCGATTTAAATTAAAAAATAAATTTTTTATTTTTATTATAAAAAAATTTGGTTTGTGGTTTAAATTAAAAATAACAATTATTATTAATAAGGAAAACAAAATAAATATTTGATTTTTGATTTAAACTCAAAAATCAATTTTTAAAAATCTGCATAAATAAAGAAAATAATTAAATAAATATTCTAAATCTATAAGAAAGAAGAATTACCTAATTTAAATTTAAATTATTTTTGTGAGAAATAAAATATATCAAATGAGATGTCATTGCGTAGATCTCGAAAAGTTATGTGGAATCAAAAAAAAAATTACCTGATTTGAATACACGAGTCAAAAGTTATGGCTTTCAGAAGTTTTATGATTAAATTATTATTTTTTGGAAAAAAAAATGACAACTGTAAATTAGAAATAGTTATAATTTATTGGATCAAAATTACACCCGTTGATTTTTGTCCATCAATAGTAATAATTTATTGGATCAAAATTATTAATTAAATAATAATAAATTTGGCCCATTAAATTTGACGGAAATGTAAGATGATATAAGGTTATAACCTTTTTAAAAGGATTGTTTTCCCATAGAAAATATAGAAATTGTTGGACATTCTTTTCTCTCTATTTTTTCTCTCGTCTCGATCTTCTTCTTTTTCTCTTCATTTGAAACCCTAACCTTACAGTGCTCCTGTCCGTGGCTCCGATCGTTCAACCGGTGCGTGTTTCTCTGTTTCGAGAGGGTTTTGTTTATTATCTTTCTTAACATGAATTGATGGCTAATTACTGATTGCAAACCTTACTACAGAACCCGTTTGGATGACTTTTTTTTCTTCAAAAGCAATTTTTTTTAAGAAAAAAAAAGCACTTCTCGAAAAAAGTCTATTTGGATGCGTGCTTTTAAAAAAAAGCAGAAATCATAAAAAAAAAAAAAGTCAAAAACCTACTTTTTTTTTTTTTTTTTCGGAAGCTAAAAACTTTAGCTTTTAAGAAAAACAGAAATCAAAAGCCAAATGTTTTTTTCAAAAATTAAATATTTTTTTAAAAATCTAAATAGCGGTAACTTTTATTGAAAATACTTTTAAAACAAGGAAGTGATGAAAATGACTTTTATAAAAAGCCAATACAAACGAGCTCTCTATAGTAGTTGGACATCCTATTTGGTCAAATACCTAGCGACAAACTCCTATGTTCCTTTCATTACAGTATTTCTGAACAAGTTCCTGGATAACAAACCCAAGGGTTTTTTTATTGAATGTTCTAGCTCTTTACTTATTGCAAACCTTATTATGTTCTAGCCTTGTGATTATTAGTGGTCCTGTTTTTTCAGTGCTGATGTTTATTCCGAATTGAAAGAATTTTATCACATTACATTTGCTTTGTGTAACAAAAATATGAGAAGGTGAAAAATAAGATGGAGGTGTTGTTGATATTAATTGAAGCAGCTCTTGATTTTTTTAATTTTTTTCTAGTTTTTAGTTTTTTTTTTTTTTTTTTTAGTTCTTTGAATTTGCCTCTGTTCTTGACAATGCACCATAACCTGATATTTACTGTAAAATCTGCAGTTGGTATGGATCACGCCAGAGTTCACCCTAAGGTTCTACATTCTAATGCTACATGTCATAAGTGGGCTCTTGGAGGTAATCTGGGCATGTTTGTATTAGTGGTTAATCATTTCAGTGATATCGAGTGAATTTATATTCCTCCCTTTGGTTCTTAGACATTTATTGTTATTTAGCATGCTTAGATTGATTATTTTTCTGCAGCTTTTGCTGAGCTTTTGGACAATTCATTGGATGAGGTATGCCTCACTTCACTTGTTTTATTAAGTACTGGTTGTGATTATTTCCCTTATTTACTTCTTGAATTTTGACTTCAGGTTTGTAATGGAGCTACATATGTTAATGTAGATATGCTTGAAAGTGAGAAAGATGGCACCAGGATGTTGCTGATTGAAGGTATTGTCATTTAAGAATTGTTTACTTAATAGATCTATGGAAAGAAACAAAATGTAGAAGATTGATAATTCTGATGATTTGTTTTGGTAATAGAAAGGGATAAAAAAGAGGATTATGCTTTATTCACTATTCTGTGTGCAAGAATACCCAGTAGGATTTCATAGAAATATGTGGCTTTTATTCTTCCATGAATTTTTTTTTTTGTCAATTTATATTTCTGATCTGTTCAGAAATTCTTGCATAAAATGTTCAATGTTTGTTGGGACCTTCCTTGTCTTAAACGAGTACATGATGGAATACGATTGGCAATTTAGAACTCATTCGGATTCCTTTAAATTTCTAATCCCACCTTTATTTCATCTATAATTTGTTTTCTTTCTTTAAATTGATATCCAAAGTACAATCAGCACGGCACCTTTTTTTCATTAGAAGCAGTATTTCTAATGTTACATGATAAGAATATTAGAAAAGATTTAAAAATTTGATTTATGAATGTCTTGTGAGTAGAGTCCGAATAGAAGATTTTATACTCTCCCTTCTTTTTTCTGTTTTGAAATCTAAAACATTGTATTGTTGATTGTTATTTCAGATGATGGTGGTGGGATGGATCCTGTTAAAATGCGTCAATGCATGTCGCTGGGGTATTCCGAGAAAAGCAAATTGGCAAATACAATTGGACGATGTAAACCTTTAGTTTAGGGGAGAAGATAAATCTTGTTTAATATTTCATTTCAGAAGATAAATCTTTTTGAATATTTCATTCCAGAGAGTATACTGATGTTTTAGTGTTTATGTTATAGATGGAAATGGCTTTAAAACAAGTACCATTAGGCTCGGGGCTGATGTAATTGTATTCTCCCGTTGTCATGGGAAAGATGGGAAGAGGTTTGTTTAACTTTCTTATTGTTTCATTCAATTTTCTTTCCAAGCTGGAGATGTATTCTGCATGTAGAGAGAATTAATTTCTGAATTAGTAATTTTAGTATTTGTTATATCTTTCTTGAAGTAACAAATAGTTGGTGTTTTAGTATTTGTTGGCTTTAGGATGCTCGTTTGCATATACCGAGGTCAAGTATTTATACGTATCACTATTAGCAATGCAATGTAATGTTAACTTCTCATTGCAGACATTGAATAATTGTTTTATTCATAAGTTAAAATTATATGAAGTAAATAGGTAACAATCTTTTTGCAAAAATAATTCAGGGTAAGATTACATAAAGCTTTCCCCTCTCCCTTACCCTCTCAAGTTGGGGTTTCATGGAATTTTTTTTTTTTTTTTTGTTTAGTAATTCTTCCTTTTACCGCATTAAAAAGACAAACGAACTGATATCGTTTATTATTTGTGGCTCTTGGTGGAAGAAGTTTTTGTAATTGTGAGAAGTGTGCTTACATTATGGGTGCAATTTAAAATGCTTCATTTTGAAAAGTTCCTTGTTTGCTGCACTCTGATGGTTTTGTAATTTGTTATTGTTCGGAGAAACAAGTGTCCATTTATATTTTAGGTTACCTGGTCTATCTTTGGCACAATCAATAATTGTAGAATTTTCATTAATAACTATCAGCGTTTATGGTCATGCTTGAGGATGAATTTGTTATATTCGTATTTCAATAACCATTGTTTATCATGGCATGCTTCTCTATCTAACTGGGTGATTTGGACATTGTTATTAGCTCTACACAAAGCATAGCCTTGCTGTCTTACACATTTTTGAGGAGTACATGGAAGGATGACATTGTAGTACCCATGGTAATTTGTACTATTTCCTTATTTGTTTTAATTTACACGCACACATGTACGCTCACCTTAATTTACGCACTCACGTGGACACACGTAGCCACATCAGTAATTGCAAGAGGCCTTGCGCCTGTCAATTAATGAACTTTATCTTTTGAGGTATTATATAATTATAGTTTACACTATTATATTGAAATAGTGAATTAATGGGAGAGTCTAATTTATCTACTCAAGGATTGTCGAATTCCCATGGACATATGTTACATCTTAATTCTAGATTTATCCTTGATCACCGTAGCAACTGTGCTTGCAATTAATTATCTTATTTTCAGCTTTAAGGTTTGTGTTATCACCAACAAAAATAATAATTTGATTCATTAGTAACAAATAATGGGATGGGGTGGGATGTTTGTAGATTGGATGAATCTATTTCTGTGAGAGACATTCAAGGTTGAGAAGGTGTTTTCTATTGAATTTGATTATTTGAATTTATGTTCCTCTAACATGCATCTAAATGTTGTTTATACTGAAATGAAAGCTGGACTATGGAAGAGATGGACGGGAATGGAATAGTATGATACGAACTTCTCTGGAAGATTGGAATAAAAATGTTGAAACAATAGTTCAATGGTCGCCATTTTCCAATGAGGCTGATCTACTTGGTCAGGTAATCACTTGCTATTTGAGTGGGTAATTGATTTCACATCTTTTTCTTTTCTGACATTTCCTCTTCTGGGTTTTATTGCCTAATTTAATGAGTTGTCAGGTTATATATTTGTATGTCGGTTAACTGTTGTTGTCTTACTCTAATACAATTTTCAGTTCAACCTGATGAAAGGTCATGGTACACGAATAATCATATACAATCTTTGGGAGGATGATCAAGGTCAGCTAGAACTTGATTTTGATGCAGACGCACGTGTATGTCTGATTGATGACTGAATCATATTATCCTCCACACTCCCCTCCCCGTCCTTACAAAAGAAAAAAAAATATCCATTTATTTTAAACAAATTTTGACATGTTTATGTTTTGTGTCAGGATATTCAAATAAGAGGTGTAGATCGGGATGAGAAAAAAAGACAAATGGCTGAACAGTTTCCCAACTCTAGACACTTCCTAACTTACCGACATTCACTAAGGGTAATTCAAGATTATTATTATTACTATTATTATTTGTTTCAGACATCAGCATATTATGTTGTTTCTTGTATTCCTGGTCTGTAAGTGTATATGTTAATTAAGTAAAGGTTTTCAAAGTTGAAACCTTGAAAATGGAGAATTAATTAGACATAGACTCTAGAAAGAAAACTTATTTAAAGTTTGATCAAAAAGATTTAGTTCAATTTCATATTTAATATACACGTGAATCTGCCTTTTGTGTGTGTATTATCATATTTCTCGTGATTATTATTCTTGTCTATCCAGAGTTATGCCTCAATTTTATACCTGAGGTTTCCACCGGGCTTCCGAATTATTCTTCGAGGGGAAGATGTTTTGCATCACGATATAGTGAATGATATGATGATGTCTCAGGAGGTGAAATACAAGCCACAATCGGGGGCTGATGGGATTCCAAAGGATTCAAATGTAATGTCGATTTAATTTAAAGTTTGATCTTCCTAACTTGCAGCAGATTGATTTCATCTAGATCTTATGACAGATGGTTGCTCTTGTTACTATCGGATTTGTCAAGGATGCAATTCATAATGTTGATGTTTCAGGGTTTAATGTTTATCACAAGAATCGACTTATTAAGGTGGGGTTTGTAGTTTTTTGGTTATTTTATCTTGTATCTGAAGAAGTTCATCCCCCTCTCTTCCCTTTTGAAGTTTTTGTGGTCCAACTGCTTTTGAGATAATAAAGAATATTTTCTCAGTTGTTAACTTGCGTCTGTTGATTTTAATCTATAATTGGTCATTTGACATAGACATATATATATTTGTACTGGCATATTTGTACTGTTGTTGCACTTTATCTCCTGTGTTTTTGTTAAGGTTCATCCATGTCGATTCGATTCTGTTCGTAAAATTGTTTGCTGTGTCTGTTTTCAAACTGGCTTTTTTATGAGGAGTTTCTTTTGAATTAAATTAACATTTATTTGTTTGGTTGGAATTTGAAAATTAAATGAAAAACTCTAGATATTCACTTTTGTTCAAATAATCAAGACTTCCTTTGAACTACTCAGAAGCGTTAGTAGTTTTTTGTTAGGGGGATTAAGTTCAGAAGCTGTTTTATGATAAAGCAATCAATGTGGACTTTCCCTTTTGGTGGATTCTTGGACTTGGGGGAGTTAGGTTCAGTTTGTAGAGGTCCAAACGTTGTCATTAGAGTTTATTCTTACTGGTGGTTTTCATGATTGTCAGCCATTCTGGAAGATCTGGAATCCAGCAGGAAGTGGTGGGCGTGGGTTCATAGGTGACACTTTTTCCTGTGCTCTTTTGAGATCCTCTTATCAAGTTGACTATACTCATTTAGGATATGGTTCATTTCCATTTGCAGCTGTGTTGGAAGCCAACTTTGTTGAACCTGCTCATGATAAGCAAGACTTTGAGCGTACATCAATTTTATCAAAACTGGAGACACGACTGATACAACTGCAGAAGAAATATTGGTGATTCTTTATTCTCCATTGGATTATTCATGACAATTGTTTGAATAAACTATGAAGTATTTTGACTTTACTAATTTGTTATTTTCTTCTTTATTTAGGTACTCTAACTGCCGTGAAATTGGTTATACTTCCAATCCAAGTAAGAAACAAATCAGCGGCTCTGTCAATAAAGGTATGATATGAGGCCTTACTTTGTTGTAATTTGATACATGTGGTGCTTTCTCGTGGTGAGTGAAATCCTATTATGGATGACCTTGTGATTTCTACAAATGTATCTTGTTTTGTAGAGACACCTACCTGTTATGTTCCAGAATCATCTCAATCAAAAAGGAAATATTCTGCCACAGATGGCAAGGGAACAGCGTTGGCATCAGACAAACTGTGTTATAATTCGAATCAGAAACGGAGACGAAAGGAACCAGAAAGATATAGTGCATACATAAATAGTCGTTTGTCAGCCTCTCCTAAAAGTAGGATACAAAGTTCATCTGAACAATCCTCATCTTGTGATGATATCAGTGATCAAATTAAGAAACAAGCAAAAGGTGGTAATCAAAAGACATCTAATGCTAAAAAGTCATTTGAAAATGAGAATGAATGTTTTCGAGAGACTACATCAAGTGGAAAAACCTTGCAGTCCACACGAGAATCTAAGCTGAAGGTCATCCATATCATCATCTCTCTCTCTATTTCTCTCTGTCTTCTTTCTATTTTTTCTGCCAGTATACATACTTACATTGCAACTTGAGCAAGTGCTGGTGATATGTGAGGCTTGAAAAGGGTGGATTTAGAAATCTACTACTTTTACAATAAATTTGCTGCATTTTATCAGAAGAAAGGCATGAAGAAAGAGTGACTGAATGGATGAAAATAATAGAAAAACGAGGATTTTGTAAACATCCAAACCGACAGAGCTTAGGTTTATTTTTTGAGGGGTCGGGGGAGGTCCTGGGTGTCAGGTTAAAGCAATGGTCTTTATCCATTGCTGAACATTAAACATTGAGAATAGATGATTACAAGTTTTGATATAGTGACCCCTAAGATGCTCCAAGGCGCCCTGCCCTCAGTACTGTGTCTCAGCTCATTGCTGGCGTGTGATTTGCTTTTTTAAAATATTTAGAACCAGGTTATAACTAACACCAATAGGAAATTTAAACTAAAATAGATTTGACCTATATAACATGTTCTTGTGATTCAATTAGATGTTAGAATGATTTTCTGTCAATCTCTTACGAGAAAGTCATCAAACATAATGGGTAATACAAGGCATTGAGGATTTTATTTAATGGAATTTGTTTACAATATGGGCATCTCAAAATGACTTTTGGTAGAGCTGATTAAAAAAACTGCTTCATGACTCTGGCCTAGATGGCTAAGAGCTTAAGATGCATTTTATCTTGACATTTTTTTTTCTTGTGTTATTTGGCAATGGATCCTAAAATGTGTTTGAACTGCAGGTACAAGATGTTAGTGATGGCGAGCAACCACTATCTGATGCTGATTTACAAACTCTGGAGAAGTTAAAAAAGGAGAAACGTGAGCTGAAGGAAAGGTATGTTGTAATTTTATAAATTTCACTGCAAACCTTGGTTTCTTTATTGAACCTAATTCATTGACTCTTATCCTTCTTTTTTGTGCTTTTGGGTTATAGATTAGAGCGGAAGGAGGAAATTTTGGGGGCAGTATTGCGGGCTATGCAGTGTGATAAAGACTGGTGTAAATCTCTTGAAACTCAGGTTTGGATCATGGCCTTTTGTCTTTTAGACATCTGTGTTAGAAATAACATAATAGCTTGGTTTGATGATGGCCTTTTCGTTTATAAGTGAAATGGTTACGGAGAAGCATAGTGATATTTCACTAAATTAAACATTAATAATTTCAAAATTTTAGCAAAATATTGTACAGTCCATCGTCAGCAATGTTTGGATACTAAGGATCATTTTGAAATTAAACAATGATTAATTACATTCAACTTTAATAAAGTTATTAACCCTCCCATCGATGCTCTGGTAATGGCACCGAAGGTCCAAATAACAATTTTAATTTTAACAAGTGTTTTGCCCATCCCAAACAACATTCTCATCTCTACAGCACTAAATACTCTTGTTAGCACTATACAACCTAACATTCGGTACATAAAGTTTGTGTCTCTGGCATTATGATTGTTTGGTAAAACTTTCCTTTGAGCTTGAGAGTAATAGAAATGTAATTTGCAAATTTGATGTCTAAATCTTGGTTGAGGTGAATATCAATATTAAAGATGTTGTAGATTCAACTGAAACCAAATAGGAGGAGGACAATGAATATGGTACTCGATGAATTTATCTAACCCCTAAAATTGCTTTGTCCATTTTAAATTTAATTGCATATTTCTTAAAATGTCTCCTCTTCTTTGTCAGCTCGAAGCTGTAGAAAAAAAGATTGAAGATTTGAACAAAGAACAAGGAGCTCTTCTTCAGGTTTTGAAGAAAAAAATTTGAGAAAGAAGCTTCAGGTTTCCCCCCATTACTTGGTGTTGATTCCCTTGACACGTGAAGATTCAAATTATCATCAAGCATTGTTAATTAATTTTTAATTTAAATGGTCCATTTACTTGATTAGATTAACTGTAACAATGCTACTCATAAATTTGTGTTGCTTATGCTAGAACAAAGATCTTGTTTAGTTGATCAACTATGAATGATTTAGTGATACCAAGGTTGTTAAAAACGCGTTTTAAAGCGTAAAAACTTCGCTTTTACGTTTTTTTGGGGGCAAAGCGTTTTCGTTTTGGGAAAAAAACGTTTTACTGGTGAAATCGTTAAAAACGTTGCGATTAAACGTGAAAACGTAAACACGCAATTTTGATTTCTGAAACCAAAAAGCCCCAAATAAAAAATCCCTAGATTTCTTTTATTCCTTTCTTCCTCTTTTGTCTCTAATCTCCATCTGAACTTTGAAGTCGTGGGTGGTGGGCTCGTGCGGCAGACGCAGACCAACTGGGTCTAGTAACTAGCGACTCATTTCTTATTTTGGTGAGTATATGTTATCTTGTATTGTTTGATTTGGTTACTATGTGGACTTACCCACCAAATAAAATTTTGTGTAAGAGGTAACCTAGTTTTCTTAATTATGTGGACTTACCCACCAAATAAAATTTTGTGTAAGAGGTAACCTATTTTTCTTAATTATGTGGACTTGCAAATGTATATATATGGTGGCAGGTGACCTATTTTTCTTAATTATATTTATATATATATATAAATATTTATATATAATTTAATTTTATAATATAGGTAAAATTTATGTTTTGTATTACGATTTTACGTTTTACGATTTTACATTCGCTTTCCGTTTCTACGTAAAAACTCGTTTTGACAACCTTGAGTGATACCATTGTGGCAGGTAGGGTTGTGCATGGGTCAGGTCGGGTCAGGTTTTTGTGCCGACTCGACCCAACTTGGTTTTTATAGGTCAGTTATTTTGACCCGACCCGCATTAATTTGATCAAAGTCAGGTCTGACTTGGTTTGGATTTTTTTGAACTAGATCAGAACCGGGTCGGATCTGACTTGACTTGGTTTCTGCTTGGTTTCAGAAGTGGGTCAAATCCGACCTGGTCCGTTTTTGACTTAGTTTTTTCACAAAATTTCGTCGAAATTTCTACGTTGCAAATGTCAAAAATTGTCACAAAATTATTTTTTCGTCGGAATACTTTTTTGTCGAAAAGCGACAAAAATTTTTCTCTTATGAAATTTTTTACAAAAATAAGTTTTCTATGGAATTTAATTTCTGTCAAAAGTTTTGACAAAAATGATTTCCTCCATCAAATGTTTTAAACGAAAAAAGAATTCCATAAAAAATTTTGACAGAATATTTTTCGTTCAAAATTTTGATAGGAATGTGTTCTGACGAAAATTTCGACGAAAATTGTTTTGAGGTAAATGTTTCATTCGAAACTTTTAATGAAATTTAGATTCTCTAAAGAATTTTGACAAAATATTTTTTCCGTCAAAATTTTTTATCGAAATATTTTTTGTCAAAAAATTTTGCGAAATTTTTTGACAGAAATGTGTTCCATTGAAAATTTTGATGGAAATGTTTTTTTATCAAAGAACTTGACAAAAATATTTAGTCGAAAACTTTCGATGGAAATGTGTTTCGCTAAAAATTTCGACGAAATTTTTTGGTCAAAATGTTTAACGATGGAAATGTGTGACCTTGTTCTTGGCTTCTTGAGCTTCAAGAAGCCACCTTTTGGCACAAAGGGACAAGCTTGAAGTGTATTTTCATAGCCTTGTGAAGTCAGAACCTTGGGGTTGCATTGAAGGCTTCCTTTCTGCTTCATTTTCGGAGTTTAGAGCTCTTGAGGTGAGCCATGATCACCTTAGTGTCATTTTGAGGCCTAAAGCTTGTTTAATCAATTATAATGAGGAACTTTAACCATTTGAGTAAAGGAATCTGTTTTTGGGTTCATAACATGTTGGTGGTTATCTGTTTAGGGAGTCATTGGACTCCCAATCGCTTTTGGATCCTTAAATTTGGGATTATGCAGAAGTTGGCTCGAATTTCTGCATTCTGTTGAAGAAGTATTCGAATACTTTTCGTGTAGTATTCGAATACTTGTTCATGGTAGTCGAATACTCCTTGTAGCAGTATTGGGATACTTTTCTGAGAAGAAAAGTATTTGGACACCTTTGAAGAAGTATTCGGACACCTTTGAAGAAGTATTCGAATACTGGAAAGTATTCGAATACAGTAAGGTTTAGTATTCAGATACTTGAGTATTCGGATACTGGGGGGAAAGTATTCAGATACTTGGTAGTATTCTCATACTTTAGTGAAAGTAATCGAATACTTTCTGGAGAGCTGGAGTATTCGAATACTACTCGTGGAGTATTCGAATACTTCCTACAGAAACAACGTGTAATGAGTTAAAATGAGTAGGAAAGACTTAATCACTTAATGTAATCTGAGCTATGATTATTGATGATTAATTATGGTATGGGCAGATTGTGATTGTGCTGTTTGTGGGCCTTGAGCTTGTGTGAACTCTTGGCATTGGATAGTTAGCTTGCAAGGTAAGCTTTCGTGTCCTCGGTTTAGCCATGTTGTGGTTCCACCATGTCCCATGGGGGTATGGTTATATGCATGTTGTGTTATATGTTTTGGATATTTGAAATGCTGTTGAGCTTTATGTGTAATGGCTTTTAATATGCATGTTTTGTTCCATCTTGACGGTAAGCCTGAGTATGTGGCGTCATACAAGACGGTGATCCGGGGTGGATGCAAGTAGCATCTTGCACTATTTGTGGGTATTAGACGTATATAAATCCTGCATTTCTCTGGCCAGTAGAATAATATTGACACACATGACATGATTATCTGCTGCAGTGCACTGTTTTAGAAATGATATTGATGATCTGCTTTTGAACTTATATTGCACATGTAAGTGAGCTTGGGGTGGAAGATCCTTGAGGACCCCTTGCCTTACTGAGATTTCTTGTTTAGAGATCTCACCCCACGTTTGGGAATGCTTATTTCAGGTTCAGGTAGTATGGGGACTGATGCCTTTGGCGGCAGGAGGCCAGAGCTTAGTTGATGTTTAGTGTTGTTCATATTATGCTGGCATGACTGGATTGGATGCTGTTTATGCTTTCCGCCATTATCTTTATGTTGCTATTGAGTTGAGACTTTCGTTGGGCTTTGTTGCCTTATTTGGGTGAGCATGAGAATTGTCCATGCCACTATATTGTTAGTACTTTTGAGTTGAGTTGTATAAACTGCTAGATGGTCCGGTCTACGTTTTGTAGTTCCGTGACTAGAGACTCATACTTATGTTATTTATTTAATGAGGTAATTCAGTTAGCTGTTTATTGCAATATACATACAGGCGATGTTTTGAAAATGGTTAAGTAATCAAGTTGGTAATGATTAATGACATCATAATTGAAAAGAAAAAGATATTTCACAATTTTAATTAAGCGCAGCTTAATACAATAACATGATAACATTACCGGATATATACGGGGTGTTACATTTATGGTATCAGAGTAATGGTTCGAGGGAAAAGCCTGTATGTATTGCAATAGCTAGGATGTTTGGTTGCGTCTGTCTTGTGTGTTTACTCTGTCGAATTTTATTATGATAATGCATATGTGATCACATTGCGTGGGCCTGGTCAACTCATAATTTGTGTAACTTGTGCAGAGTCATGGTAAGGTCCGGGAGAACACGAGAGACTTCTGAGGATCCACCCGATCCTATCCTGACTGCATTGGCTGAGATGCAGGCGGCTAGGTTAGCCGATCAGGAGGCCACTAGATTGGCCAACGCGGCAATGATGGACGTTGTTCGCGAGGCGAACCGGATAGCCACAAAAGAGGTTCGTGAAGCGAACCGGAGGACCACTGAGGATGTCCTCGAGGCGAACAGGATAGCGAACATGACGAAAAAAATATTTTATTTACGAAAAAAAACAGCATGGGATTATCTCAGCCTTTAGAATTTTTTATTTACGAAAAAAAATATTTTCAAAAGAAGTAACTTTTCAAACTATCCTCTAGTGTGAACAGAAAGATGAGAATGAAGGGGAAAACGACACGTCAGCAAACTTTCCAAAGTTTGGTTCTCTTTTCTATATAGTAAGATTTTAGAGAAAGAAAGAAAGAAACGCGTTTTAGCCTCTTTTAACATTTTTTTAAAAATATCTATTAACTAAAAGCGTTCACTTTTTCTGTAGTTACTGCAGATAAGTTATCTGCAGTAAGCCCAATTCGACGTCGTTTTGGGGCAGAAATTATGGTGTTTTTGTAATTTTAATTTATTTCAGGGTTATTATAGTCTTTATAATTATAATTTTTAATATTTCAATCTCAAAACGACGTCGTTTTGGAAGTAAATGCAGATAACTTATGTGCATTAACTGTAGAAATATTTTTCTGTAACTAAAATCTATCAACACTGTTTGAGGAAAATTGCTTCGTTGGGAAAAAAATTTCGGTCAAATTCTTCAGGAATCCCACAAATTTTTCCCTATTTTCTTTTTATAATGGAATCTATTTATTTTTATGTGACTATATGAGTATAGTAGAATTTTTTTCTGCAACAAAAATAGTGTAACATCCCCGTCTCGAGCCGGTTCAATTAACATACATATGATAAAACAGAAAACAGCGGAAGACTTAACTTACGAAAATACGAGTTAACTTTTTCTTTTTCTACTTTAATTCTTACTCGGGGTAAACGAAAATCGGGCAGAGTTTCCTCTATAAATCGGACAACCGGGGATTTTCCAATCCCTCTCAGAAGCATTTCCTGATAAACAGTTTATACAGCATAGTAATCCAGAAGTACCAGTCATGCAGATACAATCAGATACCCATCCATGGGCGCATGCAAAATATGGCTCCGTGCCACTATCCTAATCAACGTGCAATCCAATACGAAATCATAAGCTGAATAATACATCATCATATAACGTGCCTGAATACCTAAATGTACATGCATCCAAGTGACAGACATGTACAAAACATATACAAGCCATATACAAAATAAAGGATCAATATCGTGATCCATCAAATGCGGAAATACTAAAAGACATCAAACACTCCAAAAGGTAGTAGCCTACAACCACTCAAAATCCGATCTGTCAACTGCCTCAGCCACGTGTCGTGTCCCTGCCTAGTGAGGACTCACCGGGAATCTGGGCACCTGAAAATATGTCCCCAAAGAGGGGTGAGATTACAAATCTCAATAAGCTCCAGGTTTATAGAGAATTCTCCATACCCCTGGCTCACTCCTGCATGAAAGTCAGATACGGAGTATACAAATACAACATATAACAAATATCATAACAGAACAGAGCATATATCCATATCATATCAGAGATGTGCGCCGTCATTCCCAAGGGAGGACCCAAGCGGAAATCAACGCACGTGTTCCCGAGGGAGGACCCCAAAGCGGAACCAGACATATCAGAGGCGTACACCATCAGTCCCGAGGGAGGACCCCAAAGCGGACATCCGGGTACTATACAATCAATGGCCAGAGATTGTTACAGAAATCATATTACAGAAGTCATATCAGAGCAAAACATATCATGTTATCAAATAACTCTATATGAATGCATCTATACAAAGCATCTAAATCACAGTCATACAGTCCAACCATAGTTCACTAACCATGGTGGAGCACTCAAGCAGGAAAAGACTCCTTAAACATAGAGCTTACCTCTTGAAGCTTTACCAATACGCTTACTTGTGGAACAAGTTACTTTTATCGCTTCAAGAGATTTCCGATCCTTCTCAATCCCTAGGCACACCTAGAGAATAATTTACAATGCATCAATAAAATGATGCAATACCATGATTATTTCATAAGCATACATTTTATCGCTTATTTTCCTTTCTTTATATTTTTGCCAATTCTATGTCAATACACAAGTCTAGACCTCTATACACCCGTTGGCGTTCTTTAATTTAATCAAGCATTTACTTAAGAATTTTTCACATAAATCATGCTATTTTTCTTTAAAAGTCGCGGGCATACCCTTAGGGACTCAAGGTATTTTTCAACCATTTGTCAAAGCATTTCACTTCTTAGCTCATCCATTGGTATATTAAAATGCAACACATTTTATTAGAATACAATGTAACCAATATCTATATACCCCTAAACATCCTATAGTTCGAAACATAGAGCAAGTATTTGTAGGATTTTTTTCCAACTTTGGCATTTCCACGAATTCATCCATTTACACTACATTCCAACATATTTTACCTTTTCAAACATACAATAAAATTTTGCATGATGAACCCTACACAACCCATGAAGGCCAAAACCTAGGGGAAAGGTGCACAAGGGCTTTTCAATTTTTTTATCACAAGTTGATGCTTACTAACACTATCCTTCCTAACCAACAACAATCCATCATAATTTTCACCTACTTGCACACATAAAACCCCTCTCAAATACATCAATTATAATTTGCACAATAACTCTTATTACCCTATCAAGGCCGAACATAAGGAGGGAAAACATATGATTTTTCTCTACTTTTAACAAGCATTAAAATGCTCATTTTCATTACTTACATCCAAGGTACCAAGGATTCATCAACAAATCAATTTTTAACTCATAATACTCTCCCATCACAACATATCTATCAATTTGTAACTTAAAATAATCAAGACAACATCATGAGAATAGAGGTTTGTTACCTCCAACAACTACCCCAAAGCCTAGAAGTCCTTTACCAAAAGGATCTCCACCAAAACTTCATTTTTGCCCTCTTGATGAATAGTGCACGAATTTGAAGGAAAGGATAACTCTTCACACACTCAACAAAACCTCAAATTGATGGTTGGAATGGGTTCATTGGGTGTTTTACAAGCAATTTCATGTGGTGGGTCTTTGAATTTGGAGTAGAAATGATGGAGAATCAAGGAGAAGAAATTCAAAACCCTACCCCCCTTCTCCAATGGTGCAGCTCGGGTTTGAGAGGGTGAGAAGAGAGAAACTGATTTGGGATAATGAGACTAAGTCACTTATAAGGCTAGCACACGTGGCCTTTTTTAACAGATATTTTTCTATCGCGTATTTTTCTTAAAATGACCCGGAACATAACTTAACGCTACGGACTTATTTTTATTTTTTCTGTCCACATTTACATTCATTTTTATTTCCCAAGAAACAATATTCATAATTCACAGTATGGTTTTTGCACCGTTTTTGACGAAATGCACTGTGAATCACTAATTGTACTTCATTTACTTATGAAACTTATACTTATCATTTTCTTGGGCCTATATTGACTTGCTTGGCATATATTGGACTTTCTTATTTTTATTTCATCAATTATTTATTTCTGGACTCTACCGGTTGCTTAAACAGCAGTACCAAATACCCGGTAGAAACACTATTCACGAGATTTTCACGGAAAGTGCCAGACTGTACAATTTTTCGTTCTGAACTCATATTTGTCGTCAGAATTATCAAATTATGCCTCTAAAATTATTTTGCTCTTTTTAAGCTCTACCGGTTAATTCACAAAACTGTAAATTCTCCGGCAGAACGCACTGTTCATAACATAGTCATGATTACAGTCAAAATACTCGGAATCACACACTAAATCTAATTATGGCATTTAAATCCTTAAATTAAATCTCTAATTAAGATTTACCATTTAGGGTCATTATATTCACCCCACCTTTTAAGGATTTTGCCCACAAAATCAAATACGAAATATTACACATACCTGACGTCAAACTCAGGATACCGCTGGAGAATTTCATTCTCCCGCTCCCAAGTGGCGTCCTCAGGAGTCAATCCTTCCCATTGTACCTTGATCATGGGAATAGTCCTGTTTCTCAACACTTTTTCATCACGTGCTAGAACCTTAAACGGTCCCACAACAAACTTCAAGTCTTTTCTTACTTCGATATTGTCCGGCTGTACAATGTGGGATTCATCCGGCACGTATTTTCGAAGTTGACTGATGTGAAAAACACTATGCAAATTTGACAGATGTGGAGGTAAGGCAAGCTGATAAGCCACAGGTCCGACCCTTTTCATAATCTGGTAGGGCCCAATGAACCTAGGACTCAACTTCCTCACTCCTAGAGCACGCCCAACACCCGTAGTCGGAGACAAACGGATAAATACATGATCCCCTTCTGAAAATTCAAGGGGTCTATGCTTTGCATCATAATAACTCTTTTGGCGACTCTGTGCTTTCTTCAATCGATCCTTAATCATCATAATTTGATCGGTAGTCTCTTGGACCATATCAGGCCCAAATAACTGCCTCTCTCCAATTTCTGACCAACAAGTAGGCGCCCTGCACCTACGGCCATACAAAGCTTCATAGGGAGCCATGCCCAAACTGGCATGATAACTATTATTGTAGGAAAATTCCACCAGAGGAAGATATTTATCCCATGCATTTCCCTGCTCTAAGGCACAAGCCCTCAACATGTCCTCCAGGGTCTGAATAGTCCTCTCAGTCTGACCATCAGTCTGGGGATGATAAGCCGTGCTCAGCCTCAACTGTGTACCGAAGGCCTGTTGCACTGCATCCCAAAGTCTAGAAGTAAATTTAGGGTCCCGATCACTAATGATACTTTCAGGAACACCATGAAGTTTCACAATCTCTCTTACATATATCCGAGCCAACTGCTCTGTGGAGAAACTCGTTTTAACTGGTATGAAATGTGCAGACTTTGTCAATCTGTCAACAACTACCCAGATAGAATCAAAACCAGCCTGAGTTCTCGGTAATGCCACTACAAAATCCATAGAAATACTGACCCATTTCCATTCCGGAATATCCAAGGGCTGCAGTAATCCAGAAGGTCTCTGATGTTCAATCTTAACTTTCTGACATGTCAAACACTTACTCACAAATAGAGCAATGTCTTTCTTCATTCCCGACCACCAGAAATTTTGTTTCAAGTCTTGGTACATCTTGGTAGCACCAGGATGGATAGTGTACTTACCCATGTGACCCTCAGTCAATACCTCATCTACCATCTGACCTTTTGGAACAATGATCCGATCCTTGTAAAACTTAAGACCGAACCTATCAGTGGACACAAAGTCCTGCTCTTTCATAGACTGAATCTCTTCATCAAGCAATTGAGCTTCTTTAATCCGCTCAACTAATGAATTCAGGACTACCGTAGTAGTCAATAAATGCGGACTATCTTCTATATTCACAGGAATGTGGAGATCCCTGAATTTCTCAATCAAATTATACTCGGAAATCATCAAATTGGCCATACCAAGCGCCTTTCTGCTTAAAGCATCAGCTACTACATTGGCTTTACCAGGGTGATATTGCAATTCAAAATCATAATCCTTCAGAAATTCCACCCATCGGCGTTGCCTCATATTTAGCTCCTTCTGATCAAACAGATACTTTAAACTTTTGTGGTCACTGTAGACAATAAAATCGGCCCCGTATAGAAAGTGTCGCCAGATTTTCAATGCGAACACTACGGCTGCCAACTCAAGATCATGTGTCGGATAATTCTCCTCATGCGGTTTCAACTGCCGAGAAGCATAAGCGACCACCTGACGGAACTGCATTAACACACAGCCTAACCCAAACTTAGAAGCATCACAATACACCACAAACTTACTTGTAGGATCCGGCAATATCAATACCGGAGCTGTAGTCAACTTCCTTTTTAACTCTTGAAAGCTCACTTCACATTCTTGGGTCCACACAAATGGGTTCCCTTTACGGGTTAACCGTGTCAAAGGTAAAACCATCCGTGAGAATCCCTCAATAAAACGCCTATAATATCCAGCCAAACCAAGAAAACTCCTGATCTCTGTAACATTTTTAGGACGTTCCCATTCTACCACTGCTTCAATCTTGCTCGGGTCCACTGCCACTCCTTCAGATGAGATGACATGGCCCAGAAATTGTATCTCAGAAAGCCAGAATTCACATTTTGACGGTTTAGCATACAACTGATGCTCTCTCAGAATCTGCAAAACAACCTTTAGATGCTCAGAATGCTCTTCTTTACTCTTTGAATATATCAGTATGTCATCTATAAAGACCACCACAAACTGATCCAGATAGGCTTTAAAGATCCGATTCATATAACCCATGAAAACGGCTGGTGCATTTGTAAGCCCAAAAGGAATAACCAGATACTCATAGTGCCCATAACGGGACCTGAAAGCTGTCTTCGGAACGTCATCCGGCTTTACCCGGATCTGATGATACCCGGACCGGAGATCAATCTTAGAAAATACAGTCGCACCCCGCAACTGATCCAACAAATCATCTATCCGCGGCAAAGGATACTTATTCTTAACAGTAACCTTGTTCAACTGCCGGTAGTCTGTACATAATCTCATAGACCCATCCTTCTTCTTAACAAAGATCACCGGGGCTCCCCAAGGAGACACACTCGGCCTAATAAAATTTTTTCTGGATAAGTCTTCAATCTGCTTCTTCAATTCAGATAATTCCAGAGGTGACATCCGGTATGGGGCAAGAGAGATAGGTCCCACACCAGGCAATAAGTCAATTGCAAATTCAATTTCCCTCTCTGGAGGAAAGTGCGGAATTTCATCCGGAAAGACATCCTCAAATTCAGAGACAATCGGAATAACAGAAATTGGCTCCTTGTTGACGCCAACCAGACCTCCCAATAAAACATACCCGGAATCTCCTTCCTTCAAGGCCTTTACCACCCGAAGTACAGACAAATAAGGAGACTCCCTTTCTTCATCATGAGATGAGACAGAAATGGTTTTACTGCAGCAGTCAATCTTCACACAGTACTTGGACAACCAATCCATCCCCAGAATTAAATTCACAGAAGCAAGGTGCAAGACAATAAAGTCGGCAGAATATTCCCTGCCTTCATACTTGAATTTCACATTTTCACAAACATAGTCTTCATTAAAAACTCTTCCCACAGCCGTAACAATACGCATAGGAGTTTTCATTTTTATCACATGCAGACCAAATGCTTCAGCTACATAATCAGCAATAAAAGAATGCGTGGCACCAGAATCAAACAAAACACTAAGCATTTCATCACGAATAGAAATCATACCTCGCACCAAACTAGCTGACCTCTCAGCCTCTTGCTGAGTCACTGCATATACTCGGGCAACTGGAGGTGGGAGAGGTAGAGATGGTTCCTCAACCACAATAGGAGCCGGAGTGGCCTGAATAGTAGAAACCTGTCCCCCATTAAAGGGGCAGTCCCTAATAAAATGCCCAGGTTGGCCACATTTGTAACACAATCTTTGCTCTTTTCTGCAAACCCCAGCATGAACTTTACCACATGTAGCACATAGAGAAGCAGGCTTAATATTTCCAGGCTTAGAATTTCCCGCCTTTTTGAACTTACCATCAGACTGTCTAACCTGCAACCCTTTTCCTTTAGAATTCCCAGAGGTGTTTTTAGGACCAGAATTAGGAGCAGATTGGTCCTTATGCTTCCTTCTGTAATATTCTTGAATATTTTTACACTTTTTAACAAGTGCAGCAAAAGTATCAAATGAGTCACCTGCAAGTTTTTCAGAGATGTTATCATGTAATCCTCTATGAAATTTAAAAATCAAGTCATCCTCTGTAGGTGGAGCTCTCTGGAAATGAGAGTATTTGGCCAGCTTATTGAACTTATTCAAGTATTCATCAACAGACATCTGACCCTGCTTTAGTTCTTCAAATTCACCCTTCTTCCTTATCCGGGCTTCAGCCGGAAAGTATTTCAGCAAGAATTGCCTTTCAAATAAAGGCCAGGTAATAGCATAACCCTGACATTCCAAGGGCAGACGGGTATTTCTCCACCAATCAGCTGCATCATTCTGCAACATATAAGAAGCATACAACAATTTCTGCTGATCATCACACTCCATGACAGTAAAAATGCGATCCAATTCTTCTAACCACTGAATTGCAGCAATAGGATCAATGCCTCCTTTATAATTTGGTGGTGCATGTTTTCGGAAGGCATTTAGCATTCTTTCTCTTTGCTCTCTATTAGTGGCTGGCTGTGCCACACCACCCCTGTGACTAGATTGTGCCACACCAACCCTGTGACTAGATTCTTCATTCATATCATTATTTCCTTCACCCTCCACAACAATGGGATTATGAGGAGGAGGAACAGGCTGTTGTGGTTGTGGCTCAGGCTGTGGCTGTGGTTGCGGCTGTTGCAAAGGCTGTGGCTGTGGACCTTGCCCACCCGCCCTCACCTCAACCAAGAGTAATCTCATCATTTCAATATTCGCCATTCTGCTTGCTGCCATCATTTCTTGATTGGCCAACCTATTAGCCTCTAACAGATCTTGATTTGCTTTCATCATCACTTCTAGCTCTCGCTGCCTAGCTGCAGCCATATTTTGTTGCATCTCAGTTAAGGCAATTTCAAATTTGAAAACACACGGAAGACAAACCTATATTATGGATATATTCACACTGTTATATGTTGTATTTGTATACTCTGTATCTGACTTATAGGGGTATATCATATATATAAACAGTATATATATATATATATAATCTATTATAGGCAGTTGATTTAGTGGCTGTAGGCTACTACCTTTTTGGAGTGTTTGATGTATTTTAGTATTTTCACATTTGATGGATCATGATATTGATCCTTTATTTTGTATATGGCCTGTATATGTTTTGTACATTTTTGTAGCTTTGATGCATGTACATTTGGGTATTCAGGCACGTTATATGATGATGTAGTATTCAGTTTATGTTTACGTGTTGGATTGCATGCTGTTAGATATAGTGGCACTGAGCCAAGTTATGCATGCGCCCATGGATGGGCATTTGATTATATTTGTATAAACTGTTTATCAGGAAATGCTTCTGAGTGGGATTGGAAAATCCCCAGTTGTCCGATTTATAGAGGAAACTCTGCCCGATTTTCGTTTACGACGAAAGAGTATTTAAAAAGAAAAAGAAAAAGTTAGCTCGTATTTTCATAAGTTAAGTCTTCCGTGTTTTCTGTTTTATCATATGTATGTTAATTGAACCGGCTCGAGACGGGGATGTTACATTTATGGTATCAGAGCAGTTTCTCTAGGAGAGCCTGTGAAATATTGCATGAACTGTTCGGGTTGTTATATTCTTGAGTTTTTCTTGGAGTACTATGATATGCATGTCTGATCACCGAGTGTGAGCGTAGCTAACTCATTCCTTTGTGTGAAATATGCAGAATTATGGTTCGCCCAAGAAGGACTTCTGATCCTCCTATTGACCCGACCGATCCAATATTAGCAGATTTGGCTAGACCCCGACTAAACCAGCGGGGAAATACTTCACAGCCAGATCCAATGATAATGGCCTTAACTGAGATGCAACAAAATATGGCTGCAGCTAGGCAGCGAGAGCTAGAAGTGATGATGAAAGCAAATCAAGATCTGTTAGAGGCTAATAGGTTGGCCAATCAAGAAATGATGGCAGCAAGCAGAATGGCGAATATTGAAATGATGAGATTACTCTTGGTTGAGGTGAGGGCGGGTGGGCAAGGTCCACAGCCACAGCCTTTGCAACAGCCACAGCCTGAGCCACAACCACAACAGCCTGTTCCTCCTCCTCATAATCCCATTGTTGTGGAGGGTGAAGGAAATAATGATGTGAATGAAGAATCTAGTCACAGGGGTGGTGTGGCACAGCCAGCCACTAATAGAGAGCAAAGAGAAAGAATGCTAAATGCCTTCCGAAAACATGCACCACCAAATTATAAAGGAGGCATTGATCCTATTGCTGCAATTCAGTGGTTAGAAGAATTGGATCGCATTTTTACTGTCATGGAGTGTGATGATCAGCAGAAATTGTTGTATGCTTCTTATATGTTGCAGAATGATGCAGCTGATTGGTGGAGAAATACCCGTCTGCCCTTGGAATGTCAGGGTTATGCTATTACCTGGCCTTTATTTGAAAGGCAATTCTTGCTGAAATACTTTCCGGCTGAAGCCCGGATAAGGAAGAAGGGTGAATTTGAAGAACTAAAGCAGGGTCAGATGTCTATTGATGAATACTTGAATAAGTTCAATAAGCTGGCCAAATACTCTCATTTCCAGAGAGCTCCACCTACAGAGGATGACTTGATTTTTAAATTTCATAGAGGATTACATGATAACATCTCTGAAAAACTTGCAGGTGACTCATTTGATACTTTTGCTGCACTTGTTAAAAAGTGTAAAAATATTCAAGAATATTACAGAAGGAAGCATAAGGACCAATCTGCTCCTAATTCTGGTCCTAAAAACACCTCTGGGAATTCTAAAGGAAAAGGGTTGCAGGTTAGACAGTCTGATGGTAAGTTCAAAAAGGCGGGAAATTCTAAGCCTGGAAATATTAAGCCTGCTTCTCTATGTGCTACATGTGGTAAAGTTCATGCTGGGGTTTGCAGAAAAGAGCAAAGATTGTGTTACAAATGTGGCCAACCTGGGCATTTTATTAGGGACTGCCCCTTTAATGGGGGACAGGTTTCTACTATTCAGGCCATTCCGGCTCCTATTGTGGTTGAGGAACCATCTCTACCTCTCCCACCTCCAGTTGCCCGAGTATATGCAGTGACTCAGCAAGAGGCTGAGAGGTCAGCTAGTTTGGTGCGAGGTATGATTTCTATTCGTGATGAAATGCTTAGTGTTTTGTTTGATTCTGGTGCCACGCATTCTTTTATTGCTGATTATGTAGCTGAAGCATTTGGTCTGCATGTGATAAAAATGAAAACTCCTATGCGTATTGTTACGGCTGTGGGAAGAGTTTTTAATGAAGACTATGTTTGTGAAAATGTGAAATTCAAGTATGAAGGCAGGGAATATTCTGCCGACTTTATTGTCTTGCACCTTGCTTCTGTGAATTTAATTCTGGGGATGGATTGGTTGTCCAAGTACTGTGTGAAGATTGACTGCTGCAGTAAAACCATTTCTGTCTCATCTCATGATGAAGAAAGGGAGTCTCCTTATTTGTCTGTACTTCGGGTGGTAAAGGCCTTGAAGGAAGGAGATTCCGGGTATGTTTTATTGGGAGGTCTGGTTGGCGTCAACAAGGAGCCAATTTCTGTTATTCCGATTGTCTCTGAGTTTGAGGATGTCTTTCCGGATGAAATTCCGCACTTTCCTCCAGAGAGGGAAATTGAATTTGCAATTGACTTATTGCCTGGTGTGGGACCTATCTCTCTTGCCCCATACCGGATGTCACCTCTGGAATTATCTGAATTGAAGAAGCAGATTGAAGACTTATCCAGAAAAAATTTTATTAGGCCGAGTGTGTCTCCTTGGGGAGCCCCGGTGATCTTTGTTAAGAAGAAGGATGGGTCTATGAGATTATGTACAGACTACCGGCAGTTGAACAAGGTTACTGTTAAGAATAAGTATCCTTTGCCGCGGATAGATGATTTGTTGGATCAGTTGCGGGGTGCGACTGTATTTTCTAAGATTGATCTCCGGTCCGGGTATCATCAGATCCGGGTAAAGCCGGATGACGTTCCGAAGACAGCTTTCAGGTCCCGTTATGGGCACTATGAGTATCTGGTTATTCCTTTTGGGCTTACAAATGCACCAGCCGTTTTCATGGGTTATATGAATCGGATCTTTAAAGCCTATCTGGATCAGTTTGTGGTGGTCTTTATAGATGACATACTGATATATTCAAAGAGTAAAGAAGAGCATTCTGAGCATCTAAAGGTTGTTTTGCAGATTCTGAGAGAGCATCAGTTGTATGCTAAACCATCAAAATGTGAATTCTGGCTTTCTGAGATACAATTTCTGGGCCATGTCATCTCATCTGAAGGAGTGGCAGTGGACCCGAGCAAGATTGAAGCAGTGGTAGAATGGGAACGTCCTAAAAATGTTACAGAGATCAGGAGTTTTCTTGGTTTGGCTGGATATTATAGGCGTTTTATTGAGGGATTCTCACGGATGGTTTTACCTTTGACACGGTTAACCCGTAAAGGGAACCCATTTGTGTGGACCCAAGAATGTGAAGTGAGCTTTCAAGAGTTAAAAAGGAAGTTGACTACAGCTCCGGTATTGATATTGCCGGATCCTACAAGTAAGTTTGTGGTGTATTGTGATGCTTCTAAGTTTGGGTTAGGCTGTGTGTTAATGCAGTTCCGTCAGGTGGTCGCTTATGCTTCTCGGCAGTTGAAACCGCATGAGGAGAATTATCCGACACATGATCTTGAGTTGGCAGCCGTAGTGTTCGCATTGAAAATCTGGCGACACTTTCTATACGGGGCCGATTTTATTGTCTACAGTGACCACAAAAGTTTAAAGTATCTGTTTGATCAGAAGGAGCTAAATATGAGGCAACGCCGATGGGTGGAATTTCTGAAGGATTATGATTTTGAATTGCAATATCACCCTGGTAAAGCCAATGTAGTAGCTGATGCTTTAAGCAGAAAGGCGCTTGGTATGGCCAATTTGATGATTTCCGAGTATAATTTGATTGAGAAATTCAGGGATCTCCACATTCCTGTGAATATAGAAGATAGTCCGCATTTATTGACTACTACGGTAGTCCTGAATTCATTAGTTGAGCGGATTAAAGAAGCTCAATTGCTTGATGAAGAGATTCAGTCTATGAAAGAGCAGGACTTTGTGTCCACTGATAGGTTCGGTCTTAAGTTTTACAAGGATCGGATCATTGTTCCAAAAGGTCAGATGGTAGATGAGGTATTGACTGAGGGTCACATGGGTAAGTACACTATCCATCCTGGTGCTACCAAGATGTACCAAGACTTGAAACAAAATTTCTGGTGGTCGGGAATGAAGAAAGACATTGCTCTATTTGTGAGTAAGTGTTTGACATGTCAGAAAGTTAAGATTGAACATCAGAGACCTTCTGGATTACTGCAGCCCTTGGATATTCCGGAATGGAAATGGGTCAGTATTTCTATGGATTTTGTAGTGGCATTACCGAGAACTCAGGCTGGTTTTGATTCTATCTGGGTAGTTGTTGACAGATTGACAAAGTCTGCACATTTCATACCAGTTAAAACGAGTTTCTCCACAGAGCAGTTGGCTCGGATATATGTAAGAGAGATTGTGAAACTTCATGGTGTTCCTGAAAGTATCATTAGTGATCGGGACCCTAAATTTACTTCTAGACTTTGGGATGCAGTGCAACAGGCCTTCGGTACACAGTTGAGGCTGAGCACGGCTTATCATCCCCAGACTGATGGTCAGACTGAGAGGACTATTCAGACCCTGGAGGACATGTTGAGGGCTTGTGCCTTAGAGCAGGGAAATGCATGGGATAAATATCTTCCTCTGGTGGAATTTTCCTACAATAATAGTTATCATGCCAGTTTGGGCATGGCTCCCTATGAAGCTTTGTATGGCCGTAGGTGCAGGGCGCCTACTTGTTGGTCAGAAATTGGTGAGAGGCAGTTATTTGGGCCTGATATGGTCCAAGAGACTACCGATCAAATTATGATGATTAAGGATCGATTGAAGAAAGCACAGAGTCGCCAAAAGAGTTATTATGATGCAAAGCATAGACCCCTTGAATTTTCAGAAGGGGATCATGTATTTATCCGTTTGTCTCCGACTACGGGTGTTGGGCGTGCTCTAGGAGTGAGGAAGTTGAGTCCTAGGTTCATTGGGCCCTACCAGATTATGAAAAGGGTCGGACCTGTGGCTTATCAGCTTGCCTTACCTCCACATCTGTCAAATTTGCATAGTGTTTTTCACATCAGTCAACTTCGAAAATACGTGCCGGATGAATCCCACATTGTACAGCCGGACAATATCGAAGTAAGAAAAGACTTGAAGTTTGTTGTGGGACCGTTTAAGGTTCTAGCACGTGATGAAAAAGTGTTGAGAAACAGGACTATTCCCATGATCAAGGTACAATGGGAAGGATTGACTCCTGAGGACGCCACTTGGGAGCGGGAGAATGAAATTCTCCAGCGATATCCTGAGTTTGATGTCAGGTATATGTATATTTGATATTTGATTTTGTGGGCAAAATCCTTAAAAGGTGGGGTGAATATAATGACCCTAACTGGTAAATCTTAGTTAGAGATTTAATTTAAGGATTTAAATGCCATAATTAGATTCAGTGAGCGATTTCGAGTATTTTGACTGTAATCATGACTATGTTATGAACAGTGCGTTCTGCCGGAGAATTTACAGTTTTGTGAATTAACCGGTAGAGCTTAAATGAGCAAAATAATTTTAGGAACATAATTTGATAATTCTGACGACAAATATGAGTTCAGAACGAAAAATTGTATAGTCTGGCACTTTCCGTGAAAATCTCGTGAATAGTGTTTCTACCGGGTATTTTGTACTGCTGTTTAAGCAACCGGTAGAGTCCAGAAATAAATAATTGATGAAATAAGAATAAGAAAGTCCAATATATGCCAAGCAAGTCAATATAGGCCCAAGAAAATGATAAGTTTATAAGTTTAAGTTTCAGAAGTAAATAAAGTACAGTTAGTGATTCACAGTGCATTTCGTCAAAAACGGTGCAAAAACCAT